>NC_133042.1:10850000-11150000 GCF_048771995.1 Taeniopygia guttata
CCCCTGGTCACTGCCCTGGCTGTGGGCCTGGCCATCCCTCTGCAGCCCTGACCCATGGCTATGGGCCTGGCCATCCCTCTGCAGCCCTGACCCATGGCTATGGGCCTGGCCATCCCTCTGCAGCCCTGACCCATGGCTATGGGCCTGGCCATCCCTCTGCAGCCCTGACCCATGGCTGTGGGCCTGGCCATCCCTCTGCAGCCCTGACCCATGGCTGTGGGCCTGGCCATCCCTCTGCAGCCCCGGCCCATGGCTGTGGGCCTGGCCATCCCTCTGCAGCCGCCGGCCACTGCCCTGCCCAGCGGGACTGCACTGGCCGCTGGCCTCTGCCGTGGGGCTCTGGGCCAGGCGTGCCGGGCCAGCAGCACAGCTCTGCCCTGTCCCCACAGCAGGGCTGGCAGTGAGTTGCCCAGGGCCAGCTGGGGACAGCGAGGTGGGGCCACAGCCAGGGGACAACCATGGGCCCCGCACCTTGTGCCCGGGCTTGGCTGGTGCACATCCCAGCCAGGACGGGTGGAGGGCAGGGAGGGCAAAGTGTGAAAATCAAAATGACCTCACCTGCATTATGGAAGGAATTGCAAAAAATCAGTCAAAATAAATGATTCTCTCATAGCCAAGAGGGTCTGCTTTCAAAACAATTAGCTCAAACATCTGCCTAAGCACCCATGCTGTTTTCATATAATTAAAACAAGTCTTCCTAATCCCACTGGACAGTCTTTAAAAACTGCTCATTTTCTGCATTATTTACAACAAGGAAGCAGCCAAATCCTCCCATTGGTCCATGAAGGACGTTAAAAGGACCCCTCACCTGACATCCTGGCCTCTTATTTCGTGATATTAAGTAGCTAAAGGAAGCCTGAATTCTTGCTGGCATGTTTGAGGCAAATCTCCACAGCCCCCATGGCCATTGGAGAGCCTGTGCAGCTCCTGGGGGATCCCCCCCACCCTGTGATGCCCTGCAGATCCTGGCCCTGTCAGCTGGGAAACCAAAGGGAAAGGACAATCCTGCTCCAAAAATGGCACCTTTTAAAACCAGGAAAGGATTTCTTCCACCATGCCTTTGTGAACACCCATTTTCTGGTATCTGTTTAAACCACAACGGTCTGTTGTAATTATTTATCAAGGTACAAATCATTAATGCAAAATTTCTGCAGGCCCTGAAGCAAAAAAAGTTAATAAAATATAATGCCACTAAATTAAACATTTTAAACTTTCACAATAGAGTAACTACTAAGAAAAAATAAAGGAAAATCTATGTCAAACAGAACTTGATGAATAATTGTAATAAATAATGTATTTTTTAAGAATTTCTCATGAACATTTTTCAATGTCATTAATTATTTACAATTATTCACCATATCATTTCTGAGAAGAGTTTTCGGACTCTCACTTGTTTGCTGACAGTTCCTTCAGGTAATTAATGTTCAGGCATTTCCCAGCAGCGCTCCTCTCCTGCAGTGAGCCGGTGCAGCCCCGGGCAGGCTCAGCTGATCCCTTTGCAGCCGGCGTTTTGGGTGGGTCCGTCCCACGGGGTCACCGTGGGCACTGGGGGGTGCTGAGCCCTGACTCCCTCAGGGGAACAGGGCTGTGGCTGTCCCAGGAGTGCCCCAGCTGGGGGCTGACAGCCCAGAGAACGCTGTTTGGCTGCTCCTGCAAGGGAACCTGGCTCCTCTGGGAGCGGGGCGCCTGCTCTGGGCTGCTGTGGTGTCCAGTGGGTGCTGATGTGCCCATCAGCTACACCCCACCCCATGGACAGAGACCCACCGGTGAGCCCAGTCCTTGGGGGGTGCCAAGGAAGTGTTTGTCCTTCTAGATGGGATTTTCTGCTCCCACGGAAAGTGTGGAGGGGATTCCCAGCTGCATGGGAGCTCCAGCAAGGCCGAGTGAGTCCTGAGATCATGGCATTGCTGCTGTCAAATGCCTCTTACACTCAGGGCAGGTGTTCCTCTGCCCTCTCCCAGCTGCACTGGTGCGTCAGAGCTCTCATGCAGCTCCCAGGTGGACAGGGAGGGCACTGGCCCCAGGGACATGGCCTGGGCAATGCCTGGACATGATGCTTCCATGTGAGACTTTCACCACTGGGTGCAGAGGATAGTTCCCAGGCTCTGCTCTCTCTGAGCGGCTCTTTGCTTCCACCACTCCTGCTCTTTGAGCTCTGCTTTGGCCTTTGGGGCCTGAATCAGATTCACAACCCTACAGCTCTGCCAGCCTGACCCTACAGACCCCAGCACAGTCCTGCAGACAAAGCGGAAGAAGGTTTGAATCTGTTCCCACAAGATTTAATCAGCTGAATATGTGCCCACGCAGCCCAAGTGAGCTGCTCTCCATGAACTTAATCTCAGCGACCCTGGTTATCCTCAAACACATCTGAGGGTCCCTTCATGTTTTACTTGGAACAGATGTTAATCCTCTAACATGTTGTTCTACTCATATTTGATGTCCCTCTTTCATTTGGATGCACCACCTTTGGGTTGGGAGGAGACTTTGAAGATACCCTCTTTAATTGTAATTCAACTACTTGTGATATTTTGGTACCAATTAATATTGATTTTACAATTGGCTTACAGAGATGTTGTTTTATTACTAATATATTTAATGTGCAAATCAATAAGAACACTTGTTTGGCTCTCTCCCTAGAAGGTAATAAAATCAAACATCTCAAGAGTAAAATGCTATCTGATCCATAAATGGCAGCAGCAGATGCTTAATGTAATAGTTAAAGACTATGCAGCATTCTTGGCACCTTCCACGCGTTTTCCACACACACTGTACTAAAGTGACACTCAATAACTTGCTAGTTACAAAAAGTTTAGTGAATTTGTTGGCACCACATCAGCCTAAGTGAAGGCTTCAGTGTCAAGGAATGATGTTACATGGACAAAGTGGATACTTCCTACTGCTCCATGGACAGAGCTCCTTTGGGTTTCCCAAATGGAGATTCCATAGCAGAAGACAAAAGCTCTTCATGTTTCTCCTGCTTCCTGAATCCCAGGGGATGGTGAACAATTTTGTGGAAAAAACTCCTGAAAGGGAAGAGTCAGAGGGGTTGCTCCAGACAGGCAGCAGTTCAACCTATTTGAGGGATTTAAAGCTCTGCAGATGATTCTGGGAGCCATTTGCAGAATAAATCCTCAAAACGAAGTTGAATCCACCCAACATTTCAAATAAAAAGAAATATCAAAGTTCTCTGCAGAATGAAATGCTGAACAACTTTGAAACTACTCAACTGTTTAGATCAATTATTCTCAATCTGGTAAAAGTGCTGCTCAATCTCTCCAAACAATGACCAATTGCAGTGATGTATTTTGGCTTTAAATCCCAGAGCCCCTCGCACAGAGCCCTGCCAGCAGCCGTGCCCGAGGAGCACCAGGGGCTGCACACGTGCTCTGGTAGTGCCCTGAATCTCACTGGCATGGCAGGGGGGGCTCAGCAGCACCTAAAGCACATCTGGGCATTCCCCTCCTTGTAATCAGAGTGCCCAGCTTGTCTTCTGTTTGCACAGTCCCACAAGGAGAAGGCTGCTGTTGCTGCCCTAAGAGTTACTACTTTACTGTTCTTAATAAAAGCTGCAATTGAAGTGCATGTGAACGTGTCCTCCTGTGTACTCAGCTGCCAACAGCCCAGCACTCTTGTTCTTCTTCCATCATCTCTTGTCCCAGGCAGGTGGAATGGGATGGCTGCCATTGCAGGGAAGTCGTAAAGTATAAAATGCTTCATTTGTTCATGAAATGGAAATTTGAATGGCCAGGGAAGGCCCTTGCAGTGCGTGCTGCTTCACTGTGCCCAGCACTGGGGTGGGCACTGTCCTGCTGCCTTGCAGGGATGCCCGTCAGGGACCTGCTCCAAGGTGTGCAGGGGCTCCACGCAGGCTCCAGCCCCATGGGTTTAGAAGCAAAAGGAGAGGGCAGGAGGATTCAGGTTTTAGGAGGCACTTGAAACGTGGCTGGTGGCAGGAGGGGGCCCTGATGGCACAACCAGACCCCGCCAGGCTCAGTGTGGAGCCACCAGCGCTCGGTGATGCTCCCTGGGCAGAGGTGGGTGAGCGTGGCCTGGCTGGGGTGCAGAGCCCACAGTCCCATCTGGAATATGCAATGTGGAGACAATAGAGCAAAGTGTAACCACTGTTTACAGAAAAAATTGTCAAGGATTTATTTATTGGAAGTGACTGAGGAATATGAATTCTACACTCCATTTAAAATGCTTTTTATTTCTCTCAGCCTTGGGGCTCTGAGTACATCTAATTTCACCCATAGCTATAATTCTCCACCAAACAGTTCCTGCTTCTCCTCTGGGTTCCTGAGAGTCATTTTGGTTTATGTCCTCTCCGGTGCAGCTCATGCTGTGGCTGGAGACAGTTACACACCGGTGAACTTTCCCAACACCCCCTCCCCAACGGGGGCACACACACATGCAGTGTGAGCGAGTGGCATGCACTGGGAACAGCTTGACACCTCACTATATATTTATTTTAAAAAATAAAACTCCAAATGTCTTTATCATGTAGGGGTTTCTCCTGAAGAGCCTTGTATTTCACAGCAGACACTTTGATTGTCCCTACCTTGCAGCTAACAAACTATTAGTTTTGTTAGGATATTTATTCCACTAAAATTGGAGCCTGTGATTACAAATCCAATGCTGTGATTGAGTCAGGGTTTGAAAATAAATCTGTCCGGGGCTCATCTGGCATTTTGGTGCCGGGAGAGGCAGCATCAGGCCCTGCTCCTGCAGCCAGCTGTGGGCAGGAGCTGCCAGCTGCAGGGGCACTACGGCCACGGGCACAGCACCGGCCCTGCTGGCTCACTGACCAGGGCTGGCCTCTGGGGCTGGCACCCGTTTCCCCAGCCGAGCAGCAGAGTCTGGCTCTGCACAAGTGACAGTGCTGGGCACAGGCTGCTGCACTGCCACAGTCTGCTCCATGTCCCAGCCCTTCCTGGGCTTGGTGCTCCACAAGGCTTGTGGCACTTGAGCAGTATCTTGGTGACATGACAGCTTTTCTGCCAGGGCAGGAGATGCCCCTTCCCAGGAGGGTGCTGTGATCTGGGGTGGCTGCAGGATGCTCTCCTTCCCCATGGGCAGAAGGATGCTGGGGAGGGACAAGGCAAGCATGTGGATGTGTGTCAGGGCAGGAATTAAACTCCCATTATTTGGATTCTTTCGGAAAAGCACGTTCCTTTTCCAAAAGCAAGGGTGGCAGCTCGTCCTCTGGATGGGAGCTCTGGGCAGGGCCTCTCTGCAGATGGGCACACAGATTCCCAGGCACTCAGTGTCACCCTGGCCCCCAGGATGGCTGTGCCCAGAGGGCTGGTGGTAGCTGGGGTGCCCCTGACTGGGACCAGGCCAAGGACAGAGGTAGGGAGTGAGATGGGAGAGGGACAGGGTGGTGCCCTTGCCATTCTGATATTGCCCCTGATTATTTTCCAGAAAGCTTCTTTGCTGTGGAGTTTTGCTTGCTTTGAAATAAATGAGCTGTTCTGTTTGTGCAGGTAGGCAGTGAGAGCATTTTCACCGCCTGGGTATCACTCCCTGCAAGCTCTCAGGAGAGGAGCGAGCAGGGCAGAAATCACAGTACTCACACAGGTGATGGCAGAGTGCCCCAGTGCCATCCGGGGGGACAATGACCTGGTCCCCAGGCAGGGCTGCCCGGACTCCTCCCGTGCCCCTCTGGCCACCTGCCAGCACAGAGCTGGGGCCATGCAGGGCTGGCCCTGCACCCTCCCTGCCTGCTGCCACCTGCACCCGGCCACGGGTCCCCGTCCTGCACCCAGCCTGGCACCCCCGGCCGTGCCACCTGCGGCTCCAGCCCCCGAACAGGAACACATGCCCCGCTGTATGTACACAGGGAAAAAACCTGTCAGGGAAGATTAAAACCCCAGACAGTCTTTATTGTAAGATTGTTTTTTTCATTTATTTATCCCCTTTTTTCCCTTTTAGCAAGAGTAGTCAGGGTTTGATATGATTAGAATTGCAAATCTTGCATGTTAAAAGGGAAGCACTGAAGTAAAAGGATGCTGCCTGTGTAATGAGACACGTTTTAAATCCAGGCTAGGTAAATTTGGTGTTGAGCATAAAGGGTATGAAATAAACTCGCAGTGAGCTCAGCAAATGCCCCAAGGCGCGTCCCCATTAGTATTCCCATTTGTGAGCTCACTTCATAAGACTAATGGAGTTGCTACCTGGGGACATTAATTGTGCATGACACCATTGCCGAGCCTTTGTGCACTCTTACTAATATCACAGTGCCTCCTTGACAAAACGCCTGCAAAGATTACAAACATACCTAAAATAACTGCCACATTCACACTCATATTTGACAGGGATCTTCGAGTTCAGTTACAATAGAATTACCATCATTTCTTACACCTCTGGCTTTTTATTACATTAAACAATGGTTGATATTGCTTCCTTAAACCAGTGTCAGATTGTGTAAAATCTCTCTATCTCAGGCTTTTCTATTAAGCCTCCCATTTATCAGAGGAATGTATAGCTTCCATACCTGACTCTTACTACAAATATTATATATTATATACTTAAGCACGCGTGCACACGCACACATCACCCTTCTCATGTTAAAGGCACAGCAACATTTCTGAGTCCTTGCAATTAGTGCCAAAAGGCTCTGCTATCATGTGGGGTGCTCACAGGTCTTCCACCATTAATTATAACATCGTCCCTGGGGGAAAGCCTCCCTGGGTCTGGGCTCCCTGTTTTGAACCCCAGTCCAGGATTAAGATGATGGATGAGAGGATTTGCTAAATTTGCAGCAACCAGGGCAAGATTCTGTCAAGGAAAGCAGATGAATTGGGATCTTGTGGAGCTCTGACACACCAGGCTTGGCCCTTTCAGGGCTCTGTGGGGCTCCCCACCATCGTGGCCCCTGGCCAGTCCGGTGGAGCTCCCCTCCAGCCCCAGTGGCTGTGTCCTCTGCTCCCCCACAGCTGCCAGGGCTCCAGGGGCCTCCCACAGCTGCACTGAGAGGCACCTCTGGGACACCAGGGCAGATCTCATCCTTGAAAGAGATTTACAACAAGGGACCAAAATGAATTCATGTAAAACCTTTGAGGATTCAATGCTCAGATACTTGGAGGAGGGATTCAGTCCTTCACAATTAAAATGTATTAATATATTTATATAAAAACATAAGCGTTTGCATTTTTTTCCTAGCACTGGGACCATCTGTGCCCCAACAGCCTTTGATTTTGCTCTTTCCCCTCTGCACTAGAGCCTTCTCTGAGGTTTCCTCTTGGAGAAGAGCCTTGCCAAGCTGCAGGTAAGGGAAAATTCATTGCTGTGCGTTAGAAAGCTCTTCATCCCACCTTCCCTCTCCCAGAGGTGGCCGTGGCTTTGCCATCAGCTGCCCAAGGACATTCTGATTTAACCATGTGGCAATATTAAAAGAAAAGTCCAGCTCTGTATTCACTAGACAACAAAACACTTTGTCTAGATAAGGACATCAGTGTTTACTTCGAATTCCTGACCTTTGAGATGGAGCAAGTAAAGACCCATGGAGACATGAGACAGAAGCTGTGGTTCTGCCCTTGGGGTTGTAGCTGGGAGAGACTGGGGTTGGATCTCAGCTGCAGCTGTAGAGGATGACACTTCAGGAGTGGCTATTTCTATATTTCTATTTCTATTTCTATTTCTATTTCTATTTCTATTTCTATTTCTATTGACAGGATTTATTGGAATTAATATTAATTATTAGTTTGCAGTGGTCCCTGTCAGCAGTCAATCACATATTTCCTTACAAACTTGTTCTACAACTTGCTGCAGCAAGAAAAGGCACAAGGTGGTCATGGGCAAAGCTGCCTCCAGGGTTTGGGGACTGTTCCTTCCTCGGGCTGGCCGTGTCCCACACCTCCTCACGCCAAAGAAACGCATGCTGATGTCCAGGCAAGAGGAGCCACCCGGGCCCAGCAGGGCTTTGCACTGGGCATTTGAGAGGAGCCCGGAAGAAATGAGCTTGAGCTGAGAAACACACAGCGCATGCATACGGCTGATCCGCCCCGTGGAGCTGGCACGCAGTCTTTTCCTGCTGTCTCATTGACTTCTTGCCAAAAAAGGTTTAAAATGCTGGAGTTTTCTCTGGAATTCTGAAGTTGGGACTTAAAAATACTTCAAACACTTGGTTTAATAGACCTTCACACGAGCGTATTCCCAGTTTCACACAGCTCCCTAGTGACACGGGACCTTTTGTCAAGCACATATGAAATTAAGTGAAATAAAAATCATATTAAAAATTATTACCATCTAACAGCCATTAGTCTGCACATTGCTGTCACATCTTGATGGATTTCTCACTTAGTTCAATGAATGTTCTAACGACAGTGATAAAATCACTCAGAAAAAAATATAATAAACTGTTAACCCTTCACGTGGCAGCTTGTTTTTCAAATCCCTTTAAGAACAGTTCAGCAGTGAGTTGCTCCCCAGGGTACTTGCTTGTAGATGAGAACCTGCCTCCGCCTGACTTGGGCACGATGGAGAGGGTGGAAATCCTGTTCCACCCTCCCCAGTGAGGGACATGGCCGGGCTGGGGACCGTCCTGGCAGCACAGGATGCCACTGCTGGGGTGGCACAGCCCTTTGTCCTTTCAGAGCAGGCCCAGGAATCCCTGGCTCCGGTTCCCCTGAGGAGCACCGAGGGCTCCATGGCAATGATTCCGTGGTGCCCAGCGCTGCTCAGTGCAGGACACAAATCTCCCTGTTCCCCTACAGACCCAGGGGTGACCAGGCTCACCCCGGCTTGGGGAGCAGCACAGGGGTCCTAAGGCGTGCGTGAGAGGGGAGAGGTGGTGACTCGGGTCCCGAGGCATGTGTGGGAACAGGGACATGGTGACTTTGGGTGCTTGAGCTTGACGGAGCAGCTGTGGAAGTGCAGCGGGCTCCGAGAAGGGCATCTGCAGCGGGCTATTAACACAAAGCTGCTTAACGGGCAATCAGCACGGCCTCGTTAATAAAATACATCCATTTGAATGCCATGAATTACTCCGTGTGCTGCTGGAGCTCTCTGGCTAATAGCAGCCTCGGCAGCCTGGCATCGCTGGGTTTGTTGTGTCCTGCAAATTTAATGCATGCTTACTGCTACGGAGAGCAGTGGGTAGATGTAAATGACAGACTGCAAGAGCAGACGTGGCAGTATAATAAACTCGGCTGGCACTTCTCCTGACTTGTATTTAGCCTGCCACGTTCCGTGGAAGCCTGGCAGCGGGCCCGCATGTGCAGCGCTGCTGCGTGGGACACGCGTGGGACACGGCCAGCACGAGCGCGAGTGGCAGCAGGGCCTCACGCGCTTGCAGGTGACGTTGGCGATTGCCACAGCGTCTCCTCTCCACTGGTGCTGCCTGTCAGAATCCGTTCGACACAGAACAGAAGCCCGTGTTCAACTCCCCCGGTGTTAAACCTTTGCTCTCTGAGCAGGAGGGTCCTGAGCCCTGAGGGCATCTCTGGCTGCTGGAGCCGGAGGGAAGTGAACACCTTTTTGTGACTGTTGTCACTCAGCAAATTGTTCTGCAAGACACCTGATTGTGGTATTAGAAAGACAGATTGATGTTCTCAGGAAGATCAATGAACTCGCCGGGCTTTGTGATGACACACGGCTCAGTGACAGCCCAGCATCCCTCTGAGGGGACACCGAGGGTACCTCCCAACCTCACATCCCTGGCTCCGGCTCCCGGCACCACGGCTCTGCAGGGACTGCTGATGGCGGGAGGAATCCTGCAGAAGAGCAGCAAAAATTAGCCACATTTGGAGGGAAGCAGAGATGAGGGTTTGGGCAGACTGCATTAGAAGAAAGCAAGCTCTGGGGCAGGGGAGGCAATGTCAGCTCCTCCTGAAGCTGTCGAGAGAGAAAACCCCGGGCTGCTGGAGAAGAGGGAGGAGGTGAAGAGGCCACGCAGAGCTGAGCTGGCAGGGCTGGGCTGGCAGAGCTGGGATGGCATAGCTGGGCTGGCAGGGCTGGGCTGGCAGGGCTGGGCTGGCAGGGCAGGGCAGGGCTGGGCTGGCAGGGCTGGGCTGGCTGGGCTGGGATGGCAGAGTGGGCTGGCAGGGCTGGGTGGGCAGAGCTGGGCTGGCAGAGCCCACGGAGCCGGGCCGGCACTGGGCAGGTCCCACAGCCCTCCTGTCCCCTCAGAGACTGCCGAGCTCGGCCATGGAGCGGCCGGGTGCTAAATGGGAAATCTGATTGTTCATCCTTTGTTTTCCCCCTTCCATGCCAAGAGCGAATTAAGTCAAAGCCAATTCTGAGGAAAAGCGGATCTCTTCTCCCATCCATCATGGACGAGAGCACGGCTGGGCAGATCTACAGGCCTCCGAAGGCCTGCACGGATATGTTGTCCCAAATCTCATCTCCGTGGCTCAGGGTGATTGATCTCGGCTATTCAGACCTGTGGAGCTCAATGATTTCTCTCTCCTAACCTCTACCTGGTTCCTGCTGTATTTCATATGGAGAAGATCCTTGTAGAAGTGCTACATTTTGAAAATAAACCTAATCAGGTCTGAAACAATGAGACAGAGTCCTTTTCCTGCTGTAGCTCCAGCATGGATGGCAGAGTTGCCTGTGGCTGTCCTGTGGCTGAGCTGCAGGGCTGAAAGGCCTCTGTTTCCTGCACCCTCCTGTTTGTAGGACATGAAGGAGCTGTCTCCCTGAGCTGGGGCAATCATTGGCATTTTTATGCAAAGAATTACAGGCATGTAGGCATGGAACAGACCGCACCTAATCTGTCTCTCTGCAGTGAGGCAAGATCACAGACTCCTTGTAGATGTTTCTCCACCCCATGAGTAAAACCCCTCAGTGACCTTCTACAGCCTGCATTTCCTGTATAGCCTGATTATGGTTTGGGAGTTGCTGCCTAATCTCACCTAGGTTTTCCTTCCTGCAATATTTCTGTATTATTCAAGAAAAATAAGGGGCAACCATCCTTTTTGTCCCAAACTTTTGTGTCCTCAAAGATTTTAGTGGCCAGAGCTCCTCTGCTCCACACTAAGTAATTCCAGCCCCACCAGCTCCCATTATCATGCACTGCATTTTCTGAACCTGCTGAGTTTCTGTTGCCTCTGGATTCTTTCTCATTTTCTGTTCACTTAAAAGGAAAAGCTGAGGATGTCCCTGGAAAGACCAAAATTTCCTCTCAGGCTACAAATGTGGGATATGTTTTCCCTGCATTTTATCAGAGCATCACATTCCTGACAGATGCCACAGTTATTGCAGACCCTGGATCCTCCCCGGCTTCTGCTTACTCAAGCAGTAATCCCTACTCTGCATTGTGTGTGATGTTTTCTCTCCCACGTAGAACCACTCTGTGCTTGTCTTTGCTGAACTGCACCTCACTGCTCTCAGACTATGGCCAGGGACACGTGGATGAGTTCAAATTCTGCTCCTGCTTCTGAACTGCTCATAAACCTCCTTGCTTGGTCACCTGCAGGATGCGGCTCAGACAAAAGGCTGGAGGCCTGGGCAGCCACAGGGCTCCTCCTGGGGGCTGCTCAGGCTGCTGCCAGGCAGGTGACACCTACTCCTGGAGCGGGGCCATGGGCACTGCCCGCAGGATGGGTGCTGCTGTGCTGTGGGGCTGCAGGGAGGCCAGGGCTGCTGCATCTCCTGCCACAGGAAAGGCTTCATGGGGACAGCCTGGGTAGGAGAAGGCAGAGGAAAGGGGAAGAAGGGGCTCCAAGTGTGCTTCAGTGTAAATTATCTCAGCCTGTTACTGCTGCCTATAAAGAGGTCTGTGCAACTGCAAGTGCACCACTCCAGAGACAGCTGCAGGGAGCTTTATCATTGCAAAGCAAAGAGGATGCCCTGCTTAGTGCAAGAGGTTCCAGAGGACAGGCTACAGCAAGGAAGGGGTTACAGAGCAGTGGAAGCCAAAGGACACAGGAACAAGGCACTTGAAGCTCTTCCTCCTTGTGTGGGTCTGTGAAGAGCAGAATCTGGCATCATTAGCTATGCCCAAATTCTGCTGAATGACCTGCAAGCAGTGCCTTCCCCTTCCTCTTCATGCCTGAGCACATCTTATTTGTTCATGGAAAAGTTTCCTGCTAATGAATTTGCCACAAAAAGGAGAAAAATGGCCATGGCCTCAACATGGAGAAAACGGCAAATCCGATGGTGGCAATTAAGCAGAAAACGAGACAGGGATCTGCAGGCAACCCGGAGAGAAGGGGTTAAATTGCCATGGAAACAACCATGCATTATTTACATGGCCTAATGAATAAAACATTTAAGTAGTAGGCTAATAAATTTCAGAACACAAAGCAAAGTAAGCTATGATTTAAATATATGCCTCTGATGAATATAACTTGAGTTATAGAGCTGAAGCAGTGGGAGACCCAGCTCAGTTTTACACCCTCATCTCACTAACATGAAGGTATATCTTCTTTTTAATAAATGATTTTTTCCAACGAGCACACAAATTGGCATGAAATTCTCTCCTGTCAGGCATCCTGAAGCCTTTTCTAATAGCTTTTCTTGTGAATTTCTGTTGAGGTAGGAATGCTTTTGTTTTGGTTTTTTCCCCTCCTGCACATTCTGCCAGATTTCTGAGCAGGATAACATTAGCAATCAATTTGTTAAACTGTTAGCAGAACATATGTCGGAAGGTTTCAAACAGACCCAGACTGAAAGATGTGTTGTTTATTGTGTATCAGATATACGTGTGATCCATATGGCTCCAAGTGCAGGATCCCTTTGTTTTCCACCCGCTGCAGACTTCCACCCGTGTTCTCCACGTGGATCACTCAGGGACACCATTTCAATAGGGCAGACCATGGCACCTCCCAGGAGCCTGGCAGGATCCTGTCCCAGAGCCTGTCCCAGGAGATTGTCCCGGGAGATTGTCCCAGGAGATTGTCCCAGAGCCTGTCCCAGGAGCCTGCCCCAGGAGATTTTCCCAGATTTTCCCAGAGGCTGCCCCAGGAGCAGGGTGCCTGCAGGGCACAGGGGCTGGCTCCGTGGGAAGGGTGCCTGGCAGCCTGGAGGGCTCTCTGAGTGCTGGTGGGATGCAGTGCTGAGCACCAGGAGAGCAGCAGCACGGGCTGGGCACAGCAGGCCTGGGCTCCTCTGCGTGGGCTGTGCTGAGCAGCTCTGCCACCCTGGGGAGGAGCGGGTGACGTGACACAGGGGGACACTCTTGGGCACTCTCGGGAGCAGCCCTCGCACCTTTCCCTCTGCTCCAATGGCCATGAGAAGCCAGGCTGCTGCACTGCCAGGGAACAATGCACCAGCCCAACAGCGAGAGCTGCCAAGCTCTGCAGCCATTCCCACCTCTGCTTCCTGCTGCAGGAGCAGCCTGAGAGCGCAGCCACACTGCTGGCAGGGCTGGGAGCTCCAGGCTGGCAGGGCAGGGGGCAGCAGGGGCAGTTCTGTAGCACCCGGGTGTTCAGTGAGCTCCTGGCAATCAGGGATCCCTTACTGAGGCTCCTCTGCAGTGGGTGATGGAGTGGCTGTGCTCAGGGTGCCTGGCAGCCAGGTGGGACACTTCTATTTCTTGCTCCATCCTCCTTCCGTGGGCAGGTTGAAATCTGCTGCTGCTATTTTTAGAAGGATGGTATCTATCAATCCATGGAGCAGATTGCTGGCCACAAACATAGATGAAACAACAGCTGGTGCTTCGGAGAGGGATCAGGACAGTGGAAAAGCTGCTGCTTGCTGAGCCCACATACTAAGCTGTCAGTGGCCAATTCGAATGTGGGAGCTCAGCATGGCTCTGCTGGGGACCCCAGTCACACCAGCCTCCACTTGGGCATCTGAGCAGGCTGGGGGTCCCCTTCCCTTCCCTTCCCTTCCCTTCCCTTCCCTTCCCTTCCCTTCCCTTCCCTTCCCTTCCCTTCCCTTCCCTTCCCTTCCCTTCCCTTCCCTTCCCTTCCCTTCCCTTCCCTTCCCTTCCCTTCCCTTCCCTTCCCTTCCCTTCCCTTCCCTTCCCTTCCCTTCCCTTCCCTTCCCTTCCCTTCCCTTCCCTTCCCTTCCCTTCCCTTCCCTTCCCTTCCCTTCCCTTCCCTTCCCTTCCCTTCCCTTCCCTTCCCTTCCCTTCCCTTCCCTTCCCTTCCCTTCCCTTCCCTTCCCTTCCCTTCCCTTCCCTTCCCTTCCCTTCCCTTCCCTTCCCTTCCCTTCCCTTCCCTTCCCTTCCCTTCCCTTCCCTTCCCTTCCCTTCCCTTCCCTTCCCTTCCCTTTAACCTTAAATAACAAAATAATTACTGAAATTCAATTTTGAATAGTGTATTGCTTTGCAAAAATGCCAATTTTAGCCCTAAAAAGGGAAGCCTGAAGAGAGAGGTCTGAAAGACCGAGCAGTGCTGCTGACAAAGCTTCAGAGACACAATCTGTTCATCAGGTCAGGATGTGCCCAAAAGCAAGTCCACCTTTAACAACTAGTCAGCTAGTAAATAAAAGAGAGTTTAGCCTTTGTCTTGATCATCAGGACCATGACAGTTTTGGTTCAGAGAGAATGATTTTCTGGATAAATCCAGGAGTTAAAAAAAAATGAAGGATCACATTGCTAACTGGTAGACAGGAGATGTGGTGGGGGAAGAAACCAGATGAATTGTGTTGTCTAAACAATTTGTTATGAATTATCCAGTCAAGTGTAATGAAAACATATGGACAAAAATCACAAGAAACTCCTCCAATGTTTTAAAATGTGAGTGATGCTGATATTGACTGGGGGCCTGTTACAGAGCTCTGTGTAGCGGGGTGTCAAAAGAGGACACTGAAAAGAACTGGGGGACCCAGTTTGCAGAAGGGAAATGGAGGAGTTTCAGCATTCCAGCAAAAGCAAAGCGCTGCTCTCATAGTCTGGGGAGGATTAGGAATGTTTTGCTCTGATTTTGAGACAAACCACAGAATTTGCCCCGGAAGGAGGACTCAGCCCTGCCAACCCGCAGCATCCCCTGGGTGGGCAGGGTGGGGTGGGGTGGGGTGGGGTCCTGCAGCCCCCGCCCCAGGGCTGAGCCCCTCCCCAGGGCCGGGACACCCTTCCCCGGAGGATGGGGCTCAGGGCAGCGGTGCCAGCTCCGCTCCCGCCGCTGCCTTGTCCCCATCAGGGTGGCACAGGGTCAGGGACACCCGGCGGGCGCTGCTGCTGCTGCACAATGGCCACAATCCTCCAGGGAATTCACTGCCCTGGGAAGTGCTGGGAGATAACTGCAGGAAAATGCTGTGCAGAAGGGACTGCTACAGCAGAGCTTTGGTACTTTAACTGGTGACAGCCAAGAGAGGGTGACTGAGGTAAGTACATTTTTAGTGACGCTTTAAATTGGAAAGGTGCATCAGGGGAGACTCGGGCAATCCATTGCCCCTCGCTGCTGCCATGCTGAGTTTAAGGTGCACACAGAGACAGGCCAGAATCACAATCTCCATATGAAACAGTTATTTATAACTACTGACAGGAGGAATTATGTGAAATAAACATAATTTATAGTTATTACAGGAAAAGCCATCAAAATGAAAACTAATAAAGATTTCTTTCAGCTAAGAAGGTGTCAATTTGTTAAAAACCAATGACCAATGTTAGTGCAGATGACAGAATTATTAATATATTTCCAAACAGTGTACATGTTTTTACACAGTCCACTTCTCTGGGCTGGGGATGCAGTATAGAACCCAAGGGCTGGATTCATTCAAACACTTTTTTCTTCTTTAAATTTGCAACTCTCATTTTTACAGCAAACACCAAAAGCAGCCCCAAAGCCATGACGGGCATGAGCTGCTGGACAGGGGCTGGAACAGAGGAGCGAGGGGGACACACCAGGAAGCCGAGAGCTGTCAGACCCTCCCCAGCAGCAGGAAGGTGGGAGCTCGGGGTGACTCCTTCTCTTTTCTCCTCCGTGGCTCCCCAGAATGCTGCAGGCATGCAGTGACATCCTCTGCGTCACTGCTCACAGCGTTCCTGCAAAGGCTTCCCAGAGCATCTCGCTGCTTTTGCAGTTCGAGGGCTCCCACCTGTGTTCCGTACTATTTTGTGCTGACACAAAATTGGAGAGAGCAATTGCAAATTCAAAAGACAAATGAGCGACGAGAGACTCCTGATCAGCAGCGCATTTTGCTGTGTACCACAGGCATGGCCGGGCTGTTGGGGGCAGAGGCTCCACTGGCTCTGTGGGCAGTCAGGGGCTGGCTGTGCTCCAGGGTTCCTCTGGACACGCTCCCTCTGCCCCTCCTGACGCTGCAAATCCAGCAGGGGAGCTCCCCATGCCCCATGCCCACGGCAGTCAGGCCTGGGCAGAGGGGCCCTGGCTCCTGGTGCTGGGACCGCTGCTGGTGCAGCCCACGCCAGGCTCCCTTTGTGCAGCCTGGCAGGGCGGGCTGAGTGGGAAGCAGCCAAGCCCAGCTGGGACAGCCTGGTCCAACAAGATGGACCCCAAAAGACTCATATTTTAGCCCTGATTTGGGATCTGTTCTCACACTGTCAGGCCTTTGTCACTTGATGCTGCTGCTCAAGGTATCCCCTCGGATCCTCATGTGAGCAGCTTGCTTGGCTTATCTGATGCTGCTCTCAGTCGGTTCAAATCTTATTTATCAAATAGACAGCATTTTGTTTCGATGGGTGATTTTTCATCTTCCATTAGTGAAGTTGTTTCCAAGGTTCCCCAGGGCTCTATATTGGGCCCGTTGTTATTTTGTGTTTATATGCTGCCACTGGGTTATATTATTCATCAGCGTGGAGTAGCTTTCCATTTCTATGCAGATGATTCTCAAATTTATTTGTCTGCTAACCCTCATGCTGTCTCAGCTGTCTCCGCACTATCAGCCTGTCTCTCTGACATCACAAGATAGATGTGGCAAAACTTTTCGCTGTTAAATTCAGACAGAAGAGGTGAGGCCTGCCTCGATGCCAGCATTTTATTTCCTGGGATGACATTTCCAATACGATCACTTCCAGGATCTCATCACCGTGTAGCCCCTCGTGCGCTCCTGCTTTACCTCTCTGCTCCCTCCATGATTTGTTAGCCTGGCCAGCACTCACCTCTGTCTGCAGCAGGATTTGTGGCTGTTCTTGGCACTGCTGTTGTGATGCAGAGTGAGGCAGTGGGCTGGGGACCAACCTCCCCAGCTCTCACTTGCTGGCACCCCCACAAAGACCTTTCTTTGCTCCTGAGCGGTGGCAGAGGGGATGTCCCATCTCACAGAGCCACGTGGGCACTCAGCACACTTCTGTCAGCAAAGTGCAGTGGTTTACAAACCAGAATGTTTCTAAATTTCTCAGAATATCTCTAAGTTTTTTAATGTTTACGATTCTGTGGGATTCAAAAACCATAATGGCAGATACAAGTCCCACATAGCCCCATGCACGGCCTTCCTGCCTGGAGTGTTTCTGGTAAAAGACAGCGGACTCCCCTGAGCTGCTGCTGAGGAGCGGGGCCAGAGCCTGTGTGGTCCCAGCATCTCCTCGGGACCTGTCTGTGTTTTTCCCTCTCATGGCAGTGTGGTGGTGCTGCGTGGCACAGCTCTGCCAGCACCCAGGGCCCCTGAGCTCATCCTCCTCTGAGTGATCCTCCCAGGCAGCCCAGGCTCCCCTCCCCAGCGTGCTGCCCACAACTTCAAAATCCTTCAAAAATAGTCCATTTGTTCCTATAAGGATGAACCAACTAGTACTCACAGAGACATCAAATAAATCTACTTCATACATTATTTGTTAACTTCATCAAATAAAGTACAATTTTATGGCTTAAATGTCAATCTCCACAGCTCATTGAGTTCTTTAAAACAGCAGAGACTTGTCTGTTTACAGAAGCAAAAATTAGGCAGGCAGCTTTCAGCTGGTGCAGGGATCCCATTGGCTCACATACAAGGAAGAATAATAAAATACATTTGATGTGGAGAGTGTGCAATTTGACAAAGACAATTTGATTTGTCCATGGCTTTTAAAATATTCATCCCACTTTGATGGACTATAGTTTTATAAATATGGATTACCATTAACTGGCACAGGCAGTCACTGCCTACAGAGTGTTCCGTGAAGCTTGTTGGGAATGAAGGCCTCCAAAAAAAAAAAAAAATCATTATCTCTGCCTAAAAACGCTAATCAGTAAGGTTTGGTTCGTTTGCAGCTCAGAGGTCAGTAATTCACTTTAACTGCTTCTGTGTTTGCAATGTTTTGGAGGAAAAACAGAGTTCCCAGTTTTACTGCTCAGATGTAGAAGTGGCTGCTGCCAAAGGGGAACTGCCAAGGCAGGTCAAGAGGGCACGTGCAAAATTTAACTGCTGTTTCTGTCAGACAGCTGAACTGCTTTCTTTTTTTCTTAAGACAAGGGAAAAATAAGAAGTTAGTAATGAAAGAAATAAAAAATAAATTTGAAATCCAGGGAAAACAATTATAAGATTTGAGAAGGCTTTTGTTGGCTTCAGATCCAAACCGAAGTCTGAGAGACTGGGTAAGGAGCACATTATGCACTCCTTCAGTCCCGTAACAAGCTCCTTCTTGGAGCAAAGTGCTTAGTCTATAGTGTATCCACATAGTCAGGCACCCACAGCAGAGCTGGTGAGCCCCGCATGCAGCCTGGGGACCTAAGAGAGCAAAACCCTTTGAGTTTCTAACGGTAATTCAACGGTAATTCAACTTGGGAAGTAGATTCAACTTCCAGCCCAAAAGTTTATTCAAGTTAAGAAAACACATTCTCGGATTAAAAAGAGTATTGCACCACTGTCAATTTTCAGACGTTGCCATCAGGAAAAAAAAATTACATTTCAGGCTGACGAGCGACTAATCAAGGCAAGTGAAACGGTGCTGCAATAAATTACTCCGCAGCGAAATAAACCACACAAACAGACCGATGATAATAAATGTAAATTATTTCTCTGAAGAAATTTTCTTGGTATATGAGTAATACGAACCATCAGGAAGGAGTCTTCCTTAACATTAATTACAGAAAATGACAAGTGAGCTGATGACTGCGAAGGCTCATTATCTGAGAACATATTCACAACTTTGCAATTTGCGCGAGATGTACTCGGGCTAAATTAATCTCCCTTCTTTGCATGAGCCTCTTCTAATTTTCATGTTATTAACAGGTTTGCAGTATCACTCAGTGCTTGTCACTCTAATCAGGTTTCGGCATGTTCGCAAAAGCGAAGTGTCATTTATAAGGATAAGCCCTCATAATGGCGCTCTCTTTCATGTGGAGAATTCTACAAGGTTGCTTTTAATAAGGTCCTTTAATCATCTCCCTTTGCTCAACTTTTGGCCCCTCTGTTTTTTCATGAAGAGTCATTAAAAGACTTTGAAGTTCATCAAGGATGAAAAATTCATGACATTGTGGCAGGAAAAAGGCCAAGGGCTGGAGGGACACGGTGGGCAGGGGCTGGGCGCAGCTGGGGATGGGGATGGGCGCTGCCGGGCTCTGGCGGCTATCCCCGCAGTGGAGCCGGCGCTGAGCCCGCCCAGCGGCCCTCGGGCTCTGTCCGGTTCCAAACCCGCGGGGCTCAGAGCTGGAACGGGGCGAGGGGGGCCCTCGGCGGCGGCCGCGGCTGCTCCTCCCCGCAGCCGCCCGCAGCACCGGCGGCAGCATCCTCCTCCTCCCGGCTCGGCACGGCGCGGCACCGGCGGCAGCATCCTCCTCCCGGCTCGGCACGGCGGGGCACCGGCGGCAGCATCCTCCTCCCGGCTCGGCACGGCGCGGCACCGGCGGCAGCATCCTCCTCCCGCTCGGCACGGCGCAGCACCTCTGCCGGCGGTGCCACCGACGTGCTGATGCCGCTGTCCCTCCCCTTCCGCCGGCCTCAGCCCGGGGTGTCGGCTCAGCACCGCTGGCATCGCGGCTGTGACGCTCGGGATGCCCCGCGGGGACAGCCGGGCTGCCCCGGTGGCGCGGGGCCAGCGCCGGGGCCGGCCCGGGCAGATCGGTTCTGTGCCGGCCCGGGCAGATCGGTTCTGTGCAGATCGGTTCTGTGCCAGCCCGGGCAGATCGGTTCTGTGCAGCCCGGGCCAATCAGTTCTGTGCCAGCCTGGGCCAATCAGTTCTGTGCCAGCCCGGGCAGATCAGTTCTGTGCCAGCCCGGGCAGATCGGTTCTGTGCCGGCCCGGGCAGATCGGTTCTGTGCAGATCGGTTCTGTGCCAGCCCAGGCAGATCGGTTCTGTGCAGCCCGGGCCAATCAGTTCTGTGCCAGCCCGGACAGATCGGTTCTGCTGTCCAGAGCAGATCGGTTCTGTGCAGCCTGGGCAGATCAGTTCTGTGCAGATCTGTTCTGTGCCAGCCCGGGCAGATCGGTTCTGTGCAGATCAGTTCTGCTGGCCAGAGCAGATTGGTTTCCCAGCCGAGGGAACACGTGGAGTTTTAGAGCGCAGCATTAACCAGAGGCGACATTTCTCGGGGTCTGCGGCATGGCTGGGCTGTTCGAGGTTAACCTTATTCTTCTTCTGTGATTTGATAACACTGGACTGGTGTTTATGCTGGAGCTTTTGAACACAATGGAAGGAGGGGGAGAACTTTATTAAATTTTTGAAATTCACTTAAGCAGGGCCAGCATAATGAATTGCCAGATCTTGTGTGCACATTGTCCCCGGAAGCAACAATAATTTAGGTGGACATAAACCAATATGTAGATTAAAAATGTTTAAGCCAAGTGTCGTAAAATATATAAAAACATAAGGCAGAATTAACATATCAAAGTTTAGCATTATAAGTAATGACGGGTCAGATATAAGGTTATGTCTGCAAAATTGCATTTCAATATAATAAATCCATTCAAACTCTGTCCAGAGACACAAATTGAATCTATAGACAAAGCAACTGCAATCCATTGAATGCCATGAAGTATTCAAGTGAAAACAATGCATTTAGGAAAGGAAATTGAGTGTATTTTAAATATACAGGTGCTTGAAACTTCCATATCGCTTTATGCTCCTGCAGATTTGTATACACTGCATACAGAGCCTACTTTTGACAAAGTCCTCAAAATGATGAATTTCTGATGGAATACTTGATATTGCAGCAGATCTGTTATGCACCGCTTATCCTGTAACACAAACCATAAATAACAATCACGCTCCCGCTGCACCGAGCTCTCTTGTTAAGATTTCAAAGCTCCTGCAACTCTGCATGCATGCCCCGCAAGGATGGGGCTGCGGCCGGGCGAGGGCCGGCCCAGCCCGGGCACCCCCTCGCTGTCCCCTGGCAGCTGCTCGACTCTGTGGGCAGCCAGGGGCTCCCCCTGCACCCCAGGACCTCCATCCTCCACTGTGCCCCACTCCTGCTGAGGGCACTTCCCCACACACCTTTCTGCAGCCAAACCCTCCCGTGAGCCGCTCGCTCGCTCGGTGCCCCCATCCTGCCACCCACTGCCAGGGCTGGGGCCAGGCTGCTGGTGAGGGCACCAGTCCCTGGTGCTTTAGCAGCACTTGGTAGGCTATGGACAGGCCCAGAAAGAAAAACTTTAAAAGTAACAGAAAGGAGGGACGTTGATCAAAACAAAGTAAGCCTCTTTATTACAAACTGAAAAGTGGAAGGAAACGCCTCTGGCTACTCCGGAGACTGTTTCAATAAGTTAGTAATTGGAACCTAGGGGTCTTTCCAATAACAATCGGCACAGCTCCAGAGCGTAGGACCGAGATGGGCCCTCCTGCCCCAGCTCCTGCTCGCCCTGTGCTGGGGGCAGGGGAAGGGCTGCCCCCCACCCCTCAGCAGCCCTGCCCAACCCACCCCATGGTCGGGGTGCACACCAGCCATGGGTTTGCCCAAATGCTGGGCACCGTGGAAGCGTGGAGAGGGAGAACCTTGCTGGGGCTGCCAGAGCCAGCAGGGCCCCGGGGCTGCGTGTCCCAGGCTGCCCAGGCTTCAGGGAGCCCTGCCCATGGCTGGCAGCCCCTGCCCCGGGCACGGGCGGGTGCTGGCAGCAGGAACTGGGAGCAGAGATGGAAGGTGCTTTTGGGAGCTGGCGTGATGGGGAGCACAGGCTCTAATAGACATGTTCATCTTTCAGCAGTGTGTTTTGCATGTAATAATGTCAGCACACTTCTCACTCTGGCAGAAATTCCACAGATAATTGGAAAGAAGTAAAAATGAAAACATTAGAATTTGCCATGTCATATGTTAACTTTTTATTATTGTATGATGCCAATGGTCCACTGACAGATGCTGTGTTATTAACATTTGATTAAAAATCACTTCAGGTCTAAAGCAGCCTGTTCAGAAGAGAACATCTTGACAA
The DNA here is from genome assembly GCF_048771995.1 of Taeniopygia guttata. Taxonomy (NCBI): domain Eukaryota; kingdom Metazoa; phylum Chordata; class Aves; order Passeriformes; family Estrildidae; genus Taeniopygia; species Taeniopygia guttata. Next base: position 10,872,136 of record NC_133042.1, read on the forward strand.
GCCTGGTGGTTTGTGATTGACAATTAATAACATTCTGTGTGTCACAACACAGATAGTGTGACTTATTGGTGCTGGTGTAATGCAACACTTTTCATCTGAGCTCTTCAAATTGGTACATAGAAATAGGAGAGAAAGAGCCTAATTCAGCTGACTTTGATTACAAACACACCAGCCAGTGCAGAGCTCTCCATCCCAGAGCAGACCAGCAGTGCTCAACGAGGCAGACCCTCATCCCACCTCACCACCAAACTTCTGTGCAGGAGCTCAGTATTCAAATACGTGGTTACAGCAGTTACTTGCAGCAAAAAACTACAAATCTTATTTCACCAACAATTAGAAGGAAAACATTCATTTACTTAGATATTAAAATAATTTGTAACTGGGAAGATGAATGGTCACTCCTTCACAGTTTGGTCAGGAACTCGTAATTGTGCCAGTGAGGTATGAAGTCCATGTGTTAATAGGGAAATTCATTAAAAACATGTAAATTACATTCCTTGGGTGAGAGTTGGAATGTGCCATTTCAATTGCCTTTGCTCTAGCAAAGGGGAAATTCTGACAAACTTTGCTCATGCTCTTCTTGCTTTGAAATAAAATCTTTGGCAGCCCCGAGCACATTTCTGCCCAGAAAAAATGCTGAACATGCTGCTGTGGATTCACACGCCATGGCCACCAGAAATCTGGGCAGCCCTACATGTGAGCAGGCTGAACCTCTGCAAACCCAGCCAGCCCCAGCCAAACGGGTCCTTGCCATCTTCAGTTCAGTATTTATAGGAAGCCCTTTTCCTGGCTCTGCTGGTCCCAAAGTGCCACGGTGTCTGCCCGCTCCTGCCCTGGCTGCCACCCCCCTCGTTTGTCCCTGCCACTGCTGCCTGGCACGGGGAGCTCCTGCCAGCCCCAGCTCCCCAGGCCAGGGCTCGCTGGGCTGCACCCCTGTGCAAACAGCTCTGTGCTGCAGCAATGCAAACACTTCCCAGCCCTAATGCAGTAAGCAGGGGAAATAATTACAGATTTCCGAGGTTCAACAGGGAATACTTCTGAGAAATGCGTCCTCCACTGGGAGTTTCATAACCATTTAATCTAATTTTTCTTGATGTTTTGATCTTCCTTTTAAACAAGGCATTTGTCATTAGCTTTCAAGGAGACAAGTTGCTAATACATTACACTCTTAAAAGGCCCACAGTTAGTGTCAATGTCTTCTGATGGCTGTTCACTAACAGTACATGAAAGAATTGCCAGTGTCAGTTCCTTTCCACTTGGCTTCAGCCGTGATGGCAGGACGGTCCTGTCCCAGCAGTGCTGGCAAGGACGCTGGGCTGGGGGCACAGGGTCTGAGCTCAGCCTTCTCCCCTCCACCTTCCTGCCCAGGCCACTTACTGTGGTGGTTTTGTCACCTGGCTCATGCTCGGGTGATTCTGAGTTTCTCCTGACATGTTTAGGCAAACATAAAGCAAAGACATACCAGGAAAAGGAAACACATGAAGCTCACCACAGCCATTCCTGCCCCCAGCGTGCTCTCTTGCTGCCAGTACAGGAGCACTTGGAAAAGCCGTGGCACGTGCTGTGCCCTCCCACCGGAGAGGCAGAGAAACCCCAGACTGCCCGGAGACCCTGCTCCTTCTGCTCTTCCAGCAGAGTCAACAAAGCAGGTGGAAAAGATATTTTTTTTACTTCTTGCATGACATAACTTGCATATTAAATAATAATGAACTAATAAATTACAAGAAACGAAACAACCAGTAGAATATGTATGTGAAGTTTGGAGTATTTATAAATGAATAAATCATTCATGATGTATAAACTCTGTATAGCTAAATGCATCATTTACTGAACTTCATCACCTTTCACAAGATCCCCAGGTCTGCCTGGCTGGTTTCAGAGCAGCTGTGAACCTCTGCAGAGAGGCTGGTGACCAGTGGATTACAGAGACCTAGGCAAGAAGCACTAGCAGGAGGGGCTCATCCAAACAGGGCATTTTTGGTTTTAACATCACTGTACAACCCCTGGTTTTCCAGGCAGCTCCTGAGAGGGTTAAGTCCAGGGAGCTGTAGCTGGTGTCTGCAGGAGCTCAGACAGCTCCCACCCTCCCTGCTAACTCCTCTTCTCCCATCTGAGGCTCCCTGCTAACACCCCAATACACTTCTGCAGAGTCTGGGGAAAGGGAAGCATGTTTGAACACCAGATTCGTATAGAAGTCATCAAGATGAATTTAAAAGTCTGATTTTAGGCTTCTCTGCCAACACCCCTGAGCTGTGCTCCCCCAGAGAGGCTGGGCAGAGGCTGCTGGCAGGCAGGTGCCCCTGTGGTGAGGCTGCCCTTCATCGTGTTCCACAAACTCCTGACACGGTGTCACTGCTCTTCGCCTGGGTGACTTCTGTTCTAAACAAGGTAATGGTGAATAATGCATAGCAGGTACAAGTTTTTTGACAAAGAGTCACTCCACGAAACTGCTTTTTACTTAGGAAGCACCACAAACATTTCCAGCAGCTGCTGGGGCCGGTGGCAGTAACCTCTGCAACTGCAGAAAAAACTTCTGCTCATGGCTTCTCTTTCTCTGGCTCGTGTAGACTTCCAAGAGCAGAGATGTCAGCGGCCCGTGGCACCACTCCTGCCCGGGAGGAGCAGAAGGGTTTGCTGCCTGCTCTGCCCCCGGCCGAGCCTTCCCCGCTCTGAGTCCTGTTTCCCAAAGGTCCCCGGTCCTGCCGGGGTCCGGGCCGGGCTGGGGACACCGAGCCGGGCTGGGCTGGGCCGGGCCGGGGGCTCGCACCTGTCCCAGGTAATTCATGGGCGGGAGATGGCTGCTGACAGGATTCAATGGCCTGGAACAGACTTCGTGCCAGTCTCTCGTGCCTCAGGCAAAGTGCTTACGAGTCATTTTATGGATACCAAGCTCAAACATTTCACAGTTAGCACTTGGTTTGCGTGAGCTGGTGGGAGGCAGCCTCGGTGCTGCCCAGCCCCAGCCACAGCCCCAGAAGGGCTGTCTTTCCCCAAAAACCCCAGAAGGGCTGTCTTTCCCCAAAACCCCAGAAGGGCTGTCTTTCCCCCAAAAGCCCCAGAAGGGCTGTCTTTCCCCCAAAAGCCCCAGAAAGGCTGTCTTTCCCCAAAACCCCAGAAGGGCTGTCTTTCCCCAAGAGCCCCAGAAAGGCTGTCTTTCCCCCAAAAGCCCCAGAAAGGCTGTCTTTCCCCAAAACCCCAGAAGGGCTGTCTTTCCCCCAAACCTTCTCGGGGTACTGGCCTGAGCAGCAGAAGCTGCTGCAGGTGCAGGAGGCCGTGGCAGCCCGGGGCAGAGCAGCCCGAGGATGCTGTGGAGCCGTGCTGCCCTCCCTGAAGCACCCCCGGTGCCCAGGGCACGTCCCGCTGCGGCTCGCGGGTGTTTTCCGTGAGCCCCACTGCAGTCACCCCCACGGTGCCCTCCCCCTGCGGGGTGGCACTGCTCGGAGACCCTGCCCAGCCTCAGGGAAGAGCTGCCCACCCCGCTGCCCCTCCTGCTGCCCACCCCCGTGGGTCCTGCTGACCCCCGGGAGCGCCTGGTGTGTTCAGCAGAGAGATATCTTACTGTAAACAGAATATTGCTTTATATGAAACCATTAAAAAGGTCCCTGAGGGCAGCCCTAAGTATATATTTCATTTTTCTCTGAATCCCCGTTTTGACTTGGCTTTACAACAAAAACGTGTTTTCTGTATTTAAGCAGATGCAGTAAAGGAAAGGTCGTGACTGGTGCTGACATGGAAATCTCATTTGGCTCATGGGTCCCCTTAGGGCCTTTATGCTGTGTGGTACTTCAAACATATTTCAAAGTACAACACTAAATGTCACTCCTTAATAGACAGAGGCATTCCAAGTGTTTCTTGAATTTCCTTGGAAAGTGCTTCCCTGAAGCCAAAGGCTCAGCACCAGTTTGGTTCACACCCAGCGCAGCAGGGACAGCGCCAGGGACAGCAGCCGAGGATGGCACCGACGGTGGCACTGGGAGGGCCTGGGGGATGGAGCCTGGCAGCTCTTATTGCTATAGCCAACCATCAGGAAGAACTGCAAAAAAGAAAACAAAAAAATAACCCAAATACCTTTGAAATATATACAATATTTTGAATTAATTTCCATTTTCCCCTTTCCTCATCCAATTATTCACATTCACTTGGTACCTCTTTTGGTATCTGAAAGTTATTTTGATTTTTTTTTTTAAGTGTTTCACATCTTACACAATCCTCACAAGTCACTACAGCCCAATCCTCAGTTCTGAAGGCTCTTGAAAGCAGTTGGATCTTTTCCTGCTGCCAGGCTCAGGCTGCAGTGAGGATGAGTATCCAGCCAGATGGCCTGGAAATTTATTTAGCTAATTCCTTCAACAAATAAGGAATTTACTGATGAGTCAGAGGGACTGACATTGATCAGGAAGACCCAAACTTAGTGAATAATTTCTGCTTTAAAACGTAGCTAAAGCACTGAAAAAAGTTTAATTTTCTTTTGACAGTTAAATGGGACTTAGTTTAAAAAAGGACATTTTTATTTGCAGTTTATGCTACACAAAGGAGAGACAAACACTCTACAGAGCCTCAGAGCCCAGTGGCTCCTGCTTAGCCAGGCTGATCCCAAGCCCAGGGGCTGGCTCCCATTTTTCCTTATTTCTGGTTTGGGCAGGGGGAGCCGGGAGAAACCTGGAGGTTCCAGCTTTGACTCAAGTCAAGAGCCTCAGCTCTGGCACCTCTGCAGCTCTCTGGAGAGGGTAATCGGCAGCTTCTTGCTGGGGCTCTCCACAGGGCCAGGATTTACAGCCAGTTTAGGCCATGTGTACTGTATGCAAGATTATTTTTCTCTTAGCTGCTATAAAAATTAAAGATTTAGCTATATACTGCAAAAGCTTCTTCCAATTTTACGTAGCATTTCTCTCCTATGATCAGGGCATAAATTCAGCTTTTTCGTTATGTCTATAAATTACTCCATATCAGCGGGGCAGCTACAGGTCACCTCAGCAAGGTCAGATAAACCCATGTAACTTCTGGCTGTGCTCTTAACATTGAATTTCTCACACACTTTGGGACTACTTTGTGTCTTTTCTCACTATCGAATGCAGCTGTTGGAAAGGGCTCCTCTAACAGCAATTTCTTACTCCTGATTATTTACCAGAGGCGGCCCAGGGCAGTGGTGGAGTCACTGTCCCAGGAATGATTTAAAAAACATGTAGATGTGGCACATGAGGACGTGGGTTAGTGGTGGCTTGGCAGCACTGGGTTAGTGGCTGGACTTGATCCTCTCAGAGGGTTTTTCCAACCTAAACAATTCTGTGATTCCATCCTTATCCTTCCTGTCCTCACAAATCTCATTTACTGTCATCATTGTGAAAAATAAAATTCTGTAGTGCAAATGGAAGCAAATATTTGATGTCACATGGAGCTTTCTTTGCATTAATTAGCAATTTACTGAATAAATATTGCTGTGCAAACCAACAATCAGTATCTTATAATTAAAAGCTTGTTCATGTTTATCTGCAATCTTTCCCCAAAGATAAAACCCTGTGAAAAGCACAGGCTACAGATGTTTCCAAACGGGGCAGCGTCGATGTAAGGAGGCTCCTGGAGGTGGAAGGGCTGCGTGGGGTCCCTGAGCTGCTGGGCTCCGAGGGGCTGGCAGTGCCCTGTGCCCAGCAGTGCCAGCTCTGGGCTTGCTGCAGCTCGGAGCCTTTAGGGAAGCAGCCCTGGACCATCCCGAGAGCTTCCAGCACAGGATCTGCTCCCTGCCCTGGCACCCACAGCTCGCCCCGGCCTCACCACCTTCCCTCCCTGCTGCTCCTGCAGAGCCAAACCACAAAATCCTCACATTCTGAGAACTCACATCTATAAAATAAACACCTGATCCAGACCCTTCTGTGTCTGACCCAGTGCCTGCTGCCAAAGCCCACAAAGATCTTTAGCCTCTAGATTTCCCATGGTCAAACAAAATAAGGTCTGAGTGGCACTAAATATCACTTGTGCATTACACACATTTTTCTCTCCCATGGAGTGTCATAAGTGGATAAAGAACCTGATGTTGCGGGTACCTAAAGCCCAACACAGCTTCTGCTGAGGGACCTTCAGGGATAAGAGGCCAGTGTGCTGTTAAAGATTAAAACCCAGCGTCTGCTTTTATGCTTGAGAGTCCTTCGTGACTCCCTGGTGACATCACATTCATCTCAGTGTATTTGAAAAATGCATTTAAATGTCAAAACTAAAGTACCCAAACAAGGGCTCCTTAGCACACTAACTGTTAACACATTGCTGAGCCAAACACCTTCCCCAAGACATATGGGGCCGACTCTATCCATAAAACATACCACAAGTAACACACAAAGTCCCAGAGGAAATAAATACTCTCCGCTCTAGTCTGACCTGGTTTTCCTCCCAAAACACATTTGAAGACATGTTTCAGTGCAGAGTGGACATCAATTTGAAATGCCCTGGTACAGCACTGCACCTCCCCGTGGCTGGGACACGCTCCAGGCTGTGGGGCTGCCTCCAGGGCGGGGGGCTGTGGGCAGGGGCTGCTGCCAGGGCCACTCACGGGGTGTGCTTCACCCCAATTGAAATAAAACTGTTCAGATCAATGAGCTCAGTAATTTACCTCAGACAGACCTAATCAGTGCAAGGTAAAAGAGAGGCAACTTTGCAAAATGTAAATGAACCCGACACCAGAGACACAAATAATGGGAATTCAATGGCAGCTGGTGCCAGACCAGCAGAACCATGAGCTGTCCCCGATTCCAGCTGCTTGGAATGCAGGAAAGGTGGCAGAGGAATAAGCTGCTTCCTCTTTCCCTGCAAAGCTGTGGCAGCAGGATGCTGAGCCTGGCAGTGAGGGGCGGCTCTGCCCTGCCCTGGGGCTCGCTGATGCTCCAAACGCCCCAGAACACGGGGTAACCAACCTGCTGGGATTTCCCTCCTGCCTGTGCAAGTCCCAGAGCCTCTGAAAGGGCAGAAGGAAACTGGCCCAGACTATCCAAACCCAGAGAGGAAAGAGAAACTGCCCACAGCCGGTGGCTGCTGGAGAGGCAGGATCAGTGGGAAGGGCAGAGGGCAGGAAGAGCTCCATGGACCCTCAGGCTCGGCCCCATGTGCCGTGGGCCCCATTTTCCTGCAGGAGCAGAGCCAGCCCCTGGCCAGCCCCAGGCTTGGGGGGCTGCAGGGAGCAGCCATGGGAAGGAACAAAATGCCCATCTGCTCAGGGAAGCCCAGTTTTCCTTGGGCAACGTGGGAGCGAAGCCAGGGCACGCAGTGCTCATATCACAGCGCTGGCACCACTGAGGCAGCAGCAGCTTTTCCAGAGAAGAGCAGTTAGGTCTTCATAATGGACTGCAACTTTCTAGAATAATTTAATTTTTTCCTACTGTTACGATGCCAGAATTTCAATCAGACAAAACTGTATAATGGATTTCTTTTGCTGGGCATGTTACATAAATTGCATATTCAAGTACGATAAAATATTTGTAACAGACAGGTACTTTTCTAAATTGGGTCTGACAGTAAGCGATAGTGACTGGAATATTTATGTGATGGCACCTATGCAACGAGGCAAAATGCAGGGTGTGGGACTGGGAAGGTGGCAGCAGGAATCCCACACGGGTTTCCAGCTTTTCTGCCTGCTGCACCGAGCTCCCGGGCAGCTGAGGCAGTGCTCGGTGCCATGGGGAGCAGCGGTGAGTCCATGGTGCAGAGGGGCCTCCAGCAGAGGTCTGGAGAGGTTCTCCCTCCCTCCCTCCTCTCCAAGGCCGGTCCTGCTGGCCCCGAGGCTGCTGAGGGGGCACAGAGGGCTGGGACCCGGCTGCCTGCCCAAGGCTGCCCTGCTGCAAGAGAGGGGCTGGGAGGTGCTCCTTGTCCAGGGCAGTGCTCCCAGCTCTCACCCAAATCTTGCTCTGTTGCCAGAGCCTCCCTGGGACTGAGCACTCATTTTGGGAACGTTTCCTTGACAATCACATTTGGCAGGACTATACTTTGCTATTTACAATTAAAATATTGTATTGATACAAATAGGCTTTGGCAGGCACTTCAAGAGGTTTTTAATTGAATGATTATTGTATTAAATAACTGGTTTTAATGGAGCATGAACTTGTTTAAATTATGACTGTAGAGCTACTGAAGGTCCAGCAAACTTCCCAGGTATTTCCAGCTTTTCACAAATAAATATACCTTGTCAGCAAAAGAATTTCCTGGCTGATCATGGGCAGAGGCAAGGTAGAAGCTGCCGGTCCTGGGCCAAGCTCTGGGGCTGTGGCTGGCAGTTTCTCAGGCTGCTGGGGCAGCCCAGCAGGGCACTGCCCACGGCACACGTGCTGCTCCTGGAGCGCAAGTGCGGGGTGGGCAGGAGGGCGAGGGGAGGGAACGCTGGGCTTGGTTAGCCCTGAGCACAGTCAGCCGCAGCACCAGCACCGAGCACCTCAGCACACCCTGACCCCAGCTCGTGGGGCTTTGGCTCCTGCCAGGACATCTCCAGTCCCTCCAGCCTGTCACGGAAACCTGCGTGGCACAGGCACCTCCGTCTGCCTCCCGCCAACAGCAGCTCACGTCACTTTGCATTACACACCAACTGCAGGAGCAAACGTGAAGATGAACCCTCTGAAAAAGGCTTGCACAGCTCTTCGGCATGGGCAGGATTAATCACAAATAATTATTACCATACCAAGAGATGCCTTCAGCAGCTCAGCCTCGCCTCTCAGCTCGTGGGCAAGCAGGACCTGTCTAGCCTGGGGGAGCAGCAGTCACAGTGCATCCCAGCATGAACCCCCCTCTCCCCACTCCCCCACTCCCCCCTCCATTTATTAAATCATCACTCACAACAGTTCTGGATCTCGTGATTTATCAGATCAGAAAAGCAGCACCAAGCCAGCAAACCCCAGCCTTGTGCAGCACCCCTTGAGCCTCCTGCTCCCACTCACAGCAGCACCTTTTCTACCTCAGGACAAGATGCTGCCTGGCCCTGGGGTCAGCACGGAGGGGGCCACCACCAGCCTCCTTCTGCGTGCCAGGGAGGCTCCCAGCTGCTGCAGCCACATGACAGCATTGGGCACTATTAGTTTATTGCCTCCATTAGGGCTCCAATAACTTAACAACAGATCAATAAACCATTATTAGCCTCCAGCCTTGAAAACCCAGTCACCCCAAACCCAGCCAGTCCTGACAAGCTGGCAGTTTCTCACCATGAGGAGCCAAGACAGCTTGTTTACAGCAGAGCCTGGCTGCCCAAGCACTCTTTCCTCCCCCTTCTCCCAAAAAGAGCTCGGCTGTGGCAGCAGGCAGGGGCTGGTGGCAGGGAAGCCGCCTCTGTGGGGTAGGGCAGGGTGCCCTGTGGGGATTCCTCTGCAGAGCCCCGTGCCCGCAGGACAGCCCAGCCCTCCCAGCGGGCAGCCCAGCGCTGGCAGCCCACCAGGGCACGGCGCTGCCCCCAGACCACCCGGCCCCTTCGGCCACAGAGCCCAGCAGCCTCTCCCGAGCCCGTCACATCAAACCAGTACTGCTCCTTCGCTTGGAAACACCTGCACGCCTCTCACTGTGAGAGGGAATTTCCAATTGGAACTGCTAATGATTTACTTTGCTGAAATTAATTCAGCAATTTTCCATAAATTATATGTGGCTCAATAGTAAAAAGTACTTCTATGTTTGGAAGCTTTCCATTACTGGTCCCGCTCCTCTGCAGAATAAAATCGCTTTTCAGAAACAGAACTATCTGAAAGTATTTTCTAAGAAGTGATATTGAATTGATACATTAGAGGAGAAAGTTGGGCTCCTTTTGTAAGAATCATACATCTCACAATAGTCTGAACAAAGGAAGTTGTCTCTGAATGCCGTAATTTAGTCCTAAAAAAGTGACAAACAAATAATTCCAACTAAACTAGAGAAAGAAAAGTAGCGACTTTTAATTATATAATCTTTTTTGATGAATTTATTTCTGACAGTTTTATAGGCTGACAAGAGAAAGTGTTTTATATGCAAAAAACATTATTCACTCTCAGCTGTTAAAGCATAAAAATTGTCAAATGATTTTAATACAGTTTTAAGTTTAATGTTTCTTGTCAGAAAAAAAGTCCACAGCAATTACTGAGTCACATGGCCCTTAATTCTTTGTTTCTGACAGCAAAAACAATAAAATATGGTTTTGCCTAAACATTTTACTGTACAGATTTATGAGGTTTAAAAGACAGATGTTTTTCTTATTTCTTTGCATTTAAGGAAGTAGACTTTGAGGCATTTCCAGCATGAGAGATCCTCCTTAACCTGGTGGGTTCTTGCAGAGGGGTTCACGTGTCTGTGGGCACACCTGGGGCTCCCCTGCAAACAGCTGCCCCCGCACCGCCGCTGGCATGTGGGAAGGGCCTCAGTGAAAGAAAAGCTCCTGCATTCCCAGCAAGAAGCACCACTTATTTCCCCCAAACCTGTGCCCTTCAACAGAACACAGGAATGTAAATCTGTCCCCAGTCCATCGAGAATTCAAGTGTTTTTCAAGGAGATAGAGGACAACATTAAAATCTAGCGTCTCTCCTCTGCCAGGCTGAGATGCTCTGCCACTTGAAGGGCTCAGAGATGCTCTCTGCAGCCCCAGAGCTGGAATGCAGAGGAGAGGCAGGCAGGGCACAGCAGTTTGCCTGCACTAGAGCATTGCCATCCTCGGGTGTGCCACATCCTGGGCTGCAGCTGGAGAGAGCAGGGCCTGTGGCCAAGGTGCCACCAGGCGCTGTGCCACTGTCCCTGAGGCCACGGCTCCTGCCCGCAGGAGGGCTGGTGCCCAAAAGGGCACGTCACGGCCTGAGAGGGCTGGGAAATGCGACATAACTGATGATTTTTAATATCAGAATAATGAAACCAAGCTGAGAAATATTAATCTTTTTAAAAATGTAAAGAACCAGGGCTCTGTTACCATGGCAAACCACATCCTGCACATTATCTATCACCTGGGGATTACGGTGGCATGGTAAATACAGGAGAGAGGCACTGCTCTGCTCTCGGCAGATACAAGCCGTGCTGCCAGTACAAAAGCATAATGGCATTTGCTAGATCAGCCTCCTCAAAGCATCCATGTTTCCATGCTTTTTCCTGCGTTTTCCATGCAGGTTTCCCCTGCCCCTGGGCTGTGCCCCGAGGCACCCCTAAGTCCCCTGGTCAGCTGCAGACCCAGCACCCCTCTGCAGCAAGCAGGCTGGTCCACCACAGCCAGTGGTTTGTGTCAGAGCACAGGTAGTTTAGATCAGTTTTTCATGCCCTCATACCCTCCCTATCCAAGCAGAAAGCAAAAATCCTGCCCAAACCCCTCCCAACTTCCAGGAGTTTGCAAACCCCTGCTATAAATAGACCTCTAATAGGAGCTGTAATAGGATACAATTTATTTCCAGATCTGATGGGCTGACCTTCATCATCACTCGAGGCTCTACTTGTCATGAATTATGGGCAATTCACTCACTAGTGGAAATAAATTGTATTACCAGTGCTCAGTATCATGTCCTCCGCACAGCACACGGGGGTGGCAGCTCCTCCCTGGACCAGCCTCCCCCAGAGCCCCTCGCTGGGGAGCCCCTGGCTGTGCCCGGGCTGGGGGCTGTGCCCGGGGCTGTGCCCGGGCTGGTGCTGCCCTGTGCCGGTCCAGCCCGGTCCCGGGGCAGTGCTGTTCTCGCCCACACACACACAGTGAAGTGTTTCTCGAGCTGTGCACTGATGAGCTCCTGCTCAGCTCACATCAGAGATGAGCTCATGGTCTGTTTTACACAAGGAACACATCAGGCAGGAATTGATTATTTCACAGTAAAAGATGTGTACCTGGAATTTTCCTTAAAAAACCATGAACAAGCAGCTCAGACTTGCTGAAAACAGCAATCCCACTCTTCCCCACTCCCTTTTTCCTCAGTGCATCCTCATCCCTGCCTACATCACAAAAATTCACTGATGGCAACAGTCTGTATCAGAGTTTATCAACAATTCACCAAGGCCCAGTAAAACCAGTGGTCACACAGAAGATCAATTATAATCCATGGCATCAAAGAATAAGCCATCCATTAACACACAGGCCCTGACAGGATGTGGAGACTTGGGGTAAGTTTTATTTGTTTCAAAAGTTGCTCCAACATGCAAACTACAGTCACCTTTTAGACTAACATTCTTGTACAACCTAGTTCAAACTTATACAAGAGTCAAATTCCAGGTAAGACCAACTTGCTGTTTTGTCAGGAGATTGAGATTTTTCCACACTGGTTTTTCCACAGCACAGAGAGCAGCAGCAAAACCATGCCATGTGGAATGGCACAGAGCAGCTCTAATGCTGAGTGTCCCTGGCGGGTGCAGGTGACCTGAACGAGGGGTGGCTGCTGGCCCCCGTCAGGGGAAGGGATCCCTGGAGCCCCCGAGCAGCCAAGCCATGGCCTGAGAGCCGCGTGGGGAGCCCTGTGTGGGATTCTGCTGGCTTCTCCTCAAACAGAACCAGGGGTCCCTGCACCCTTCCTGGGGTTCCGCACCTCGCTCTGTGGCACAGGTGGTTTTCTAGGCAAAGGATGTGGATGTGGGGGCTGCAGAGATAAGCAAGAGGCTCTGAGGATCTCCTGGGCACCCATGTTGAGGCCAGGGGGGACACAAAGCACACTGCAGGCAGATTCATTTCCAAAGGGTCCATGTTCTCCTAGGAGCTGGTGTGGCCATGCTGGGTGATAGTGCCCCTGCTCCCATGCCAAACAGGCAAAATCCCCAGGTCTTTGTTGCAAAAATCTCCTTCTGTTTGGGATGATTTAAATAGAGTAAAATGAATTAAAAGAGTAAACAGTTTATTGTTAATAATAGATGATTATTGTTCATAAATCAAAAATGTATCACAATTATTTTCGCAGAAAGCTCCTTACCCAATATGTGTTTTTCAAGCAGGAAGATAGTACCAGGGTATTTCTCCTGTTTTCCCAGCTGCCGATGCACAGCGAATCCTAATTAAAACCTTTAAGTCTTATTCCATTTACAACAAGGAGTGTATCATTTTTCTTTTAGCTTTTTTTAATACAGGGTCTCAATGCCCATTACAAAAATTCCAATGCATCTTTGAAGTTAGCAGCTAATTATATTTCTCCAAGTTATATATCTGGAGTTCTAGATGGGGAAAAGGCAATTACTTTTTCTCTCATTTAGCATAACAATCTCCGAAGCTTTACTGGCGCTCCAGTGAGTCATGCTATAGATCAGAGCCCGGGCTGGAAAGAGGAATTTGGGGGGAAGGCAGGGTGCTTGCTCAGCTCCTGCGGGCTCTGTCCCTTGTTAGCGCTCTCCCCACCAGGACACCGCTAATTGTTTGTGGAATGAGCCGGTGCCTTTGGCCGGGGCAGCTTTGCCAGGGAGGTCACTCAGCACATTCATTCCAGGGCACCTGCTGGCGCTGCTGGAGCAAAGGGTCTGTCAGCATTTTCAGGAGTTTATAACTTGGCTGCAAATGTTGGTGCGGAGCTGAGAATGTTGCACAATGCCTCGCAGGCAGAACCCGGCTGGCTCAGCCCGTTTGTTCCCGTGTCGCCGTGCCCAGGTGCTGCTGGCAGCGCTGCTGGCACCTGTGAGCCCCTGCCCGCCAGGCTGTGGGAGCTGGGATGGGATTGCGGGGATGGGATTGCGGGGATGGGATTGTAGGGATGGGATTGCGGGGATGGGATTGTGGGGATGGGATTGAGGGGATGGGATTGCAGGGATGGGATTGCGGGGATGGGATTGCGGGCATGGGATTGTGGGGATGGGATTGCTCTGTGCTCTGCAGGGAAAATTCCCCCTCTGGCCCCGTCCGTCTCAGCAGAGCAGGGGCAGTGGGATGGCTGCTGGGCAGCGCTGGGGCACAGGGCTGGGGGACGTCCCAGCTGAGTGGCAGTGACACCGGGCAGCCCCTGTAGGGCTGCTGGTGGGCTGCTGGCCACGGGAGCCTTGACCTTTGACCTTCCTGAGCTTCATTTTAACACTCCTCAGCCACCTTTTCTGAAGGATCTATTACGCTTGGAGAATCTTGCCTCTTTCTCTGAACTTTAAAATGCTTCCAGAAATGGGTCTGGAATTTGTGCATAAGCCCAGAGATGTGTGTTTGGCCAAGCTGTGGTACCCTAATTGTCCCTGCATGACAAGGAGTTTTGTATGTTTCCTGCTCATCAAGGCTGCACCTGTAATTATGTGAGGAAAACAAACCAAAACAAAATACCAAAACCAAAACAAACAAAACCCCTGCAGAAAAAATTAATTCCCTTGCACACGCTGGAACAGGGGGACAGCCCAAAGCTGGTTCCCAGCTGGTTCCCAGCTCAGTGCCATATTTCTGCCCCAGGTCGGGTAACACCACACAGCAGACAGCCCACTCACTCTCCCTGGCAGCTGATTTACTCCTCCTGCTTCTGGATGTGTTTTGTTGCTGAGGCAGTCCTAGAGCACTGACTGCTTTCCCAGACCTGTCTGTGACACTGACACCACAAGTGTTCTTAGAAGCAAAGGGATGGAAAAGCCTTCAAATGAAAGGAGCCCGACCTGGTGCAGAAGATAGCTCTGTTGGCGTTGGGATTGCTTTGATTTCCTGCAAACTCTCACCATCTTTGCAAACTGCAGAAATGCTGGTGGCCGCTGCCTTTCCCTGCCACGGGGCCCACTGGCTGCCTCAGCCCGTTCCCTGCTGGGACCTCGGTGCCAAGGCGCCCTGGCAGGGCTGTCCCCGCGCTGGCAGCGCTCCGGAGCCATTCTGTGCCCAGCTCTGTGCCGGGACCGGGGATGGGCCCTGGGCCACGGGGCCGGGCACTGCGGTGCCCAGCCCTGCCGTAGTCAGTGAGAGCAGGGCAGTCACTCCCCTGGCATGCTGAGCCCAGCCCTGCCGTGGTCAGTGAGAGCAGGACAGTCTCTCCCCTGGCACGCTGAGCCCAGCAGGGCCCTGTGCCCAGCCCTGTCGGGTCAGTGAGAGCAGGACAGTCGCTCCCCTGGCACGCTGAGCCCAGCCCTGCCGTGGTGCCCAGCCCTGCCGTGGTCAGTGAGAGCAGGACAGTCACTCCCCTGGCACTCTAAGCCCAGCGGGCCCCGGTGCCCAGCGCAGGGCAGGAGCGGCACAGCCCCGGCTCGGAGCCACCGAGACGCTGCTGCCGGGGAACCTGTGCGAAATTAAATTCTCCACTTGGCTGGGCCGGGTGACTTGGCTTTGCTCTGCTGACTTGTTCCTTCATTATTTTTTTGGCCGATAACTGACTGCAAGCTTGTCTTGTCTGTTTAATACCAGCATGGCAGCTCCAGGAGAGGCTCAAGCTTGTCAGTCTCGGCGAGCGCACGCTGCATTGCTCTCCCCACTTCATTTACTCCATGGACAGGAGGGGAAAAGGCTCGAGGCGCCGCAGAGCTCAGCAGCTGGGATGGAGGGCTGCTCTGCAGGCTGGGTGCAGCCCCCTGGGCAGGGCAGCCTGGGGCACGGGGAGACCTGAGCCTTTCCAGGGGACGCTGGCACTTGGATGGGGCCAGGCAAGTTAAGGACAGTAACTATTGAGATTAATCTCTCCCTCACACCTTGGAGCATGCCGAGGAAATCTCCAAGCAGCCTTGCAGCCAGGTTTGCAATGGACTTGGCTGTTCTTGCTCCGTGCACCTGTGGCTGCAGGGACAGAAGAGGTTTTGCCCTTTCCAAAGGATTCCTCCCCACGCCCGCGCTGTCCTACACGGACTAATGCATTCAGGGGAGCACAGGGGCCCTGAGCCACATGCCCACGCAGGTGCAGCCACACCTATCCTGGCGTTTGTGCAGTGGAGACACAAGAGGGATCACCCCAGTCCCCCAAGACAGCTCTTGCCTGGAGGACAGGCTGCCTGCACTCAGCTGCAGAGCTGGGGCAGCTGGGTCCTTGGAGTAAGGCTTAGCAAACACAGTTGGTTTTGTTTAATTAACAGCAAGCAGAGAATTTAAAGACAGGGTTTTCTCCAACCTGTGATAAATTAACCTCCTCCTTGCTCAGAAGGACAGGAATGCTCCAGATCAATGATGCCTGGCTTCTTCTCCTTCAGAGGGAGAAAGGGACAGAGAGCACCAGCCCCTGCCCCTGCCGCTGCCTTTGGGGCAGCGAGTGGAGTGACTGTGGGTAATGATGATGAATGGCATGATTAAAGCTGGAACTCAGACCTACAGCTGGAATTTCAGACCCAGCTCACAGAATAATCCAGCTCCTGCTGTGCAATTTGGGGGCACTTCCAGTGCAGCTGGAGACAGTGGGGTGCTCCAGGCAAACCCCCGACAGACCGACAGACAGACACCCCTGACTCTCACTGGGTTCGAGGCACCAGAGGGCTCCTGGCCCCTCGTCAGGCTCGGTGCAGAGCTACTCCCAGTGTGGCTGTGGCCATGCCAAGGGCTGCCAGCATCCTGTGACAGCCACCAGAGGATATGTGGGCACCCATGGGTGGCATGTCCCAGAGCAGGGACTGCTGGATGGTTGCTTTTGTCCCAGTGGATCCTGGGAAGAAAATAAGTCCTCATTTTTTGTTTTTTTAATTTGTACATTTAATAAAAACTGGTAGATTTATAAATTTCTCAGAAATTACACAGATAGGCACAACATCTGCGGCTCTGCCTGAGCAATGCTGGGCCTCGGCTGCAGTTTTTGCTTCTCTAAACTCCTTCCTTAAATGTATTTTTATACAGCAGTGTTGACCTTTTCTGCCAGCCCCTGTGGAGCGAGGTTGTATCTTGTGTAAAAGTCATATCAAATGGGCCACAAAAAATCACTCTTGCCTGATTAAAATGAATAGTCTAGACAACGTTGCATTTTCCTTCTGTGTCGTTAGCTTTGTGTGAGAGCTTGCAGCAATCAGGGCTTTTATGGGAGAAACACAGCTACAGGTACAGCGAGCTGCCTTAGCGGATACTAATTACAATCCCTGTAAGGATTGATTTGCAAAGAAAATTTCTATTGCCTCAAGGACAAACGTTTGTGCAAATCATATTATTGTGTATGAGAAATTGGTAACACTTTGTGAAATGGTTCATTTATAAATACTTTACTATTTATTAAATTAAATGGTCTTATAACAATCCTTTTGCTAAGTTAAAATATCATAAGTGTTCTGGTTTTGCATTATTTCTGTGCTATAAAGCTGGCTGTTAGGGCTTGGTTGGCGTCACCTGTTATTGTTGCTGCAGTTTGTAAAATCCCATGCCTGACGCTGTGCCCACACACAGTGCTGGTGTCAGAGCAGCAGCTGCCCTGAGCATCTCCTCTCCCCTTCTCCATTTGGACCTGAAATTCTAGAACAGCATAATTTTGAAGTTGCCTGTTTCCTCGAGTGTGGGGTTTGACTGTGGCAAGTAACACAAACCGTCCTTATTGCAAGTTTGGATCGTGGCACAAGAATTGGGTGCCCATCCCTCACCTGTGGTAGCAGCAGATCCCTGATCCACCTCTCAGGAGATCCCGCTGCTGTGTGGAGGAGGATGAGGGTCCTACATCCCCAGATCTGGACCTTTCCAGAGCAGGTGGAAGAGTTCTGCGCTGTCTCCAAAGCTCTAGGCCCACGCAGACATGGTTCTTGTGGACAAGCCAGCTGTATGCCCAGGTCAGGGGGCTGCACTTCGCTCCTGGTCCGATCTTTGAGGGCCCAGGGGGTGAAGAGCCGCTCTCCCATTCTCCTCTGGAGCACTGGCTGCAGTCCCACGGTGACTGGTGCTGCATCCAGGCCCACGCCTCCCACCGGGCAATTGCTCCAGCCCCAGTTTGTACTTTGTCTGGAGGAACTGGAAGGGGAAGGAGCACTGCCCTGCTGCACACGAGGTGTGTGAGGCAGCGGTGCTCAGCCTGGGTGCTGCCTGCAGCCAGGGAGATGGGCAGGAGCAGTGGTCACACCAAATACCTGTGGTCAGCAATCAAATACCTGTTTGCTACTGGTCCTGCACGACCCTGGTGCTGCACCAGCACTCCCAGGCTGGCCGGGTTCATTCCCACTTTGAGAAGTTGCCCTTGCCTTCCCAAATGCTTGTCTGCTCTGGAAAACAAGCAGACAAGACATCTTTACTGAGCGAGAAATTTCTCTTGAATGTCGTCCCGGTAATTTATGTCCCCGCTCACTCGGCTGCCGGCAGCACAGCCCATTAATGGTGGCAGTTTGTGACACGACTGAAGGCTCCTCCAAGGGGCAGCCCCGCGCCTGCTGACTTGGGAGGCGTTTGCTGGCGTGGGGAGGCTCAGCTTCCCCCTCCATTCCCAGAGCCTAATCCTTCCCTTGGCCGCCTCTGCTGCTGCTGTGGCAATGTTTTCTCCCCCATCGCGGTAATCACGCAATGGTCTCTGAGAACAGCGGGAGAACCTGTGCCTGGTAGATGCATAAAAGGTAAGATGAACTACATGTCATAAAACTTTTAAAAGTTCCTTTTTTGTGTTTGTGCGGGGGTTATTTTATATGGCTTTTGATATGAAGTTAAAATTGCACATCAAAAAGGATAATGCATCTTTAAGCTGTTACAATGACTTCTAAATTTTTCATTTAATGTCAGTGAGGAAAAAACCCCTCAGCTGGCTGAGTTACGTTGGTGAGATGGCTGTTTCATTCCATAAAGTGTCTGCAGTGGATTTGAACAGTAGGAAATCCAAGGGTGATAAATAGCTATTTCTAAGTAAATTTCATGCAATTGCCCTTTGGTTAAAGTCTTTCCTCTCAGCACTTTCCTGTGCACATAGCCCAACTAATAATATTCAGGAGCAAGTGCTTTCCAGTGTGACAACTGATTGCACTTTGAAGCAGTAAATGGCTGATTTCATAATTGGTATAATTTTTCACAAGTACCTGAATGTCATATACAGAAAGAATAAGCAACCTGGACTTAATACGGGAGCTTTTTCAATTCTCCTAAAAATCAATAATGTATTAAACCCCTCTAACTGATTAAAATAATGTGAACCCTGAGTAGGTTTTGTGAGGAAGGCAGGTTTCTTCAAGGGTGGCAGATTTATGGCAAAAGGGTTAATACATGGGGAGAACAGGGATACGTTACAGATGGAGTCCGTTTTCCTAATTAAACTTTTATCAAGATTTTCCCGGTTTGAATTGTCTCACTTAGCACGATGGGAAGGAGCATTTCCTTTGGTGTTCAGGGCAGCTACCGCCGTTCCTGCAGCACCGAGAGCTCTGTCCTCGTGGAAGGGGTGAGGACTAGGAGAGAAGACAAATGGGATCCATTGGGAGAGGAGCACGCTGGCTCGGGAGGGTCCTGCTGCCCTCGGCAGAGGGGGTGTGGGGGTTTTGGGGTGAGCTGCCCCGGGGCAGCGCCGGCTGTGCCAGCACCGGGCACAGGGCCAGCCTGGGGAGGAGGCGGCTGTGCCCTGGGGTGGGGGGCACCCTCCTGCCCAGGGGCCTCTCTGCATGGAAGAGTTCAGTCAGCATCACCGAGAGGTGGATGGGACTGCAGAGACACAGAAGACAGAGCCTCTCAGCAGGACGCCAGCAGGAGGTGCTTTTCCACCCAGGATCTCATGATTTCTTGAAATCCTTTCATGCTATTGTGGAAAAACATCTGAGGATCTTTTGAGAGAATGTTTATAAAGCTAAAGCACAGGTGCAGACAGGAGGTGCAGGTGGCCTGGGCACAGGTGGGGACGAGGGTGTGAGGGCAGGTGAGGGGAGCGGGCACCTGGCACCCAGCTGGGTGCAGCAAGAGCCACCAGCCCTCGCTGGCAGCTGCAGTGTGGGTGCCGCCAGCGCCGGGGGCTCGGAGCAGTGGGGTGTGCGTGATTGAGAAGCAAGATCACTCATGTTAAAGTCTGGGCAAGCTGCTGGAGCCCAGAATAGTGCCAGTCCCCAGCACCGTGGGCATCCCCAGGCCCGGCGAGGTGGCACCTCACTGCCAGACCCGGCCTGGCATTCCCCCAGGAAGAGTGCCCTCCTTCCCAGGGGATCACAGGCAGGTGGATGGAGGAATCTATTTAAACTTCTCTCCAAGATCATGATCAGACATCTTAAGCTCTGCATTATTCACGTTTGTCTGTTGTTTCTAACTCATTTCCTATTTTCCAGCTGAGGGACTCTGCCAGAAGCACTCTTTGCCAGAGATTAAAACAATTTAGGAAGCAGACACCCAATTCCTTTCTTTGGATAGTAGGCAAATTGGATATCTGTGAGAAGCAAGCAAATTTTATTATCAACAGATAGTTTGCTACTTAACTACCCTTAATAATCCCCCAGTGTCTGCAGGTGTTTGTGAGTTGTCCTGAGCCACAAGGCACACGGGGCACGTGCCCTGCCGTGGCACCATGCCCAGCCCGTGCCTGTCCCTGCAGGACCCTGGCAGCCCGGGAGGGCAGCGAGGGGAGCAGCAGAGGGCTGGAAAGGAAAGGAAAGGAACCTGCTGCAGGAGGAAAAGCCCAATGCAATGAGCTCAGTGGGAGCTCTGGCTCCATGGCCTGTGCTCTGCCCATCTCCAGTGTTCATACTGGGCCTGTGGGACACAGAAATCACATTGATGTCATTGGCCGTGGCTCTCCTTGGTTCCTATCAAAATAGCTGGTTTAGATGTAATTATCACTAATTTGGGAAAATGCACCATTAGATGTGTAAGTTGATGGGCTGATGGATGCACACGGCAGATCACAGTGGCTGGGCTGTGGGATAACCAAATTGGAGCCATTTCTCAGCTTGCTAAGCAGGTTCCCAGGGGTGGGTTTTGGTACCCAGCAGTCTCTCAGGTGCTTTCCCTATAGGTCACCTGGGCCTCCTTTGGAAGATGCACATCCTGCCTTGCCCAGCGTGTTTGGGGCAGTGCAGGAAGTTCTGCAGGAGTCCAGGGAGACAAAGGGGATGGCTCTCAAAATTATACAAGGATCCAAAAATAAAAATCATGGAGTCATTCATCAGGATTGCTGTAGTTCTTGACCACATAGTCAATGATTTATTGAATCTTAATATATTCCACAAAGAGTCCCCATATTTCCATAAATATGTCATATCTACCTAATACATAGTAATGAACCTGCTCCAAGGGTAAATAAATAAGATCTAAGCTCAGAAAGCCAATGTTTATCAAAGGGAGATATAGAGATATTGAGTCCTTTAAAGTACCATTCTTCACAGCGATCACAACCAAGTTTGGCAATTTATCAGGTGTCGAGTCAATTAGAAATCCCGGGGGCTCGGGGAGGCGCAGCGGGGCTGGGACACACGAGGGGCGTGGGCTGGCCAGGGCACACCCTGAGGTGTCACACCTGCCCTCCACGAGTTGCCAGCAGCCTGAAGGATTGATCCTGAGAGACCTGTGGGATCACTGGGCTGGAAAAACCCTCTAAGATCATCCAGTCCGACCCAGCGCCGCCAAGGCCACCACGAACCCCCATCCCCAAGTGCCACATCTGCACAGCCTCTAAATCCTGCCAGGGAAGTGACTCCACCCTGCCCTGGGCAGCCTCTGCCAGTGCCTGACCACCCTTTCCCTAAAGCAATTGCTCCAATCTAAACCTCTCTGGCACGATTTGAGGCTGTCTCCTCTCGTCCTGTCCCTGTGCCCAGGGAGCAGAGCCCAGCCCCTCAGCTGGCAGGAGCTGTGCAGAGCCACGAGGTGCCCCTGAGCCTCCTTTTCTCCGGGCTGAGCCCCTCACAGCTCCCTCAGAGGGGCTCCATTCCCTCCCCAGCGCCGCTGCCTGACTCTGGACACACGGTCTGGTTTACAGCTGCTGCTCGCAGGTAGGGGTTTCATAAGAGGCACTCTTAGATTTCACGTATAGAAGAATTTGCTGATTGTTGTTTTGAGGATTGTCTATTATGAAACAAAAAAAACCCTGAAATAGTTTTAAGCAGAAATTTTGACTTGAACTGTTTTAATTTATCTTATTCCATTTTTCCATGGAGTTACATACAGCTGTGCATAACATGATGTAATATGCTTATGTAAATATTTTCTTTAAAATGCATTGAAAATACCTAAAAATGCGTCTGCAAAGGGAAATAACTAATTTTTATAGGTTGCACATTCTAAATCTTATTTTCTATAGCAAAGTATTTAATGCCTTTTTTATAATTAGTTTGACGAAGTCAATAATAATAGAATATTCTGATTATGTCAATATGACATGTAATATTATGCACTTCTCTACTATTATGCATATTATGACATGACTTGACATGATATGACAGGTCACATCATGCACTACTACTGATGTCATAAAATAATGTAAAAGTAATGAAAACAAATTTTGAAATGAAAAAAATGTAAAAGGAATTAATGACTTTTCCTAAGAGAAATTCCAAAGCAAATCTTTTTCCTTCACATTTCTAAGTTTGCTTGGTTGGGTTACTCCACTCTTGCCCAGGTAAAAGCTTTCATCCTCATCCTCAGTGTGCTGCCTGCTTGTTGCTTTGTTCCGCACAGCAGCAGATTGGTGTTGGAGCCTCCCAGGAGCAGCATGGCAGCAGCAGACACAGAAACCTGGGGATGTGTCCTGGCACCCCTGGGACCGCCTGGGTGACAAGGACAACGGTGGCACGGCCTGGCGCGAGCTGTGCTTGCGAGCGCTGTGTGGAGAGTGCGGCGCGCTGATCCTGCTCCGTTTCTGCCGGGATCATTCCCACCTCCAGGAGCACAGAGGAGTTTGGCAAACATGTTCAGCGGGCTGCTGGAGAGCTGGCTGCTTCTGGGCCCGAGCCTGCCCGTGCCTGCGGCCGCTGCTGCAACAAAGGTGCGGATTCCCCACACAAATCACTGAGAAAACGTGGCAGCATCGGCAGGGCAGGAGCTTCCGTGGCCTGGAGAGCAAAGCAGGAACCCAGCATGGGCACTGGGGACTGCAGGCTGTGCTCGAGATTCTCCCACAGCGGCTGGGATTCGGATTCATTTTTAATGAAACGCTTTTTGCTACAATCCTACAGCAGCCCCAAATGGTGGCAGGCAAGAGGACGCCAGGTGGAAGCTCTGCTCCCTCCTGCCTGCTCCCTGAGTGCCTCTGCGAGGAAAACCCTGCCGGCTGCGGAGCAGCGGGATGGAGCGGGACCCGGGCGGGGGCAAGGGAGCAGCGGGGGGACAGGGCCAGAGTGGCAGGAGATGTGCAGGGGGAAGGGGCACGGGGGTGAGCCGGGCAGGGCAGGGGCAAGGGGCAGTGAGGATGAGCCGGGCAGGACAGGGGCAGGAGGCCTGAGGATGAGCCGGGCAGGACAGCCCGGTCTCTGGACCTGTGCCCTCTGCGGTGCCACAGCCGGGCAGGGGTCGGGCAGAGGCCGGGGGTGCTGGTGGCACTCTGCCTCACAAAGTGGGCACCCCTGTCCTGGGCTCGGCTGCCACGCTCCGGGACAGCCGTGAGGGACTTACTGGGCCTGTGGGATGGCCCTGCCTGGCAGCACTGGGGGCACTGGGGAGGCAGTGTGCCCTCCCCAGCACGGCTGCCTCGCCGGGCCTCTGCCCGCCGTGCCGGGGTCTGCTGACGGCTGCCTGCCCAGGCGGGAGACCCTGGTGACACCAGCAAGGTCACCCAGGCACCTCAGCAGCGTCATCCCCCAATGGAAACGCCATTTTTTAGCTTTCACAGCTGCTGGAGGGCTCAGAGCGAAGGCAGCTGGTGGCTGAGGGAGCCGCCGCTGGGACAGGCTGGCCCCGGCCCCCGGCCCCCGGCCCTCGCCTGCACACGGGGGGCTCGGAGCCCCCCAGAGCCCCCGCCGTGCTCCTCGATGGCTGCGGGCTCTGACTGGGGCTGCCGGGCCGGGAGAGCCCAGCGAGAGGCCCTGGAGCCTGCGGTGGGGGGGAGCCCCAGTGCCAGGGGTCCGGGAGGGTGCGGTGGGGGGGAGCCCAAATTCTGGGGGTCCGGGATGGTGCGGTGGGGGGGAGCCCCAAGTCCAGGGATTCAGGAGGGTGCGATGTGTGGGAGCCCCAATACCGGGGTCCAGGAGGGTGCAGTGGGTGGGAGCCCCAATTCCGGGGATTCAGGAGGGTGCGGTGGGTGGGAGCCCCGGTGCCAGGAGCTGGGCAATGCTGCCCCTCGCCAGCCCCACACCTGCCCGGGGCTGCAGGGGAGCTGCAGGGGAGCTGCAGGAGCAGGGGGCCTGGCCGGACCCCCCAGCCCGGAGCAAACCCCGGGGCTCACTCTCTGTCCCCCGGCCCCTCCACGCCCCGCTGCAGCACTGCCCCGGAGGTGTCACCGGTGTTCCGTGAATGCAAATGAACGGGGTTCGGTCCAAATTGCATTTCCTCTCCTACTATGGAGTGTGACGGCACATTAAAGTCTATAATATTCCGCTGCTGCTCTTTTGCATGATTTTTTAATTAAAAAACTATGGAGTAAACAAACATTCTGCTCCGGAGTAGCCCTGCAGAGACCCATCCACAGGCATATTCACAGCCCTCCACTTTTTCAAGAAAGTTTATATTTTAACAAAAGAAATAATAATAATATCACCCACCCTAACAGTTAGTATTGGGTAAAAGTTTGAAGTGAAAGGCAGCTGGCAACCTTCTCCAGCCCGTGAAATGATATTAACATTTTATTATTCTAAGGTGAGCTTTTTGAAACGGAATTTTAAATGTTACCCTGCTGTTCCAGAACACAAAAACCTTTAATTTTATGCAAATGAACAGCGAGGAGCTGAGCGCTTAATGTAAACGAACACTTTCTTTGTAGGAG
The DNA here is from genome assembly GCF_048771995.1 of Taeniopygia guttata. Taxonomy (NCBI): domain Eukaryota; kingdom Metazoa; phylum Chordata; class Aves; order Passeriformes; family Estrildidae; genus Taeniopygia; species Taeniopygia guttata. The sequence goes on from NC_133042.1 coordinate 10,896,705, forward strand.
AGGTTGGAAGGGAAAAAAAAAATTCCCAGGGATTCTTTAATTGCTGTCTGAAATTATGTAAATCCCAGCGCTAGGCAGAACGCAATTATCCCGTGCCCCTCTCTGCCAGCATTGCTAATGTCTAACAAAATATCGGTGGGTGACATTTAGTCGAGGTAATGCAAATGAGAATTAATTTTTTTCCAAGACAAAGGGCAGCTAAAAGATCACCTCGTTGCTGCGCGGAGGGGGCAGAGCGGAGGGCAGCGGGAGCTGGGGCGCGGTGCTGGGGCAGCGGGACCCAGCCGGAGAAAGCACCAGCACCGCTGCCTCTTTTATTTCTTAGCGGGATGGAGCCGGGGAGCCAGACGGGTGATGGGGGGAAGGTTGATCGTTTGTTTGTCTTTTTAATTCATGGTCATCCCAGCCCGAGGGCAGGGTGGGAACCATGATTGAAACCCACTAATGGCTCTGGCTGGTGGTGGGCAAAGGCGGCAGTGATTTATCACCTCCCCGTGCTGATAACTAGCAATAATTCTATTAAATATTCAGAGTGAGGCTTTTGCAACACAATTATCAAACGGGGTTTGTTAGTGCAGAAATACTCCTCGAGCACAAAAAGGGGCTGCGGGTGCAGGGAAGGGGCTCCTCTGCGAAGGGCAAAATCTGCCACCGTGTCACCCAGGCTGGGGGACAGCTCATCCTGCTCAGACGCTGGGGTGGCCCCAGTTCCTGCAGCAGAAATCAGGAAAGTCATAGGGGGATTTTTCTCCTTTTCTCTTTTTATTTTGGTTCTTGCATTTCAGAGCTCCCTTTGCTTCAAAGGCCGTAAGAGCCTGTGACTCCACCAACCTTTTAAATGGAAAAGGGAACCCTGGTGGAAGCTGTGGTAAAGCAGGGCGGGGTGAAGAGGGATAAAGGACACGGATGCTCAGAAGGCTCCAGATCAGGGTAAGAAGTGGAATTATCCTTTGAAATGTACACTTTGCAGGAAGGCCCCAGGGATCATCAGACTGAGGAGCTGGGCTGAATTGCACCATCTGCTTGGGATTTAGGACAGGCAGAGCTGTGAAAATATGGATTAAAAGTACAGAGTAGCAGGAAATAGTTTTCCCTAGCCCCATCTTTTGGAAATTATACCTAGCAAAGCCGGGTGGTTGGTGCCACTCTCATGCTGTGGCATTCCCTGTGCCAGGGCTGGGTCACTGGGCCCAGCTGGGACCCCAAATACCAGACCTGCACCATGGGCTTTGCTGCCTGGCACCAGCCCTACCTGAGCAAGGCTGCTCTGGCAAAGCTCGGCCACAGCCCCAGGTTTTGTGCTCGATTTTTGCTGTATCAGCTCCCCATGGTCTTGCTGCAGCAGGCCAGGGGCTGATGCCCTCGTGAAGCCCTGCACCCATGGGCTCTGCTGCTCACCAGCTGCCTGCTTCTCGCTCCACCATCCTGATCACGAGTTAAGGAGCTCCAGGAGTAGAGAAATCATCTGTTTCTCATTGCATTCCCTGTCCTCTGAGTTGCTGAAGCCGGTGTGCTGAGAAATGCATTCCCACACCATGAGCACCAGCCTGCCCAGCCCCTCCCCAGCCGTGCCAGGCACCCAGGCACTGCCCACCGGGGCAGTCCTGCAGCCAGGAACCCGCCAGGGGAGGAAGGTGAGGCGCTGCAGCTGCACGCAGGAGCTGTCCTTCACCTGCAGGACCCTGCTCCCATCCAGACAGAGGCTGTCCTCGTCCTCTGAAAATTTATAATCTTTATAATCCAAGATTTAGACTCTTCAAAGCTTTATGCCTGTCTTTAACCTGTAGCATATGCATAGTCCCAGTGGGATTTCTCATCTGCTAAGAGTTAAGCACGTCCATAAATCTCTGCAGGCTGGGGCCCAAGGCATTCCCACGCACACGCATTCCTGCGCTCACGCGTCATGGAGCAGCCAGCACTGCGGGGCTCGTGTCAGCACGGGGGCACACCGGCTGCCTCTGCTGCAGCCTCCGCTGCACTTCTCGAGCCGTCTGGGGGCTGTGGGGGGGTGAACTTCTGGCACCACCTTTGGCAAATCCAGTCTCTGTGCCAGCATCTCCAGGAGATGGGATAGCAGCGGGAGGTGAGCCGGGCAGGGAGCAGCCATGCAGAGCAGCCATGCAGGGAGCAGCCGAGCAGGGAGCAGCCATGCAGGGAGCAGCCAGGCAGGGAGCAGCCATGCAGGGAGCAGCCGTGCACAGCCGCAGACAGCACTGGAGTCAGAGGGGGAGCGGAGCAGAGCTCAGGAAAGCCCTGGCACGCCAGGTACTTGGCATGGAAAGGGCAGCATGCTGAAGGCTCTCCCTGCCTCCCTCCCCATGTACCGCTTGCTCACAGATGTGGCCAGGGCAGCATGTGAGGACCTGGAGCAGCGTCTGCAGCTGCTCCGCTCCAGCCCAGCTCATCTTGTGCAGCCTGCAGCCTCCTCTGCTCACACACTCTCATGTGGATTTGTCACCAGGTGCTACCGAATCAGCTTCATTTTCACCAGTGCAAGCTGGTCCAGTATGACCCGGAGTTAAGCTGATGGAAGAAACCACCAGGTTTTTTGTAGACTGTTAGAACTGGTAAAGTGCATGCCAGCCACAGTACATCGTCCTGGCAGACTGTGCTTACGGGGTGATTGAATGTAGCAGCACAGGTTTGTCAGGGCCTGGGCTATTAGATTCACTGCATGAATCTTCAGGCTTTCATTTCCATGTTGTAATTTCTGCCATCAAATGACAAAAAAAGAGGGAATGCACTTCACATTTCAAATCATGCCAGTGAAGCCTTTTTTTTCTCCTCATGCAATGTTGCTTTAAGTTAGGTGATGTGACCTTCCACTAAACTCTTTCCACTTCATATCTGGTGTTTTCAATGGGAACAGATAAGACCTCTTTAATTTAGGGTTAGAAAACCCATGCAAAGCCATCAAGTGAGAAGCAGCATTTCGTAAATATCTTGAGTTCTGCAGCATCCACTTTTTTGAGGGCAAAATTGCCTTAATTTCCCTAGAGCCTGACCTGCGTGGGCAGGCAGAGGCCGGGCCGGGCCGGGCCGCTCGGCTCAGCCGCTCTTTGTGGCAGCGGCCCCCGGCGAAGCGCCGAGCGCACACGGCACCCTCGGACTGACCCGGCACTCAGCCTTTCTGAGGAGTATTTATGGAAAGGTCAGCAAATGCTTTGTGACAGGACGCTGGCACATCCCTTAGCCTCTGGTCTCCCACTCCCTGCCTCGCCCACGTGCCAGGCGTGGAGCAAGCCAGGACTGGAGAGCCTCGCGCCGGCGTTTGCTCCTCCGGCTCGCGGGAATGGCACTGCGAGCCCGGACCTGTTCCCAGCCATGTTCTGCTTCCAGGGGATGCTCCTGCAGCAGCCAGATGATTTCCCGTGCACACCCACACCATCAGGGCTGGGCCAGGGGAAGCGAAGCCCCTCTAGCTGTGCCCGGCCTGGCCGCAGCCTCTGCTGCCCAGTCCCCGTCCCTCGTCACACCTTCCCCAGCCGAGCTCTGGGAGCCCTGGCTGGGCAGAAGGAGCAGAACCTGTTACTGCAGAGCACGGGGCAGCAGGCTGTGGGCTGGCAGCAGGATGGCTCCGTGCACGGACCGTGGCAGCACCAGCTGCCTTTTCCTGATGGCACCGGGTACCTCAGGCTCCAGAGCCAGCTGCACTTCCCATCCTGTTGCCAGCGGTTTCTGGATAAACGTGCTTTTGCTGTGACAATCCCAGGCAGCCCAGCTCCCAGCACTGCTGCCCCATCTGCTGGCTCCATCTTTGCCTCCCATCCCACTGGCAGCTCCTGCCCATGAGGAAGCAGACAGACAGACAGACAGAGTAGCAGCAGGAACCAATCACCCTAAACAGATCTACCAGCTAGAAAGTTTCTTGTGAGCAAATAGAGCAGTGAGGAGCACATGGTCCTGAGAAGGAAACAGGCTTACCTCCCTGAGCCCTGCTGCCCTGGAATGGCCTGGGCTGCTAAGCAGATCAGCAAAACCCTCCTGTAGCTGGGTAATTCCGCCTCCTTCTGATAATCCGGTAACGCCATTAATGGGGAGTCTGGCTCCAGGAGGGAGCTGTGATGGCAAAGCACTGCACCTCCACACACATGGCAGATTAAAAAGGACTTAATCACAGAGCAGCCACAATGTGCACTATGTGACATTATTCCTCGGAAATAAAATTTTACATACAGCCTATCTGAGAGCAGCACAAAATAAATACTTTAAAAATCTATGATTACTGTAGGTTTTTTTTTTTTAAATTTTATATTGGTGGCTGAGTTCTGCTCTTGCTCCAAAGGATTAGAGGGATAATTCCATTACAATTTAGTAACAAGATTAAAAGAGCCAGTTATCCATTTATGGGGGTCTATGGAAACGAGCAGTGGCTTCTGGAGGTCTCGGCTCTGGGTAGGTGTATCACTCACATCAGACACATCCAAATCAGGTTAAGGCTCAGGCAGGACATACCCGAGGTGAAAAGGTCTCTGGGGCCACCTGTCCTGGCATTACTGGGACAAGTGTTCAGGGGTTCACAGGGTGAAAGGACACAGATGGGGAGATGTCCTAGTGTGAAAGGTCACGGAGCAGAGGAGAAAGGCAGGAAGAACAAGGAGTGCTCTAGAGACAGAACTCTTAGAGCAAGGTCTGGCACACCATGGTTTCGGCATCTGTCCTATTGCCACAGCTGGGAGAGGAATTTGAGACAGCTTCCCTGGCAAATTTAGTTTCATCCTTTTCAGGAGCAAATTCCAAAATTCTTGAACACTTTTTTCTCCAAATTCTCTGCAATTTTCTGTCTGAAAATGAGTATGGTAGAAGGTGCAAACGCAGGAGACGTGGAGGAAGGAAGCTCTTTAGCTGTGTTCATGAGTGCCTGTGGGAATGCCCTGGTAGAGCAGGCCCAGCTTTGTCCATAGCTTGGAAATCCCAGTATGGAACCCACTCGCAAGAAAATAACCATTCTGTCAAGCTGCATGTGTGGGACTAGCATGAAACATCCAGGGTTAGAAATTGGCCATCATAGCCTTGTTGTGTGTATCCTCTGTACTGATTAACTGATTAATTGATATTTAATTGATTGCACTGTCAGAGCAGGACTTTAGCACGTGCTGATTGTCTCACTGGCTGTTGCTAACAAGGCTGGAGAGCATTTAGTGTAAATCCATAGGATTCATGCTTGCAAAAGATGCAGAAAGTGCTTTGGAGGCAACAAAGACCTGAGTTCATGGTTCAAGAAGTGCAGTGATCAGTCACACTCAGCAAGGTCCTTCTCCTTGCTTTTAAAACAATTGTTGAGAGACATTTAAATGTTGCTGCTTATTGGGGGTGTCTTCATTTGCTTTTCCCAGTGTGGCACTGGACTCTGCACTCTTGGGAAGCCTCTCTGGAGCACTGGCGCCGTGTTTGCCCTGTCCTGGCTGTCCGCAGGACATGAATGATCCAAGCACAGAGTTGCTGCAGAGGGAGGACCCAAGGACCCATCCCTGTGGCCTGGGTGGAGGAGGCAGGTCTGGGGCAGCAGCTGGGGGGAGCACAGGCCTCAGCCCCACACGGGTGGGTGAGCCCATCCTGAGGGTGGTCCTGGCAAACACAGCACCAGTTTGCTGTTTATCAAGAGCTTCTTTAAGGCCTCTCACTGTGGAGTTACAACCTGGGGCAACCCATCCTTTTCTCCTCAAACCAACCCTTCATGGTCTTGTTCTGGTGAAATTTCTGGGTTGCTAGGGAACATTACCGCAAAAACATGGAACCAGGGTCTGTGACCAGTGCCAGCTGCAGGGACTCAGCTCTGCCCTGCACAGAGCAGGGCTCCAGTGCCAGGAGTCCCTTGGCCAGGACAGGGTAAGCTGTAAAGATGCAGAGCACATCCTGGGGCAGCCTGGGGCTGAAAAATGCAGATTGGGGCATCCTGGGGCTCCCCTGCGGCAAAGGGAGCGGAGCCGCTGGAGGGGGATCTCCGGGAGGAATTTGAAAGGATTTGGAGGTTTCCAGAAGAGCCACCAGACAGCCATAACCGCGTTGTCTCTCTGGATCAGTTTAACGTCCACTTGAATCACTGACCTCACGGTCTGAGAAGGACCGAACCTGGGAACGGATGGCTTTTCCTATGCGACGTGACAGCGGGGGTCGGGCCCGCAGTGAAACACGCGTTCAGGCTCACTCGTGGAAATGCGATTTTGGGAACACTTATGGAGATGCTTTGGAAAAGAAACCGATGGCTGGGCCCTGGGACGGGCAAAACCGCCGCGTTGCCCGGGGACGCGGCAGGAGCGGGGGGAACGGGAGCTGAGGGTGGTGCGGGGAAACGGGAGGAGCGACAGAGAGGGACAAGTGCCGGGACAAGTGCCGGGACAAGTGTCGGGGCAGCGGCGGGAGCGGGAGGAGCGGAAAGAGCGGGAGGACAGCAGGAGCCGCCGTGCCGGGGCACCGGGAGCACCGGGAGGAGCCGCCGTGCCGTGCGGCGGCAGCGGGCCCGCGGGCCGATGCTACCCCCTGGTGACCGGCGCGGCGGCTCCGCGCGCTCCGGGCCCCGGGGCACCGCCGGGGCAGCCGCAGAGCCGCGGGCAGGGCCGGGCACGGCCGGGCAGGAGCGCGGGGGAAGAGGCGCTGCCGCACACGGACCGGCCGGGCTGCCGGGGCTCGGGGTACCCCGGGATCCCCGCTCCGAGCGGACCCGGCCGGGACAGCCCCGCCGCGGCCCCGCTCCTGCACGGCGCTGCCTTACGCTGCTCACTCTGTGCATCTTGTTAATGAAAAGCATGGATGTAATTTCAATTAAAGATAATTACATATTTAAACTTAACATTAAATTCTGCACTAAAACAAAATTACATGAAATCTCAGTGTGCAGCCGTGCTGCACGGCAGTGGGCGAGGGAGCGGAGGAAGGAAATGCTATTACGCAGAGCGAGCTGATCCTTTCCATCCTTTCCACAGGATCTGCTGCTTGCACGACGTTCCCCTGTGCTCAAGTTAAATGCAGTCTGTTCCCACATTTCACCTCCGGAGGCAGCTGCTCTCTGCTGCGTGTGCCGGGCAGGTCGCAGTGCTCAGCCGCTGTGCCCGCACCGTGTGTGAGCCCGGGCAGGGCTGGCACCGGGCACCGGGCACCGGGCACCGGGCAGGGGCCCCGCTGTCCCGGCAGCAGGCACTGCCTCAGCCCCGCAGCCGGGCCTCAGCGGGCTCCCACATCCACGGGAGGCTGCTGGGAGCTGCTGCACTTGGATAAACTCTGCTGTTAATCCTGGCCCAGGGTCCCGAGTAAAGTTTGGAAAGTGTTTTGAATTAGTGATGAAAAACAAGTTCCCCGACTACTGATTGGGGGCGTTTTTCATTAAATCCAAGAAACCTGTTAGCTCCAAAAACAGTTTTTGAAAATTGAAATCCCTCTGATTATTCTTTGTAATTTCACCCCAAATCCCAAAAATGTCATTGTTCCTAAGGCAAAAGCTTTTCTTTTCAGTCCTCAAACACACTTGCAGAGCCCTTTGCTTCTCTCCTTGGGCAGTAATTTTCCAGCTCTAGAAGATGCCTGTTCCTCAGGGCACACAGGAGGGGATGGTTTGCCACCGGGACAGAGGGAGCTGCAGGATTTGCCTGTTTCTGTGTGGACATGGCAAGCAGCAATGCAGAGGGCAGCACAGCGGGCACCACGCATGGCACAGCCACACTCCAACACTGGGGCTTCTCCTCCTCTCTTGAATGATTGCAGTTATCAAGCACTGACAAGTGCCATTAAAATTTATTAGCTGGCATAAATTTTTATTTAAGGGATGGCTGGAGATTTAGTGGGCTCTGCAAGTCCTTCCTCAGGCCGGCTGTGTCACCTTTAACAACTGCCTGCGGGCTGTGCGAGGCTGGGGCTGGCCCTGGATGTCCCTGCTCCTGTTCCCCGTCCCTGGGGCCCCTCTGCAGCCCCACAAGGCACTCCAGGCCACATCCCAGCTCTGCCAGTCTGGCCTTTGCCATCCTACCAAGGGCACCCAGTGTTGTCTGAGGAGCTCCTCTGGCAATGCTGCCATTAATCAGTCTGGCAATCGTGAAATACACAACATGCGTACTGGAGTTTAAATCCCAGCCTCACTAATGGTTTACTACCCACTAAATCCCCCTTCATGTTATTTAACTTTTAAACCCAAGGAATATTCCAAATCAAAGAGGCTCTGTGTCACGCTTAGTCCATCTCAAAGAGCCTGGAATTAACATCCCTTCATGGCTCGACAGTGCCTGCCACACAGAGCCACCACTTGCTCCTTATTAATATTTATGGGGGAGAGAGAAAGTTGCATAAATCTCGGTTGATACTTAATTAAACCCCATTTCTTATGATTTCTTCTCTCTCAGCTTCACTTAGTGCAGACTGTGCAGCCCTTAGATGCCATCCCACACGGCACAGCCTGGCACCGTGGTGGAACCAGGGGCTAAGTGGGATTTAGTGCCACCAGCTGCCTTTGCCACGCTGCGTGCCGGTGCCACCGGCTGCCTTTGCCACGCCGTGTGCCGGTGCCACCGGCTGCCTTTGCCACGCCGTGTGCCGGTGCCACCGGCTGCCTTTGCCACACCACGTTTCAGTGCCACCGGCTGCCTTTGCCAGGCGGGCTGGCCAGCGAGCTGCAGCACAGAGTGCCAGGGCCCCCCAGGGCTGTGTGGGCTGGCACAGCACGGCGCAGAGCAGCACGGCACAGCTCGGCACAGCCCCTCTGCCTCGGCTTATCTGCATCTGGCGTGTGATCGGAGCGCAGGCACAAGAAAACTGTTAACACACCGCTGACATATCAGTGATACGACCATCATAGCGAGGAAGCAGCTTGACCCCCAAAGGCTCCTGTGAACAGGCGGGATTGACACTTTACATTGACTTTGCTTCAGGCTTATCAGCAGATCTCAGCCAGTTTTATTAAAGAGCCGCGTGTGGGACACGCCAGCCTCAGACAACTTCATTTGCGTGGCTCGGGCACCAGCAAGTGCTCAGCTCCCTGCTCCTGTTTATGCCCTGCTGTTTATGTGCTCCCTTTGCTGCTGAATTTAACTTCACAAAGGCCGCTCGTGGTTTCAGTAAAAGCCCACAGAGTTTCCTGGCCCTTTCATGACGAGGAGAGGAGCAGGTCGGGGCTGTGGCACCCAGGGACAGCAGAGAGTGCTGGCAGCGGGGCAGGGACACCCCGGCATTCCTGAGGGCCACAGCCCATGGCCCCAGCTGGAAATGCACTTTTGTCTCTGCAGATCTCTGAAACCCATCCTGAGTTACATCCCCAGGAAACACTGAATCCTAAAATCTCACTCAAAACTCAGCCAAAGCTGCCTGGGCAGCGCTGACTCTTCTAAACTGGTTTCCTTGTTTAAGGCCCATTTTTTTAGCTCAGTTAAATGTGTATGTCATATTTTTAGCAGGACAAGAGGACTGGGGCAGGGTCCACTGGATGAGAATCAAGGCAGCAAGCAGCCAGCAGGATACACTGCTCTAAGGCATCATTTGGTAATTATGTCTCTTTTTACTCATGCAAATTTTATCAATATTATTTATATATTCAAAGCCATTTATAAATAATATATACATTTATGCTAAGGTAATTGCCTCAACTAGATTATTTGTCCCAGTTTTTATTGTCTATCCAGATGCTGAATATTAAAAGTGTGTTTCCTGGTCTGCGTTGGTGGCTCAGCACTGGCTGTCCTCCCACGGGAACAGAACCTGAGCATTGGTGGGTCTGGTGGGAGGAAAAGGCAGAGGATGGCATTGAGAGAAAGGGCAGGGACAGGGGCAGGATGGCAGGGAGCAGGGAGGGCAGCTGGGAGCTGCTGGCTGTCCCGAGGTGCTGACACCAGCTCTCGTGGGTGCTGCAGCCACCCCAAGGCCCCTCAGCAGGGCAGCAGCCCAGGGCCGGGCTCCTGCCAGGAGGGACAGGGCTCAGCAATCTGGGCCCAGCATTGCTCACATCCCATCCCACCTTCCACCTCTGCACTTACCAAAACTTGACATTGCAATGAAAAAAGATTAGGAGCATTGACAGGCCTGCAAAGGTGACAGCTACAGAGAAATATGGAGCAATCACATTGTCACAGTGCCTATTAGGAACCCAAAAACCTCAGCTCTCCTGCATAAGCACAAGTGATTTATTGCCCAGCACAGTTCATGAACTCATCAGTGGTTTTGCATGGAGAAGAGATGGATTTTCTTTCAGCTGTTTATGGTGTGAGTAGACTGTCCTGGAAGTTATTGTTTGATTTTATCAGCCAGCAGTGCTTGCTGGGTGAGCTGAGAGCAGAGCGGGCTCCCCAGCAAGCAGCCAGAACTCTCCAGAGGACTGAAGAAGTGCTGCACTGGGAATTCCCAGCATGGCCTTGCTGAGGGGAGCAGCACTCACACCTGCTGGGCTGCAGCCTGCCCAAGGCAAGGATCCTGTTCCCACAGAGCCCAGAGAGATCCTGTTCCCAAATACACAGCCCAGAGAGATCCTGTTCCCAAATACACAGCCCAGAGAGATCCTGTTCCCAAATACAGAGCCCAGAGAGATCCTGTTCCCACAGAGCCCAGAGAGATCCTGTTCCCACAGAGCCCAGAGAGATCCTGTTCCCAAATACACAGCCCAGAGAGATCCTGTTCCCACAGAGCCCAGAGAGATCCTGTTCCCATATACAGCAAGCCAGCTGGTGCCACATTTCCTGGCGCTTGCAGACCGTGGTGCAGCCATCCCATGCAGCTGTGTGGCACCTGGCCAGCTGCCCCAGTGCCCTGCTGCAGCTCTGCAGGCGGCAGCACCCCGAGCTGCAGCTCTGCAGGCAGCAGCACCCCGAGCTGCAGCTCTGCAGGCAGCAGCACCCCGAGCTGCAGCTCTGGAGGCAGCAGCACACAGCTGCCTGCCCATGGGCGCTGGGTGCCACTTTTGCCGGCCTGGAGCAGGAAAGGCTCTGAAGGCACGGATGCAGCCTCAGCTTTCCGAGAGCCCTGTGCCTGTGTTGCACATTTAAATGCATCCTCTCCCCCGGGACGGCGGGATTGCGCCTTAGATGCCCCGGGAACAGCTGTGGTTTATGTGGATTTTAAAGGTGAACTTTCATGCTCAGTGAAATTTTAAAAGCAGCTGATTTACACATGAATCCACTTCGGGCGAGTGTCGATGTAGCTGTTTCCCTTCCTTAATGGTTTGTGACTGCTGAGCTGGGCTGTAAACAAGAGGCTGCTGCAGAGCAGCGCTGCCTGCACGGCCCTGCGGGCCGAGCCCGTGGGCAGTGCTGTGCCCACCTGCCTGTGCCCACCTGGCTGTACTCACCTGGCTGTGCCCACCTGCCCCATACCCACCTGCCTGTACTCACCTGGCTGTGCCCACCTGGCCCATACCCACCTGCCCCATACCCACCTGCCCCATACCCCCCTGCCCTGCCCAGAATCCGCCGCCTGCTCCCACCTTGCTCCTGGGCTGCAGCTCCAGCTCCAGCAGGGCTGGGGCACTGGGCAGAGCCAGGGCTGCCGGAGCAGGTGGGCAGTGCCAGGTGAGCCGTGGCGGGGCAGAGTGCCCCTGGGGCAGCCGAGGCACTGGCACAGCTCCTGCCCTCTGTCCTTGCCAGCCTCCTGCCCACGCAGGGTGAGGCTGCGGGCTCACCCACCCACCCCGCCTGTGACCCCAGACAAACCCCAGCCCACACGGGGGTCCCCGGGCCCTCTCCAGCCCTGACCCTTTAGAGACACTTGCTCTTTTTCCTTTAAAAACACAAACTTTAAATGGCTCTGAATAAAATAAAAGAGAGTAACTGAGCTGTGAAGGGTGATGATTGTATTTCTTTCACTTGTAAGAGAGACCTTTATAACTCTCTGGGGAGGAAAAAACAATAATGGTCCTTCATGGATGAAGTGTTCTAAATATGGTGTATATTTTTTAAAATACCAGTTCTACAGTTATTGAAACAAATTATTGTTAAATGCATTTGCAGCATAATAACTGTGCTAATTTGCTGATAAAAAGCATCCAGCGTTAAACCCCCCATACATTATTTTGTCATTAGCATTTGTTACCTCCTCGTAGGTATTTTCAGACAGAAGGCTTTGTTCTGTATTTAGCACAAGGGCCCTGCTTCCGCTCTCCCCTCCCGCTGGGAATTGCATGTGCGCAGAATTGCAGCTCTTTTTTAAAACTTCATGGTTAAAAATGGAAAATTTATTTCATTTCATTAATGGGCGAGGGAGGAAGGGAGAGGCGGAAGGAGGGTGCGTGATTCAGTGAGCACCGTGTCACGTCTGGTGTCAGCACCCACAGCAGCCGGGCCCAGGGGGACAGGGGGGCACCGACCCTGGCAGCGCCTGGCTGCCACCTTGGGGCTGGCACCTCCTGGCCACACACTGAGCCTTGTGCCACGCTGGTGGTGGTGGCCCTGGCCAGCTCCTGACACAGGCAGGGCCACCAGGGCACCCTGCGGGCACCCTGCGGGTGCTGGCTGCAGATGGGGGCACAGCAAAGCTGGATTTGAGGAGAGGGAGCAGGGCCCTGGGTGGGCAGGGATGGGTGCAGTGGGCAGGGATGGGTGCAGTGGGCAGGGATGGGTGCTGGGTGGGCAGGGATGGGTGCGGTGGGCAGGGATGGGTGCGGTGGGCAGGGATGGGTGCTGGGTGGGCAGGGATGGGTGCAGGGGGCAGGGATGGGTGCAGGGGGCAGGGATGGGTGCAGTGGGCAGGGATGGGTGCGGTGGGCAGGGATGGGTGCAGTGGGCAGGGATGGGTGCTGGGTGGGCACATCGCAGTTTGGGAGCGGCCACCAGCGGTCGGGGTTTTCCAGAGCCACTGTTGCCATAGCAACCCTGCTCCGATCATATCATCGCCAGGAAAAAAGCAGCTTTATTATCAACAGAGATCTTCCCAAATTAACCCTTGTGTGCCCGCTCGGCTCCCACCCGGCGCTGCTGGCCGCCCTTGGGTCCCTTGGCTGGGCTGGGCTGGCTGGGCTGGGCTGGGCTGGGCTGGGCCGGGCCGGGCCGGGCTGGGCTGGGCTGGGCTGGGCCGGGCTGGGCCGGGCTGGGCTGGCTGGGCTTTGGGCTGGGCTGGGCTGGGCTGGGCTGGGTTGGGCTGGGCTGGGCTGGGCCGGGCTGGGCTGGGCCGGACTGGGCTGGGCTGGGTGGGCTCCCTGCTCTGCACACACGGAGTTTGCGCCCTCCCAGCCCCACGGGAGTGCTGCAACATCCCGGGGGTCTCTGCAGTCACAAACATTTACTGCTGCCCAGGAGAGCATCACTACCTGAGCGCATCCGTCCCAGGCAGATGGAGCAGGGGCAGGGAGGAGCGGGCAGCTCGGCTCCCAGCCCACCTACCCCACCCAGCCCTGCATAAAGCACCAGATATATATTTTTTCCCTGAAAACTACTGCTAATTCTCTGTACAAATGTTCCCTGACCCTCCCTGTGGCCTCCAGATGCATCCACGAGAGATAAATCATGGCAATGAGCAGCGGGGAGGGGTCAGAGTATGACGCTGCAGGCCCCACAGGAGGAGGGTGATGGAGGTGTTTGCAAGGGGCTGGAGCTGCCCCTCACCTGTGGGGACCCCACACCTGCACACGCAGCCCTGACCCTCCTGATCACCAACGGCTGCCGACGGAAAGCCTCGGACAAATCAATTCCATTGCTACTGTATATTGATTAATAATACCCACGGCTATAAAAATATAATGGATTGCCTGAAGAAGAGCAGAGGCAATGTAGAAACCAGACAGAAAACCTGTCTGAAGAGTGATCAATACTTGCATTCAGGAAACTCACCCAGGAGTATAATTGGGCAAAGCAGAACTTGGGCCAAGCCAAGCACCGGGAAAATGATTTGCTAACAACCAGACACCAGGAAGCTTGCAGGACTGGCTGCATCGCTCCTGGGAGAGCTATAGCCATGCCAGCTCCAGTAACATGTTCCGTTTTCTTGTCTTTTGGGGAAGGAAGCAAAACTGCAAAACTTTGTTTTCTCAGCCAGCCTGAATGCTGCCGCTGGGCTGAGCATCCTCCCAGTCAGGACAGCCCCAGGACTCCTCCAGAGCACAGCAACCCCAGGGACGTTTCCCAGCTGCTTCTGAGTCTCGGCAATGCTTCACTGCCAACACGGGGATGCTCTGAGCTGCCCTGCCCGACCAAGCTGGTTGGTTGTTGTGGGAAGCGTGGTCCAGCCTGTGCCAGGCACTCCTCACCTCGCAGAGCGCACTGTGGTTAGCAAAGGCACACAGCCAGATTACAAAATGCAATGAAATACTTAAAAGCTGCCCTCCAGACTAAAGTAAATCAGACATGACTTTGACAAGGTGAAACCAAAGTGATGAAACCAATCCATTGTGCTTGGGGAATCGATCTCCCCGGCAGGGAGTAGAGAGGCCATCGATTCACAGCCTCAGCAGTCAGGAATGTCAAGCTGCCTGATCTAAATTTCTATATGCATCACTCCAGATTAAATGATGGAGGAGCACGTGCGCAGGCACCCCCTTGCCCAGCCGAACCTCACCAAGTGGCACCAGCAGGGACCCGCCAGGCCAGGGCAGGAGCCAGGCAAGGTGGTGCACAGACACCTCTCACAGTGCCTCCCCCGGCATGGCTGGCTCTTCTTGGAGCTGCTCAGTGACACCCCAGACAGCAGAGCGAGCCACAGGAGCTGCCTGCCAGGGGAGCCCCTCTGCAGTGGGGCCAGGCAGGCACCAAGACCCCGACCCCTGCGCCTGCCCGGGTGTGGGGAGGCTGCATTACAGCCTCACTGTGCCAGGAGCGCAGTAATTACGATTTCGTTCTTAAAAATTAAATATTTATCTGCAAAGACGGTCTCTGGCTGTGAGAAGGCCGGGCCTGTGTCAGCACAGGAGCTGAGAGCCGTGCCCAGCCGGGACGGGTGCGGCCACCACGAGTGACACCGCGCTGGTGGGGCTGCGCCGCCGGCCGCTCTGTCACTGTCAGAGCCAGCGAGGCCATTCGTTTTGTCAGAGTGAGAATAAAGAGCAGTCTCTGGGGAGAGATGGAAAAACTCGATCCAGCTCCCAGCAGCCCTGAGGGGGTTGTGTTTTACCATTGCTTTATGACTTACCAGCTGGAACACGAGCAGGCTGAGCCGGCACGAGTGGCAGGACCATTTTCTGCTTCCAGCTCCCACCGGGAGCCGGTGACAGAACGTCAGGGACCAGCGCGGGAGGCGGAGGGGCTGAGGAACAGATTGAGGGAGGCTGGAGGGAGGGAGGGAGGTTGGTGGTGCTCCATCGTGCCAGATCCAAAACACTTCTGGCATGTGCTTGGCCCATCCCACCCCATCCCACCCCATCCCACCGTCTGGGGCTGCTCGGTGCCCCAGCCTGGAAAAGGAGCACTCGTGGAAAAGGTGCCTCTGCTTGGGATGCCCTGTAGCCACCTTGGGGTGGGATCACCTCTCCAGGCTCCTGCCTCTTGAGCTGGACCAGGCCAGGCAGGGGTGGCAAACAGCTCCTGTGCCCAGCTGGGGTGGCTGTGCTCACGTCATGCATGCAAACGTGTATGCAAATGTGTATGCAAATAGGTCCTGCCTCTGGACTCAGGGAGACACCAGGACTCATCAGAACAAATATGGTTTGCCTCAACCACCTTTGTTTCAGTCACCCAAGGAGTGAGTTGCTATTTTGCAGCAGTTATGGCTCATGACTTATTTAACCCTTTCAGCAAAAGGACTCCACTGTACAGAGACGATGAGCTGCAGCACAGCGTGCCTGGGACCCCTGTCCCTAAGGAGCCAAGCTGCAGGCAGCCCCAGACCTTCTCCATGCCACCAAGCCTCCTTCTCTTTATTTCCATCATTTTGCCTGCTGTGGCACAGCTCTCAGAATTCCTGTGTACCTGAGGACCTGGCCTCTCTCTCCCAGGATGGCCCTGGGACACACTGGAGAAGTCTCCAGGCCAAGCCAGGCACCAGGGGTTGTATTCCTGCCTGTGGGCTCAGCCTCTGGGAGGCTCTGCAGAAGTGGCTGGGCACTTTTCTCCCGAGGAAATGTCCTTTATGGGCCCTTTCTTACAAAAAGCCGGGCTGGAATGGAGTGGTCAGGAGCAGCAGGCGTCTGCCTGAGGTGGGGCTGTGCAACATTTCTGGATTCTGAAACTCTGGGAGGGGAAATGGGAAAGCAGGCTGATGTTAGTCAAATAATCCCTCTCATGAGTCTTCTGCAAAGCAGGAGATAAGGCAGTGAAAGGGACAGCTGCCCCTGCGGGTGGGGGTTTCCTGCAGCAGATCCGTCATTGCCACAGGACTGACAGTGCCCACGCTCCATCGCCCTGCCCACCACAGTGCCAGAGCCCGGGCTGTGCCCACCACAGTGCCCAGAGCCTGGGGCTGTGCCCACCACAGTGCCAGAGCCCGGGGCTGTGCCCACCACGGTGCCAGAGCCCGGGGCTGTGCCCACCACGGTGCCAGAGCCCGGGGCTGTGCCCACCACGGTGCCAGAGCCCAGGGCTGTGCCCACCACGGTGCCCAGAGCCCGGGGCTGTGCCCACCACAGTGCCCAGAGCCCAGGGCTGTGCCCACCACGGTGCCAGAGCCTGAGGCTGTGCCCACCACTCACCCCCTGTGCCCCCTGGGCTGCCCCAGGAGCCCGGCCCTGCCAGGGTCAGGCCTGGGGAACACATTAAGCCAGTTCTACAAAAAAAACAAGGCTTGTATAAATAACGAGTTCCCAGGTTGGTGAGAGCTTCCAAATGATTTGCTTCTTTTCAAGCTCACAAAATCCATTTGCAGTTATTTGCAGCAATTCTGAGCACAACACACACTCCAAACACCCCGAAAAAAGGAAGTGAGCCTGGCACATGGTAATTGTTCATGCAAAATAAACCCTCACTCCCAATGACTGGCAACAGGATGCATCATTGTCAACCTCATTTTAGCAATGCTCCATTTTCTGTATGAATTACTGTATCTGCAGTTATAAGAGAGCAAATACTACCCATCACCCATGCCAACTGCAGCTTCCCACTCCCCCACATCACAAGCTTTTTGTACTACGTGAAAGCTAGTCTCAAAATTTCATGTTCATAGTTACAGATTAAATAATATTAAACAGCATTACACTGGAAAGATTTGTTTCCAAGTAGCAGATTCCCCATATTATTCTTTATTGTAAGTAGTTGTTGTTATATCTTATTCATCTGGAAAATAATTTCAAACAGCCATGAAAATAGCGGATTTCTCTCTGTTAAAATGATAGTCAGAGCCTGGGCTGCTGACATATAGTAACATGATTCACTTGGACAGTTACTGACTGCACATCCAATTCATTTCTTCTGTAGAGCACCAAGTTATTATCTGAAATGCACAAGGTGTCTGGGGGTAACATATGATCAGCCGGGGACGCTTTTGACGGCTTGAAGAGCAATCAATAAAAATTGTCTCCAGCAGTTTTGTAGAGTATGGAAGTTGGTGGTGAAATGAAGTGATGGAGATTAACTGGTGGAAGTCAATGCCCCGGTGCTGTGAACCCTGGTTTTTAATTAAAGCTCCAAAGCTGCTTTTCTCTGCAATGGGGTGTTTTCCCCCCGTGCTGAGGGATACGTCCCTGCCCTCTGTGTGCCGTGGTGGCTGTGCCAGCCCAGGCAGCGTGCCTGGCGGGGACAGGGACAGCGCTGCTGGCACTGGCCGGGCCCAGCCCTTGGCAGCCCCTTGCTGCTGCACTGGGCAGTCACGGCTGCCCACTCTGTGGGAATACATCTGAAGGATAATCCTGATGGCCACATTGACCAAATTAATATTCTCCATAACACAGCTACACTCTTCACTGGCAGCTGTTACTTCACCCCCAGCAGAAAGGTCCTGTGAGCTGCCAGTCCCATGTGATGCCCATCTCATCTGGGTAGCGTTTTTGGGGCTGCCTGAGCTCTCACGGAGACTGAGGTAACTCTTTCAATTAACACCAACACTGTGGAGCTGGACTCTGCCCTCGCTGCAAGAAAGGACGTTTGGGTTGTGAGGACATTTGTGCAAAGGCTGCTGGTTCTTTATTGCTTCTATATGCAGTGAAGGGGGTTTGTATCACCAGAATGGGGGTTGTGCCAATGTCCAGGGGGCACCTGATAGTTCCAGGGACAGCTCAAGCCTATGTGCCCTGGGAAATCCATTTGCATTTCTATGTGGAGTGGGTTTCAAAACACTGTTAATTTTTTTCCATTAAACACAGTACAAAGCTGTATGGCTTTGATGGTGACACAGTAATAAACACTCAAAGACTTGTTTACAGAGAAATAGTTATTGTCTGCTAAGTAGTTTTAATGGAAAGCTCCCTGCTGGGGTTTGGGGGGGGCTGTGGATGCGAGGGGCAGGCCCTGAGCAGTGCTCCCTGCTCCTCACATACCCATTGCTTAAGAGCAGAGAAGGTTTTGTGAGAGCTCTAGAGCACACAGATGAGATGATTACATGCTTTAGAGCAAATCTGTCCTCCTTCCTAGTCAAGTGCTTTCCTGCTAGTGCCATGTTCAATACTGGGATTTCTGTGATGGCATCTTCCGAGCATGCCAGGTGAGGCTGCCCTTCCCCTTGTGGTGTGTGTGTCCTGTGGCTGTGCCAGGGCACTGCTGGGCTTTGGGCTGCTCCAGAGTCCCCACCTGGGGGTGCACGTTTCGGTCCAGCAGGGATGTTCACAGGCACCGTACGAGGTAAATGGCAGAAGGGAAAAGGTGGGTCATGGTTTGGTTGCAGCAGCTCATGGAGCAGCTCTGCCAGCTGCTCTTGTGCCAATACCCCAATGGACAGAGGCAGCAGACGGGGAAAGCTGCAGAGGTGCAGCAGAGCAAGAGCCCTGTGCTGCTGTGAGCATGCACTGCAGTGAGCATGCACTGCTGTGAGCATGCACTGCTGTGAGCATGCACTGCTGGTGGCATGCACTGCTGTGAGCATACACTGCTGTGAGCATGCACTGCTGTGAGCATGCACTGCTGGTGGCATGCACTGCTGTGAGAATGCACTGCTGCAGGCAGAGCCGCTCACCGACGGTCCTGCTGGAGAACTGCTGGCCCCGTGGTGCCAGGGCCAGTGCCAGTGCCAGTGTCAGTGCCAGGGCCAGTGCCAGTGCCAGGGCCAGGGCCACAGCCCAGCCCTGGCAGCCCCGCTGCATTCCCCTCCAGCTCACACCACTGCGATCTGCAGCGAGGGCCTGGTGGCTGCATGGGCCCAAACTGCACCATTGGCTTAATAAGAAATGTATAAAAATAATAAAAATGGAAACGCATGGATATTATTTGTCAAGCGTGTGCCTAGCAACTCCCTGTTATTTCACATATTGTTCTAGTGGGAACATAAGTAAAACACATTAGCAGTAATTTAAAGTTGCTATGTGCATTGATTATTTATACCCTTACATAAAACCCCAGCCTCTGTGTGCAGCACACCAGCCTTGATAAACTGTGTATGTTAAATCACAATCTCCGAATATGTGGACAGAATCTCCAGGCGAATATTGTAGGTTTTTTTAATATATATAGAGAGGGATAGATCCACTCTTTGGTAGTGACTTGCTTGGTTCAAGTGCATCTCTAAATCACACTATACATATAAATAATAAATAAGGGAGGCTCATATCCTTAATATTATTCTCATGTCTTATTAAACTAATATTTCAAAAAACTTTTATTTTTCTTTTAGTTGCAGGTCACTGTTAAAGTTTAAAAAAAATATTACAATCCAGCTCTGATGCTTCACGGGAAGAATGTGAAAGTCCCTGTAAAGCACAGGCATGAATGATTATTCTAATTGCCTGGAGATGCCTTCTGAGAGATAGAATAATTAAGCAGTGGGATGATTGAGACCTTCAGCACCTTCGTCTGTGTTTCCTTCTGGACCCCCTCCCCCCAGCGGCAAAGAAAGGACCATTTTCTTAAACCGTGCTTTATTTTTCACTTCATCACTACGGAGATTTCATTTGATTTCTTGCCCTGAAGATCTGCCACTGCAGCCAGGCGATACCTGAGGGCTCTTTCGGCGCAGCTGTCCTGGCAGAGAGGGGAGGCTGAGGGCCCGGGCCGAGCCAGGGCACCGGGCGGGCAGCGAGGGGGCAGGCTGCCAGCGGGTCTGGGAGGGCAGGCTGGCTGCAGGGCGGTGCCCCCACCCGTGCCCGCCTGCCTGTGCCCACCCAGCTGTGCCCACCCAGCTGTGCCCCCCAGCTGTGCCCACCTTCCTGTGCCCACCAACCTGTGCCCTGGCTGCTCGCTGGCACTCGCAGGGCCCTGCACCCGCTGCGCTGTTTGCCCAGACCCGCTGCCAATGCGGTGTCCTCCTGGCACCAGCCCCACCGGCAGCTGCAGGCCCGTGCCCGTGCCCGTGCTCATGTCCGTGCCCGTGTCCATGCCCATTCCCGTGTCCATGCCCATTCCCATGTCCATACCTGTGTCCATGTCCGTTCCCGTGCCCATGCCCGTGCCCGTTCCCGTGCCCATGCCCGTGTCCATGCCCATTCCCATGTCCATACCTGTGTCCATGTCCGTTCCCGTGCCCATGCCCGTGTCCATGCCCCTGCCCGCGCTGCTCCTGCAGGGCCGGGCTCCGGCCGTGCCTCCCTCCCTGTCCCACCCGGTGATGGGAACCACGCTGGAGGAACACAAAGTTCCTCTAATCAGTGCAGGCAGTTCTGAGGGCACAGTGAGCAGCACTGGCAGCGAGAACTTTTAATGAGAATGCCATTAGGAAATTCAGACGGTGAACGCAGAGAGATTCCCGGGGCACCCGCCTGACTTCTCTGCCTTCCCAGATCTTCCTGTCCACTAAACATAAAAATGGCATTTGTTTTTATAACCCCAGAATCCAGGCTTTCTTTCTCCTTTTATTAACCAATTTATTAGCAGGACATGAGCAGCCAGCTGGAGTCGGAGGGTAGAGCCCTCTGATCCCTTTTCTTGCGATCACCTAATTATTTATTGCTATCAGACATCAGAGTTTCTATAAATTAAGCCTGCTCTTCCAAAAGTTGCCCTGGGTTTAAATCAATACTGGGCATCTCACATAATAAGTGATTATTAATAAGTGATGTTTGGGACCGTTCCACATAACATCCTGAGTCTGGGGGGCTAAACTGGGGAGGCAAGATGGGGCAGAGCACAGCGATGGGGACGTGCTCAGGAACCATGTCAGCCTCAAAACCACCGTGAAACCTGTGCTTTGGAATGGTCAGATATCCGTGGTCCGTGGGACACACCAGTACCACGACACACATTCTCCTCTACATTGGAACAAATCTTTAATATTCACCATACAGGAAAAAAACAAACAAACTTTAATTTAGAAGCATGTGACCTTCCTTCTTGACATGATCAAATTTTTTGTGTATAAAAATAGATTATGAAATACAACATAATATAGATTATAATGTGAAATATTTAATATTATACACAATTCAAGCAAAAGTAATTAAAGCAAGAACAGTGACCGTATTTATATTGAATATCTCACCATATCAACCAAATATTAAAAGGAAAAAAGTGATTTAATCTTCCTCCCATCAAAGGTGTCATCGAAGCTGACACCCACCAGTGTTCCCATGCCAATGGAAATGCTTCCCACCACGGAAAACTGCTTCTTGGAGGAAAAAAATTAAGAGTATAGTAAAAGCACAGTGAACCCCGGATCAGGGGAAGAAATTATGATGTCTGGCTCCAGATCAGAACGCTGAAGGATAGCTTTATTAAAACTATACTATATTATATTAATATACTATTTAAAGAGATACTATAGTATTCTACATATTTACTTTTTACTTACCTATGTAACTAATGAATAAACTTGTGACTCTCTGCCAAGAGTCCAAGACACAGCTGGATGCATTGGTCACTGAACCCAAGCAACCTTCACCAGAATCCCACCCAGCCATCACTGCACGTAAACAATCTCCGCACCACATTCTACATAGCGAAAAGAAAAGAACAAAAATAAAGAATGTTTTCTCTTCTTCTCTCTATACTTCTCTTGAGAGGCAGAGTTATGGCTCTCTGTCCGGAGAATGTGAATGTCACAGAAGAGCTCTGGTGCTTTGGAGGCAAGGGGCTGGGGGCTGCAGGCTGGGAGCTGAGGGCTGGGTCTGGGGGCTGGGTCTGCGGGCTCCGTGCTGGGTCTGGGGGCTCAGGGCTGGGTCTGGGGGATCCGGGCTGGGTCTGGGGGCTCAGGGCTGGGTCTGGGGGCTCAGGGCTGGGTCTGGGGGCTCCGTGCTGGGTCTGGGGGCTGCGGGCTGGGTTTGGGGGCTCTGGGCTGGGTCTGGGGGCTCCGGGCTGGGTCTGGGGGCTCAGGGCTGGGTCTGGGGGCTGGGTCTGGGGACTGCGGGCTGGGTTTGGGGGCTCTGGGCTGGGTCTGGGGGCTCCGGGCTGGGTCTGGGGGCTTCGGGCTGGGTCTGCGGGCTCCGGGCTGGGTCTGGGGGCTCCGGGCTGGGTCTGGGGGCTCCGGGCTGGGTCTGGGGGCTCCCGGCTCCGCTCCCGCCCGGTCCCAGCCCGGGCCCGTCCCGGGGCTCCGGGGGGCGGCGGCGGCCTCCGACAGCGCCACCTGGTGGACACGGAGCGCCACGCGGGGACACCGGGGGGGATACCGGGGGGACACCGGGGGCACATGGAGACAAGGGGCACAGAGACACTCAGGGCACGGTGAGCGCCCAGAAGATGGGGCGGGGGGGACGCAGGACGCAGTGGGAGCACGGGAGGCGCTGGGGACATGGGGAGAGCAGGGCCACACTGGGCTGGGGACATGGGGAGAGCAGGGCCACACTGGGCTGGGGACATGGGGAGAGCAGGGCCACACTGGGCTGGGGGCACCCGGGAGCTCAGGGGCACTTTGTGGCCCATGTACATAGGCCTGCAGGGCACAGGGAGAGCCCACAGCCCACAGACAAGGCTCATGTGGCTGGGACGTGCTGCAGGGTGGCACTTTTGCCCTTTTACCCTTCTGTTCACACCCTCTCGTCCCCGTCCGGCCAGGGGATCTCTCTCCAGGGTCGCCCTGAAGTCGCTCTGGCAGGCACGAGGCTCTGCCTGGCACTGCCCAGCCTGCTCCATCCCCAACAGCCACGGCAGCCCAGAGGGGCAGCCAGCACCACCCTGGGCCCTGGGAAGGTGCTGGCCCGCGGTGGCAGCAGGGTCTGCTGAGGGCAGCCTCAGTGGCAAACATCCGCACAAACGTGCAGGCGGGGAAGGAGCTACCGCAGCTCAGCACAGCGCGCTGCAAGATCACTGCTTGGGAACAGCCTCACATTCATAAAGCAGCCAAAAAACCAACTTTTTCTTGTTGAATATAATTATATCTTGTCAAGTTTGGTGGCATCTGCAAAATATCTGTTAATCTAAATTATATGACACTGAAAGAGCAAAACTGGGAGCTGTGCTAATGGTGGTTGTTTTCTCAGACTTTTAGAAAGAGAAATAATATGTTCATGCAGTTGGTACTCCCTTACCAAGGAGCTGCCAGAGCTGCCAGAGCTGGAGGAGCCGACCTATCCTGGAGGCTGGCAACTGCCCCTGTCCCTGGGTGACACCCATCCAGCCCAAAGCACCACCTTAAAGAGAGCCCTGCTCCTGCTGCACAGACAGGGCTGGGTCCCTGGCTGCGGCCTTTGCAGAATGTCCCTCCAGCTGTCGCCCTGTCCCTCCTGCCCGTGCTGTCTCCTCAGGGTGTGCAGGAATCCTGGCAGGTATGGCAACAAAACACCAGCCCACGATCCCAAAGTGTCCCTCGCTGCAGGGACCTGCCCAGGGCTCTAAGGGATCATCCTGGACAGCCTCAGGAGGTTAAACACCAATCTTCTGGTTTTGCTGGCCAAGAAACCATAGGCAATGGCTGAATGAATTCATTCTCCTTTCTGCCAGGAAGTAAATGCTGTTCCCTGTTCAGGGACACTGCCTGTGCCTCTGCTGGGGAATGTATAAATATAAAGGAGGGCTCCAGATATGAGGAGAATCCTTTGGGGAGCCCTGGCTCTCTCCCCTTCTGCCTCTGCTGACTGGGGAGAGCCCCTGTATGTGTGAAGTCGGGGTTCCTGAAAGAAAAGGCTGTGGTGATAGTTGGGATGGATGAAAATACCTGATGCTGCATCATGAGTCCTAATAAGCTTGTGCCACGTGCCTGGGAAGCAGAGACTGGGAAGGGCCAGACAGGAATGTGGCCACAAGCGGATTAAAGGCACAAAGCCGCCAGAGCTGAGCTGTGCAGAGCAGCTCTGCTGCCCTGAGCAGGCTGCGGCTGACCCCCGACCTGTCCCGGGCTGCCTCTGCTGCCGCTCAGCGAGCCCTGGCACGGCCAGCAGCCTTCTGGCACTCTGCTCTCCAGCCCTGGGTGCACATCTGTGCCACCGCTGCTGCTGCCAGCCCTGGGACAGCCAGCCCTGGGACAGCCAGCCCTGGGCAGCCAGCCCTGGACAGCCAGCCCTGGGACAGCCAGCCCTGGACAGCCAGCCCTGGGACAGCCAGCCCTGGGACAGCCAGCCCTGGACAGCCAGCCCTGGGACAGCCAGCCCTGGGACAGCCAGCCCCGCTGGCAGCCGCTGTCCTCCCGGGCTCCTGCGGGCACAGCGCTCTGCTCCGCAGTGAGGCCGAGAGCTTTCCCTGGTCAGAGAGGAGGGGAGAGCTTCTGGAGCTGGGCAGAGAGGAGGGGAGAGCTTCTGGAGCTGGTCAGAGAGGAAGGGAGAGCTTCTGGAGCTGGTCAGAGAGGAGGGGAGAGCTTCTGGAGCTGGGCAGAGAGGAAGGGAGAGCTTCTGGAGCTGGGCAGAGAGGAGGGGAGAGCTTCTGGAGCTGGTCAGAGAGGAGGGGAGAGCTTCTGGAGCTGGTCAGAGAGGAGGGGAGAGCTTCTGGAGCGCAGCGTGCCTGGCTGTGCCCCTTCCCTGTGCTGAGGCACCCGTGGGGCCAGAGCCGGGGGGAGATGTGGGCAGGAGGAGTGGGGCTGTGGCTCAGGTGTGCTCAGGCGTGTCGCATTGCCAGTAGCAGTGAGACTTTTGTCCCTCATCAGCACTGCTGGGCAGTGATGGGCTGAGCTGTGCTGGGCTGAGCCGTTCCAGGCTGAGCCGTGCTGGGCTGAGCCCTGCCAAGCTGAGCCGTGCCGGGCTGAGCTGTGCCGGGCTGAGCTGTGCTGAGCTGAGCCCTGCCAAGCTGAGCCCTGCCGAGCTGAGCTGTGCTGAGCTGAGCCCTGCCAAGCTGAGCCATGCCGGGCTGAGCTCCGCTGAGCTCCACCCGGAGCTCCGGCAGGCAGCAGCAGCAGCAGCTGCCCCAGCCCCGCACGGTGAGTGACAGCAAACACCAGCACCGCACCGGAGCAGAGCGGGCTGTGACAAACACTCACTGGGAAATAATAAAGTGGCAAAATAATTCTGCATCGGACACACTTACCAGAGCATAAAGAGTCTGAAAAGGAGACAACATCTTGTATCATCTATCTTCCTTAAATACCCAAGCTGTGACAAAGTGGAAAGCAAAATTATGATGAATGATCGGACATATTTAGTCTGTACCTGTGCTCTTTAACTAGGCCTGGTGAAATGGGTGCTAATGAAAAGCAGAACACCTACCAAAAAGAGGAGATTTCATTGAAAACAAGTCTTTATTACAAATTGGCACTTCGTTTTCATAAAGTGCATAATGAAGGTGCATATTGTGACATAAATTAAAACAGGCAAGTGATGGGTCAGCACTGCAAAACATTACACAAAGACAAATCACCAGTGAGCCCTCGACAATGGCTGTATCTCATTTACAATTTTTCGAGTACATTTTCAGATTGTGAGGGAACATGGCGAGGTTTTGTTCATAAACGGCATGCCATCATTTATTTTACTGCCTCATTTGAATATGATGAATACTGTAGCCCTTTATTTGTTCACAACAACCAAATAATTGTAGATCCGTGGGTTTCTGGGCAATTAATCACATTTTTTTCCTCCAACAATCCACTATAAACATGACATTGAACAATAAAGTACATTAACCTCTGCTTTGCACAAAAACTTTGCTTATTTAAACACTGCAAGGGTACCAGCTCCTGTTCTCCTTCCAAATGGATCCTGACGTGCTGCCGGACACTCAACCCTTGTGGCCCCAGGATCTAGCAAAGGGGGCTGTGCCAGCTCCCCGGGGCATGGCAGCCCTGGGCCAGGCTGTGTCACCCGACAGCACTGCCACAGCCATGCCTGACATTTGTGTCGTCTCCAAGCGATGCTGCAGAGGCGTGAGCAGGGCTGGCACGGCGCCCGCGGCTCGGGGGACACGAGGCCGGGGTGGCACTGGGCACATGGGCCCGGGTGGCACTGGGCACACGGGGCCGGGGTGGCACTGGGCACACGGGGCCCGGGTGGCACTGGGCACACGGGGCTGGCAGCCGGGGTGGCACTGGGCACACGGGGCCGGGGTGGCACTGGGCACACGGGGCTGGCAGCCGGGGTGGCACTGGGCACACGGGGCCGGGGTGCCACTGGGCACACGGGGCCCGGGTGGCACTGGGCACACGGGGCCCGGGTGGCACTGGGCACACGGGGCTGGCAGCCGGGGTGGCACACCGCGCCCAGCAGCCGCCTCACCTCCTCCTGCCACCCCGGCCGTGGGCACGCTGGCCATGGCAAAGCCGCCGCTGGCACACGCCACCAGCTGTGCGCTCCACACAGGACTGGGGCGGTTCTGGGACAGAGGAGGTTGTGTGGGCTCTGCTGCTTGTGTGATGAAGGCTCTTCCTTTGGGTCCAGCTAGTTATGAGCAGGATCATTCCAGTGAATTACCTGACTCCAAAGAAACTGGCATAATGTCTGTCAGTGACTCGAGACTCCTCTTTTCACAAAAACATTTACAGGTTTTCCTGAAAGGAGAAGGCCTTGGGGAAGAGCTGAGCCCTGCCCTGCCCACGGAGCCCACCTCACCCCAGGATAATCCACCGGGGCCATTCTCACTGCAGCTGCTGCCTTGTCTGCACCTCCAGGCATCCCTCAGTTCTGCTGGGTTTTGGCCGACCCTCATCACACTCCAGCAGTGTCATGAGGGGGCTGCCTGACACCCATACACTCCAACATGTTAAGCCAAAACATATTTTTCTTCCACATTGCTCTATTTGCCCCATTTAAAAAATTCTTGTTTATGGTTGGTGTTTTTTCTATTTGCTTAAATCTATCACTGGGGATAGATCCTTCCTGGAAAAAAATGGGTGTGCAGCCACTGTTAAGCCATGAAAAGCAGTGACTGGACTGTTATCTAACACTGTTGTAAGGTTACTATTTATCTAGAGCAACTGAAGTTGGCACTCACATCTGGCGCCTGGTACTTAGTGCAATTATTTATGATTTCCACCAAGATTTAAAAGCTCATCGCCGGCCTTGTAATGCAGTAACTGATTGCACTGCTAATGTAATTAAGAAAAGATTATGATGTCCACGTGGCACACCAGATGGTGGCATTCATAGCAATCGGCACACACAACTGGCAGACAACTGCACAAGGGCAGTGAGGCACAGGCAGCTGGAGCTGCCATGCCCCCTAAGAATCTGAGTTTGCACACGGGCTGCCCCGTTCACCCCCACGAACACCACACGGGTGGCCGGGGCAGCCCACGTGCGGTGAGTTTCCTCTCGGTGCATGGATGCATCCTCAAGCAGCCTCGCTAAACCTGGGAACCCGTTGGGTGGAAGTATCTTCAGTTTGCCGCTCGTTGTTTCCATCAAACTCTCTTGGGAGCTGGTGGAAGAGATAGTCTGATCTTGCAACTCCAGTGTGCAGTCCTGTGTCAGCTGGGACTGGCCCATCTCCAAAGCACTGCAACAGATCTGGTGGACGAATTTCAACCCAGAAATGGTGGGTTGAATCCACCATTTCTCTTGCCCAAATACGCAGTCAGCAGGAAGGAATTCACAGCCTTGGATCTAAGCAAGACAGTTTGAAATTTGCTCCCTCATTTTGTCAGATGATTACGGGTTTAGGAAAAATTTTGCTTTCACATAAATGGAAGATTTCTGGCTAATCATGGGAGTCTGGTCAGTGAGGGAATTGTACCTCTGCATATTTTGGGGTGCAGGGAAAGCCCTGCTTCCCTGTGCACTGCTGCCTCAGCTTGCAGGACTCCAAATTAGGTGGCAACTGCAGGTGCTGTTCAAGAAGCAGGTTCAGAAACTGGCAGGGAGCAGCACCCTGCAGGTCCTTTCCTCCCAGCCATCCTCCTCTCCTGGGACAGGGGCTCTTCTCCCACTGTGGAGTAGAATTTAATTCTTGCAAGGGACAGTTGTGTTGCGCTGCTGCAAATGCTGTTGTGGCCAGGGCCCTCCTGCCCTCTCAGGGGTTCTGCATTCTCCAGGAACAGGAAAGACCTGTCCCTGACACCACTGGATCTGTTATTCAGGACCAATGCCCATTAGCTCTTGCACCTTCTGTCATGGAAATGATGCCGCAGCCTCGCCTGGCTTCCAGCAGAGCAATGGTCAGAGCAGAGCCAATGCTGTGCCAGAGCAGGGAGAGGTTTCTCCTGGAATCAGTAATGTGTGCAAGGAGCTGGTGTCGCCAAAGCCCATTCAACACCCTGCTCCCCTCTTTGCCATTGCCTGTGAATTGAATAAAGCAGCTGCGACTCATCTGCTCGTGCCGCTGGAGCTGACACATGCCAATGTGCAGGCTGTAACCTCACCGGAGGCTTTCATACCATCTGTATTTGCAACATGAATATTTCAGCCAGTGTGGCATTTTGGAGACTGGTGTGCTGCAGTTTAGTGGTGCCGGTGTGTGGGTCAGGAGCGCGGCAGGCCCAGCCGCAGCGCCCCGTCAGTAATGTTCTGCTCGGGCGCTAAGCAGCGGCCGCGGCGCCGCGGGCTGTCTTGGCTCATTGAGCCCACACGGCTCCGAAGCGACAGAAAAACAGGTTTTGATCTCTTGCTGCTGGCCCCTGCCTGAACAGCACAAAGCAGGAGGTGAACGCAGGGCAGCTTTTCTGCCAGTGTCACTGTAATATGGATGGTGTTCACCATCACTTAGGAGATGAAGAGAGCAATACGTGGGGCTGGATGGGACAAGGCGTTTCTCCTTCAGTGTGCTGTCACAGCAATGGCCTCTGTCCTGCTGAGAACAGGCACAGGTCATCACACCTGTGGGACATGCAGAGCTCCTGGGAAGCTCCAGCCAGAAGTGAAGGCAATAACTGTCCTAATGGCAATGCCAACCTCACACTCAGGAGCTGGGGCTTCTGCATGAACAGTTGGCCACGGTGGATTTAGGCTATCCCATGAAGACCCCGTTTCTGAGCTTGTACCCCCATCTCTGGCCATAAGAAATTGAAATTTCTCAGCTGTAGGATTGATCGGACTGGTTTCTGCCCTTGCCCAAGAGTGTTGTGATGCCCTTGGGCCAGTGACCTTCTGTTTGGGGACAGCCAGGTGAGAATGGAGAACATCTGGCTGTGCCCGATGACCCTTCATTAAGGATGTTGGGATTGCAGTTTTTCTGGTCTCCCAGTGATACAGTAATTGTCCAGTTAGGACCGACTTTGGCATCGTAATCCACACCAGGTCCTGTCAGATGGATGGGAAGCTTGCTGGGGAGCTAATATGCACAAGATGCAGTAGCCAAGGAGCCAAACAGGAGTGTCTGAAGATGCCAGCTGGCCTGGGAATTGCCATGGAGGGAGTCAATGTGCTTTTTTGGATGGGGCCCCCGGCATTCCCTGGTGCTGATGCACGGAGGGACAGTTTGGAGCTAGATGGGGGTGCAAAATCTCTGGCTGCTGCAGTTTAACCAGTGTGTGAATTACTTCTTTTGCTTTAAGAGGAACAAGGGGTGCTGCCGGTGGCCCTGCTTTCAGGAGCTAGAAGACCAGGGCTGAGGTCCTGCATAGCTAAATGGAGAAGGGGCTGCACCTAAACAAAGTCTTCTAGAGGCAACTGAACTGTGACAAACTTCCCAGTACCGCTGCCAAATGGTCACCTATTAACTGACTCTGTGGAATTCCTTTGTGCAAACACCCAGCACTGGAATGCTGTCGGCTGCCAGCGGGTTCTTGGAACAGCAGCTTTGCAGCCCTGGCAGCCATGTCCATGGGTTTTTCCCTGCACACATCCACAGGGAAGGCCATGGACAGGCAGTAAGCAGCGGGTGGCTGGGTGCTGCAGGGACAGCACCCACCCTGAGTGTGAGAAAGCAAAGCAAGCAGCAGCATTTCATCAGAGGAGGCCTGAAAAGAAAACATTATTTCCTCAAATGTGTTCATCATTCAAAATTGTTCAAGCAAAGTTTCCATCGTGCTGTGGCCATTACTCATAATCTGAGGATCTGGATGCCTGGCTCTCCTTGGTAATTAGCCGCACGGTGTTCTCTCTGCCCTCCATTTGGTGGAACAGCAGCTGTGCCTTAGTCCCAGGGTGTCTCCACAGAACAAACAGGGCTGGTCCTGGCTGTGGGGCCTTGAAACAGGACTCACGAGGCCAGATTTCATCCCTGTACCACTAAACAGTGCCAGTGCCTGTGCACCCTGGGCCAGAGGCTCCCTGTGACCGTGGCAGGTCACGGATGCTTTGGGCCCTGCTTCCCTTGTTGTGGAGGCAGCTGGTGACAGCCTCTCCTCCTGGACCAGCCCTGCAGGTGAGGGATGCCCTGAACCTCTTTAGAGGCTGAGCCTCTGTCTGGCCAAAGCCACCACTGGGCGCTACATAAATCAGTTACCTCTGGTAGAATTGATGTATATTGGTGTCCTGTACATCATAACTGAAATACATATGTGACAATTTATCTAGTGCTTAGTAACAGGTATGGGATGGAAAGTTAATGGGAAATAGATCAAGAAACTGCTTTTTCAAAATTGCTTCCTCTGTTTCAGAGTGGGTGTCTGAGTTAAAGGAGCTTAGGACCTCCTCACTTTTTTTTAGAATAATCAAGGTGTAAACTAGAAATATAGAAGGGAAGTTCTGACTGCAAAATATATTTTGGTACACCAAATTAGAGACAGCAAATTAAGCCTACCTTCAAGAAACCTTAAAACCAGGCAGCAGCTGAGCTGTGACCTGCAGCAACTCCAGCATGAAATGAAACTCTGGGATGATTTTCCTCCAAAGACAAGCATGGAAAACATGGAATGTGCAGCACTATTGCACTACTGGCAGCCATCCACCCAGGGATAAGCAAGCCATGTTTGTTCAGCCACAGCATCAGTATCAGAGCCAAGACTGACCAAAATTCCCCCTATTAGGTGTCCTGAAAAGATTACACTAGTATGAACTGGGCAGCATGTACAGGACTGCAGAACTCATGAGAAAAGACATGTTCTGAAATAAAGAGGAGTAAATAAATGGATCTTGAAAAAGATGGATGTAAAATATTCATAGGAAAGCATTATACTTGCAAATATTTATGCTTTTGAGTAACTTTACACAGATAGATTAACCAACTCCAGTGTAGCTATGATTCATGTACCCAACACCCAGTATTTGCTGATTCAGAGCCTGTGCAGTGCCCCGTGGAAGAGAACAATGGGAATTTTCCCAGCCACCAAACCTGCCGAGGTTTAAAGGTGCCTGCGGGCAGAGGTGCCAGCAATGCCCTGGGCTGTGCTCCAGTCACTCCGAGGGCAGCAGCTAAACCGTGCTGGGAAGTGACTCTCTCTGGAAAACATGTTATTGCAGATCATGCCACAGACACATTGGGATATATGCTTGCAGTGAATCTGTGAATATTTTGTGGATGCTAAGCAGCAATTAGAGTCTTCCTTTGGAATCAATTCATTCCCTACCACCATGGTAGCAGGGAGGATCTTATTGAAACTCTCGGATTTTTAATATTATTACACTAAAGACTCTCTCAGTATCAGCATCTCCATGGGGGAGCATTAGCACACTGTAATGTGTAACAACTTCTCCAGTTCAGGAAATCTTCTTGTATTTGTAATAGGACATTTGGGGCATATATTATGTATGGGACATATATTTCTCATTTCCACCAGGCATCATCTTTTCTTCTCTCTAAATTACTCTCCAAATCAAAAAAAAATGCATTGTATTCCTTATCGCTCAAAATATATATATATATATATATAATTTTTTTTTTTTTCCTTTGGATGCAGAAGCCACTAACAGCCATCAGGGCTGCACTCAGTAAGAGATAGAGAGTCTTGGTCAAACAGCAAGGGAAAGGAGGTGCTGTTCAAAATACTTATTACCAGTCTAAAATGCTTTACTGGAGAGAAGCACCAGTCAGGACAGGAGGAAGGCTTGGTGATCCCAGCCCAGAAGTGTGTCCAGGATGAAGCAGGACTCCAGTTTCTGTTGTTTGCTTTATGGACAGGAACACAAAACCACTAATGCGTATGTTGCCTTCCAGACAAACCTCTCAAACACTGACTAATCACAGCTCATAGTGTTTTGCTTGGTAGTAAGTCTAACCACAGCAGGATGAAGAGCAAGGAGCCGAACCAGCCCTGAGGAACAAACCCAAGAGCTGCCCTGGTCCTCAGCCCTGCAGGCACATCAGCACCAGCCCAGTCATGGCTGGGCCAGTGGGAAACGCCTGGTCAGCCGAGCTCCTGTCCACCTCAGAGAGCCAGAGAGGTGCAAAACCAGCCTGGAGACACCCACGAAAGGAAAGAGAAGGGCTCTTGCCTCAGCCACTCCTGCTCGGCTCAGGCTGGCCAAAGCAATCCAGAGACAGTCCAAGTAGGATGGAAGACACAAACCATTAGCTAGGTGAGAAAAGAACCGGCTGAACAGAACTCC
This sequence comes from Taeniopygia guttata, assembly GCF_048771995.1. Lineage (NCBI taxonomy): Eukaryota > Metazoa > Chordata > Aves > Passeriformes > Estrildidae > Taeniopygia > Taeniopygia guttata. Next base: position 10,929,325 of record NC_133042.1, read on the forward strand.
TCAAAAGATGGCCAAATCAAGCAAAAAGACAATGGGGGAGGGGAAAAAAAGGGAATGAGTATTTTTGTTAAAGGCAGAATACCCATTAATGAGTTTCCTCCCTCCCTTATTTCATTTTTCACCCCAGATTTTTTTCTTTTGCTTTAGATTAGCAGCTCCAACTCTCTGTCTTGCACTGAAGGCTGCTGATGTCAGTTCCTACACCCATCTTGCTGCTCTCCAGACGATTGTTTTTGACCTTACCTCAGGTAAGGTGCTCAAAAGCCAGCGCAGGACAGCTGCAGGATTGGTTCATGCAATGATGGCTATGGACCATGCTGCTGTCCCATGCTACGCTGCAGTTCACATCATCTGCTAATTCAATGAGTGTGTTCTCAATTTCAACATTGGCACCTGTTAAGGTTGAGCAGAACCAGACCTTTGCAGACCCTCTATTCAGGATGTTTTCTGTGCTGTGAGTGGACCCGAAGGCTGCTGGTCACCCAGCCAGCCAGGCAAACCCTGACTACTTTGGACCATATCTTTGTTTTCCAGGCCATAGTGAGACAGAGCATCAAATATTTTAATGAATTGAAGGTAGGTCCTGAAATAGCTCATCCCTACTAACCCCAGGGACTTCTTGAGAAGATAACCAGCTTGTTTGACAGCATTTGCCCTTCCTCAGCCCACAGCATCTGCTGCCCATCTTGTGGATGCAGCCCGTTTCAGAAGGAAGAAGGAGGTTACGCTGTCCAAATCACAATATTCAGCCATTTCCACCTGGCCCCTCCCGTGCGCTCCGGGCCGGAGCAGGCTGGGCAGCTCGGCCGGGCACTGCCCCGTTCCGAGGAGGGCGGCTGGGCGAGGTGTGGCGCGGGCCCGCGGGGCCGAGCGCGGTGCCCGGGGCGCGGGCGGGGCCGGGCGGAGCGGCGGCGGCAGCGCGGCGCGGCAGCCGCGGTGAGTGTCCCGGGGGACGGCCGGGCCGGGGCCGGGGCCGGGGCCGGGGCCGGGGCTCGGGGCCGGGGCCGGGGCTCGGGGCTCGGGGCGGGGGGCGGCGCGGGGGCCGGGCCGGGCGGGGCGGGATCGGATCCGGGCCCTGCGCGCCGCGGTCCGGCCGCGGTGGGCGCGGAGCGGCGGCGGCAGCCCGAGCTCCGAGCCCCGGGCCTGGGCCTGCCCGGCGCCCGCTCCGCTCCGCCGCCCGCCCCGCAGGCCGCTCCCCCGCCGCCGCTCCTCCCGCGGGCCGCGCCGCGCCGGCTCCGCCGGGCGATGAGGAGCTGCTTCTGCCTGCGCCGGGGGAGCCGCGACCCGCCGCCCGCCACACGGGCAACAGTTAAGTGTCCCTGCCGCCGCCGGGCCGGGCCGGGCCGGGCCCGCCGCTCCCGCGGCCCTGCGGGTCGGCCCGGCAGCAGCGGGAGCGGGCGGGGGCGCTCGGTCGGCCGCGGGGCGGGCGGGGCGGGCGGGCCGAGCCCCCGGGCTGGGGCTTGTCCGGGCTGTCGGAGCCGGCCTCGCGGGGAACCGGGCCTCTGTGAGAGCCGGCGCTTCCTCCGTGAGAGCCGGCACTTCCTCCGTGAGAACCGTGAGTGGCTCCGTGAGAGCGGGCAGTGCCCCCGTGAGAGCCGGCACTTTCTCCGTGAGAGCCATCAGTGCCCCCGTGAGAGCCGGCAGTGCCTCCGAGGCTGGGCTGGCTGCAGGAACGGCCTCGGGTACCAGCCTAGGGGTACAGCCCCGGTGACCTTGGGCTGCTCCAGAATTTACTGTAAATTCTTCTTGGTGGCGGTTAGACGAGATAACAAAATCCTCCTCTGTTTCGTGTGATCTTTTGCTGCGTTTGCAGCATGGGCCTAGCTGACTGCCCTTTTCTTTCCTGTGCTCAGTGCATGGCTGGAGATGTGGCACTGCCTGACTTCTTACAGCCTGGCTGGAGCAGTGACACAGAGTTGCCTGTGTCTTAAGGACTCGTGCCTTGCATCACGGAGGCTTCCAAGCTTTCTCTGAGGTTTCTGGAGTGATTTTCAAAGGTCCACAAATCTTCAGTGTGGTCTGCAGGTTCCCAGAGCTGGGGCATTCTCAGCTTGGTCACGCTAACATTGAAACCAGACAGGCTGGGTATCAGCACATGTGTAGCTGCTGGGGCTAAAGCTTGGGTTTCTCCATTTTGTATTTTATTTTAACCGAGTGAGAACAAGCTCATCTATTCTTTAAGAGAGCCTCTGTGTTGTGCAGCATGTTGGCAGCATCATCCGTATAATTTGTAGCTGAGATGGCCTTCCCTTCTAGATGAAGGCATGACTTGACTTCTGGAGGTGTGAGATAAAACAGACAACATCTCACTCTTGTAACACGTGCATCTCTGACAAAGTGAATCCCAGGCTTAAGGGGGCCAGTAGCCCTCAGGGACCTGTTCATACCCCGTCCAAGATAGAAATAACTGAACTCAATGTCATTTCACTTTTGCTGTCCAGGTGCAAGGTCACCCATGTATGGAAACCTATTTTGGTTCGAAACAGGACACTTCATAAATATGTGTCCGTAGTTAGAAGTGCTGTGAAGCAATACGTGGTCTCAATTTTGCTCATTCTGTCACTTAAGTTCCTGTTTCCATCCCATTCAATCACAAAGTGTAGGTTCTGCAGCTGGTGCAGGGCAACTGTCTTGTAAGGGAGCCTGTGTGCAGGGGTGATTCCAGGCATGCCTTCGATGGTGGTGAAATGTGAAACTGAAATTCTTCCTGTTTGTGGTGGTGGGCTCCAAGGCCCCGATGCTGATTGCCGCTACGGGTTCCTGTTTTTCTGATGGAGACGATGTTGTGTTCCCTGATCAGAAATAGAAGGCTGGCTGGGGCCGTGCCCGGTGCGCGGGTGTGCGGGAGAGCTGTGGCAGTGTGGCTGCGGGGCTGCGTGGCTCTGGGGCTGCGTGGCTGTGGGGCAGTGTGGCTGTGGGGCTGCGTGGCTGTGGGGCTGCGTGGCTGTGGGGCAGCGGGGCTGTGGGGCAGCAGGGCTGTGGGGCAGCAGGGCTGTGGGGCAGCAGGGCTGTGGGGCTGCGTGGCTGTGGGGCAGCGTGGCTGTGGGGCTGCGTGGCTGTGGGGCAGTGTGGCTGTGGGGCAGCAGGACTGTGGGGCAGCAGGGCTGTGGGGCTGCGTGGCTGTGGGGCAGCGTGGCTGTGGGGCTGCGTGGCTGTGGGTCAGTGTGGCTGTGGGGCAGCGTGGCTGCAGAGCTGCAGGGCAGCGCGCTGTGCCAGCAGTGCCTTCCTGCAGGGATGGAGGACAGGCCGAGTGAGTAGGCACACCAGGCTTTGAGCGGCGTGTCTGCTTGGTTTAGGGGACCATTTCCCACAGACTACAGGGACGCAATGAGGTAGTTGGTTTTTTCCCAGTTTTGCCTTAGCTCATTCCTTTCTGCCTGTGGGAAGAGCAAGCCAGTGTCAAAGTGCAGGCCTTGTAGTTGGAGGAAGAAACAATAACACCATTCTCTGTCTAAGTCCCTGGCTATTTAACTTCAGAGCTTGACCTGCTTTGCTGGCAACATGATGTTTCTGTAGCAAACACATTGAAAGGCCTGATCTGGTCATGTACCCACCAGCTCTTGAACTTGCTGAACTTGTTGAAAAGGAACACTGAGAGCAGAAAATGATCTAGAAACTCACAATAACGCATTCATTTCTGAAAGCAGGTTCTTCTGCTGTATGTGTGTCCCAGCCAGAGCCCAGCAGTGTGTGTGGTCAGTCACCTCAGTGGAGCCAGCAGAAAAGTATGCCTAGGATAAACTAATAAAGGCGGATGAGCTAACAAGGAAATGGGAGAGAGCAAGCAAAAAGGCTACAGACAGACAAACTTGGCAGTGCTGGCAGACAGGGAGGTGTGTGTTACTGTGGGCATGCGTTGTGGGAAGAAGGCTGTGCCAGAAACCAGTGGAGTCCCAGAAGGCCTCTGCTACAGCTGGGCATCAAGATCCCTGGTACACTACGCCTCCTGCCTTGAGGCATGTCTGCTTCGATGGTTGGGAAGCATTTGGGATAGAGCCAGCGGCATGGTGGCTGCTTGTCCAAGAGTGCATCCTGTCCATCTGACCTGCAGCCCTCCCATCCTGCTCTGCTGCATGCTGCTTGGGGTTGGTGCTGCCAGGATGCACAGGAACTTCCTCGTTGGAGACACATTCTTTCCCCACTGGCTTTGTCTGGGCAGCCCCACAGTGTTCCGAAGCTTCTTCCTGCCCCAGAGCTCACATCCGGCTTCCTTTGGCTGCTGGGGTGTGCTGGGGACTGGATGCGGCCCCACAGCTGAGAACAACTTCCAGGGAGCATGCTCCCAGCTAAAGGGAAAAATGTTCTTCTCATTGTTTTGGCCTGTTCCCGGAATAGCCCTGCAGTGAGCTAGGCACAGGCGGCTTACTGCAGGATGCTGATGGGCCATATCCTGGGCTGAGTGCTGGAGGTGGGCACTATGCAGGTCAAACTCACATTGCTAAAGAAAATTAAAATAACAAACTGCCTAACAGAAGTATTTATAGAATCCCGCTCCTTAATTTAATCTCCTCTTTGAGTGTTTATTTTTTCATTTTTAAGTTAAAAGGTGCAATTGAAGAGAAACCAAACTTTGTTGACGCTCTTGCGGAGAAGTGCAGTGTAACTAATCGTCTGTGTGATTGCCCAGCTAGAGACTCCCCTCTGACCTTTGCAGAGTTCACAAAAACATTTATCCCAGTGTGCAACTGACTTCTGCTGCTCCATATCTGTTCCAGATGCATCCTCAGTGCCGCCTGCACAGCAGGCAGCTGCCCAGAGTGGCTGCCTGGTGTGGCGGAGGCTGGCCATGCTGCAGTGGCCACAGCAGGTTTGCTTGCTGGGCAGGTGCTGTGCCTGCCATCCCTGTCGGCTGCAGGCCCGGGGCAGAGAAGGTGCTGGGCTCGCTGGGCAGGGGCAGCTTGGTGGCCCTTGCTGCAGCAGGTGCTGTGGCACATTATCCCACGGCATCCACCACGGCTGGGCAGACAGCCCCACGGCCAGGCAGAGAGCCCCACGGCCAGGAGGATGGCCCCATGCCCAGGCAGAGAGCCCCACAGCCAGGACAGCCCTGCGGACAACCCCATGGCCAGGAGAACAGCCCCACAGCCAGGCAGAGAGCCCCACGGCCAGGCAGAGATCCCCACGGCCAGGCAGATAGCCCCACAGCCAGCGCTGCCGCCATAGAGGGGCTTTGTGTGAGCCGGCACAAAGTGAGGATTGATGCTGTTTCCCCTCCCCCTGGCGTGCAAGCTGGGCTGCAAATGGCTCCCACAAAGGTGCCCTTCTTCCTTCGCTGAGGACAGGGTGCCCGCGGGCTGAGGGGGAGGCAGCACACTGCGGGTTGGAGCACCCACCCACCCTCCTTCAGTGCTGCTGCCCCGGGCCCCCTCATCCTCAGCCTTGCCCGGGCCGAGCTGGCAGCTGCTCGGGTTCCTGCAGGGCAGCTGGGCCTCCCTGCGGCGGGCCCCAGCATGGTGAGATGGGCCCCAGCGTGGTGAGATGGGCCCCAGCGTGGTGAGACGGGCCCCAGCGTGGTGAGATGGGCCCCAGCATGGTGAGACGGGCCCCAGCATGGTGAGACGGGCCCCAGCATGGTGAGACGGGCCCCAGCGTGGTGAGACGGGCCCCAGCGTGGTGAGATGGGCCCCAGCGTGGTGAGACGGGCCTGGGCAGCGCTCACACCAGGCACCTCATCAGGGTGTGTGTGGTGGATGCTGCAGACCGTGTGAGCAGATCTGCTTCCCTGCAGTGCCGCTGCAGCTGTGTGGGAATCTGCTGTGTGTGTTCTTAACGTGCTGGGGAATATCATCACCTTACCTGGATTTCAGTTCAAAATGGCCTAAGAGAAGCTTACGTCAGCATTCATTACCTCCCAGCTCCTCCCAATACATAGTAAGAAGTCACCACACTATTGAGTGACTTGAAGTTTCAGAAAATGTTCATGAAGAACAGATTGTAAGCGCTTTGTTAAATTCATGTTACGTTTCTTCCATGCTGTATGTTTGAGGTTCTGCATTATTTGCGAGGCCTCTGGATGAGCTGTGGGGTGGCACAGGCGTTGGCACAGGGTCTGTCATGGCTGTGCCAGTGCCTCCAGCATTCCTGCAGCAGCATCCTGTGCTCCTCGCCCACCCTGAGGACAGGGAGCCCGCTGGGAGAGGAGGGTGAGCCCCTGGGGCTCAGGCTGCACTCACCATCATGCTCCAAGGTTGGAGCTGCTTTGGGAGTGAAGAGGGTACGCTTTGTTCTGTGTGCTGGATGCGTGTCCAGCACACTGGTGCTAAAGCAGAGCTCTCTCCTGTTTGGTTCATCAGCAATAGTGTTTGCACAATTACTGGTCACTAGCACCTCTTTTGGACTCCTCAAGTAGTCTAGCTGTTCATGTGACATTATTATTATTTACTTAGGGCCCAGACTTGCTCTTTTTTATTGCCTGCAGCACGATGTTTGTTCAGACTTGGCATTGTGAAGTGTAAACCCAGGTCCCACTGGCACCAGTACTCACCTCTGCCTTTCTAGAAGCAGTAAGTAACCAGCCATCTAAATGGCCTAGAAATGCTGGGGTTTGATTGCTCTGAGGAGGGAATTGAATTAGGCAGCTCTGGTTCACAGCTTGTCTGGCTCTGCAGCAGTGATGCTTGTTTACACAAAGCACTGCCCTTTGTCTTGGGGTGCGTGGGTGGCAGATTCCTGGGGCATTCCTGCCTGAAAGCCAGAGAAGACTTGCTTTAACTGGCTGCCTCTGCAGGAGGCCACATGCTGAGGCAGTGGCACCTTTCCCCATCCTTCACCTCAGTTGTTTCAGCCCCTTTCTTGTCCTCTCCTCCTGCTTCCTGCAGCAGCATCCCTCCAAAATTAGTTGGTCTTACCTGCTTCTGTCCTTTTTGCATATCTCCCTCCCTTGACCTTCTCGGTGGTGTGTCTCTTCTGGAAGATGCTCAGGCCTCCTCAAGGCCTCTCTGCTTTGTGCCAGCCCACCCTGTGCTTCCTCTGTGTTCCCTGGTGTGGAGGCTCCCTGCAGCCAGTGCGGTCCTGCATCCAGCGCCAGAGACATCTGTGCTGCTCCCTGAAATCAGTCTGGCTGGGGGGCTGTGATGGGACTGAGGACTCATGGGGGAACCCCCAGCATGTCTTAACACCCATAGTGGATGGGGAACCTCCCACTAAAGCCATTAGGAGCAGATTTCTTGCTGTTTAAAATGACAGAGCTGCTTCAACCAACCTGACTTGGGGATGAAATTTGTTCTCGTTTTGGAAGAGAAGGGATTTAGCTTTGGTTTTCCTGTCATTGCTAGATGGAGACCAGCCCACGGAAGCAACAAAATGAGTCTCAGAGGCTGCCAGCCCAAATTTCAAATCTATTTGGCATTGTACAAGTATACCCTCTTATCAAAAGCAAATGAAAGTGCAGAAGGTGTGTCTGGCCTAATCCTGTGTTTACCTTGCCGTCTGTGGTGTGTCAGCACAGGCACTGTGGCATGCATGTGTGCTCTTGGTTCTCTGGCTTCTGCTGGGGTGTGGTGCCCAGCAGCCCTTTAATTCTGCTCCTTTCTTGCAGGATCAGTCCACGATGCCTGAGGTGCGAGACCTCACCGATGCCCTGCCCGACCTGCCGATGGATCCCATCACGGGTGTTGGCGTGCTGGCGTCCCGCAGCCGCGCGCCCACTGGATATGACGTTGTAAGTAGGGCTGTTTGGGTGTGACGTTGTAAGTAGGGCTGTTTGAGCTGCTGCAGTTCATGCTTTGGTTCCACACTAACGAGGCTTTGCTTTGTTGGGAGCAGCATCTCTTCCAGAGAGGACGTGTCTTTGAGCTGTGCTGTGAGGAGTCATTTGGTAGCCAGCTGCCCACCTTCCAGCCCACAGCACTTAGAGCTTTACTTCAGCAGAGGGCTGTGGGTGCAAATGTGCCACTTCATCTCTGCCACTCCAGAGGAGCTTAATTTCCTAGAGAAGGGGTTTACTGAAACAGCTGGCCACTATGGCAAGCAAATTTAATAATCCTAGTAACATTCATCCTGAAGGAGTCCTAAGTATTGTACAAATTATATCTCTAAATAAATGGATCCCGCATCAGCTGTTTAATCCCACATATTAGCACTGCACAATGATGATGAGAAGCTCCAGAAAGGGAATCAAAGAGTTTTGCATCCAGCTGAAATTGCAAGGATGATTTTGACAGGCAGAATGCAAACCTCTAAACTAAGGTTTGGCAGGAGACTGGCAGCAGGAAAAGGCAGCTGGGTACAGCATAGATGAATGTGTGAACAGATAAAGGGAGGTCGCTGTTCAACAGCTGCTTGTTCCTTGGATTAGTTGCTGTGAGAGCAGCAGCAGGATGTTTCTACTCATAGATCAGTGAACCAAACTGTGAAATATAAAATACTGACCTTGCAGAGATGTACAGAGGAAGATTTGGTCTGTAGTTCATCTGCTCGCCTTTCTATGTGTCCTGCTGCAACTGTGCTACATCACACCGTGGGTTTCCAGGGCTGCACAGCTTGTGTGGTAGGAGTGGAAGCCAGCTGACTGGAGGCTTTGCTCATGCCTCTTCAGCTCTGGATGATTTCATACCTTGTTCAGTGTGAAGAAAGAAAATGGATCAGGCTGAAGTAAGGACACAACGGGGGTGTTGTGAAAAGGCTCCTTAAAGACCTGGGAGGTTTTTACATTTACTGTGTTTTTCCAAGTGCTCATTACCTGTGTGAGCCAGGCTGTGTAATTAGCTGCTTGCCCTGATAAAGAAGCACGGGACAGTGTGAGACTTCTGATAACAGAATTGCATTTTGCCTAAATGGCTGGGCAGAGAGCACGCTCACCCCAGATAGCCTGCCTGTGGCTTAATGGGGAGTTGCAGCACTAACGCAGTTTAAACTAAACAAGATAAAAGAGTCTTCCTGTGGCGTAATCCAATTATGGTGGTGGTGTAATGCTGGTGAATGTGGGTCGCTGTCTCCTCAGGGCACAGTGAGGAGCTGCCTTTGCTCTGGCTCTGCTGCCTCACTGTCTGTTCACAAGGAACACTGCCCTTGGAGCCGGCGTGGGGCAGTGCCTGCTCTTGTGCTGTCCTCCCCCAGCACGGCTGCCGCGTCGGTTTACCACGTCAGCAGTGTGCCTGGGTGCTGCCAGCCACCCTTGGTGTCCTGTCCCCCATGCAGCACCTGATGTGACAGGGGACGGTGGCACGCACGAGTGTGCCTGGGTGTTTGTGAAGGTGGCTGGTCTGTGAGTCAGTGCACTGGAGCATTCTGTGGTGTGCCGGGTTGCCACTCCTCCGTGATTCTCTGGAACCTGGTCTGGTCTCCCAAAAGTATGAAGCTGAATGTGCACAAGTGCAGTGCTCAGCGCAGCAGAGAAATCGTGTTCTGAGACATGGGCAATGTGCAGACTTGGGTGGTCTTGGGGTCTGTGTTTCTGCAATTCCCTTAATGAGGCACTGGTAGCTGATTGCTGTAAAGCCTTGAGAAAGGCAGCTGTGGCAGCTGCATCCAGAAGTGTGCTCCTTAGAGCCCTCATAGTAAGAGGTGCACACTGCACCTTGGAAAGAACCACACTCATCTTTTGGGATGCATTAACAGCAGTGTTTCTTGGGATGTTGTAGTCTCCTTAGGGATCCAATGGCTTTGTGTGTCACTACTGCATCTTGCAGCATTCAGTTCTGCAGGTGGATTCAGAGTTGCATGGGAAAGTATTTCCTCATGTAGTTTCTGATGGTTTCAAGTTTTTCATTTATAGGCTTTACCAGTTTCCCTCTCATTTTTATCCTTCTTCAATTAACAACTTAATTTTCCCTTTTGTTCTCTTTTAAAGAAATCTCCAGGAGCATGGTTACTTCGTCCCAGGTGTAACTTAAATGCCTAGAGATGTCCAGGTCCATTTCCCATGTTCACATGGAGCCTCAGGGCTCAGCCTACTGCCCAGCTGGAGATGGCAGGCAGCAGTGCCTGGGGGGATGTCTTGGCAAATGGGACAGAGGCCTTTTTTCCTCTGTGGTACTTTAGTTGCTCCATAATCTCTATTGCCTTTGTGTCTGCTTAGAAAGCAAATGCGCTGCTGGCACTTGGAATACCTGGCCAGGTCTTTTCACAGCTAAAGCACCAAAGACTTGATTTTGCCAAAATATGCAGAATGTGTCTGAACTTAGATTCCTGAAAATCCAACCAAACTGGCAAGACGGAGTGTCTGGGCGGGGAGGAGAGGTGGGAGGCAGCAGCCTGGGACAGGAAGGAGGTGTGGCTCCTGTGCAGCTGTGTTCTTGGCTGCAGGCTGAACACCAGCTCCGTGGTGGGGTTTGCTCTGGGGCAGTGCCTGAGCAAGCTGCAGACCCAGCAGGAACAGCCCTGCCTTTGCCAGAGGGGCAGAGCAGCCTGTGGGGCAGGAGGTTTAAAGGACCTGCTTGCCAAGACCTGACTGGGTGGCAGTAACCCCGTTCTGACTGCTGTGCAGAGTGGATCACCCTGGACATACTGGGGTGTCACTTCCTTAGCGGGTGGCACTCTGTCAAGTCCATCTGTCTGTGTCTCCCCACAGCCTCGTGAGGAGAAGGACCATTTCTTGTGCCCGGGGCACTGTGTGCTCAGTGCCAGGTGCCAGATCCTCTGTCTCGCACGTTCCTTGCCTCTTGGCCAAGGAAAGACTGGGCAAGCTGGGGCTCTGGAGTGCCTGTCCTGCTGGCCAGGTCTGCTGTGGCCTTTCCCACTTGGCTCCTGGCCTGAGGGCATGCTGATCAGGCACAGCTCTGCTTTGACGTTTGCTGGGGCTTCTTGCTTGCAGGAGCCCAGCAGGTGATGCAAGAAGTTGCCTGTTTATAAGACTCTGTTTTCTTTCCCTATGTGTTTTCTAACAGGTTCATTCATGCTTACATTCTCCTGGCTTGGAGTTCAAGCTGACCATCCCTATATGCCAGCAGTTTTCCCAGACAGACGGTTTCCTGAATATTTTTTCACCAGGATTGACTTACCCATCACAGAGGAAGATGCATGTAGATTTTACATACTCCTAAACTATCAGTTCAGGAAAGATTTGAATTCAAGGAATTCAAATAAGCAAAAAATTTCACCAAAATCCTATTCTAAAATGTGTCTGTTTAAAAATCAGGCATGTTTCTTTGTAGAGCTGAACACAAAAGCTGTGTGTGTTGTACAATGGCTTGACCTGAGCTGGGGCTTGTGAGCAGCAGTTGCCAAAATTCAGGGAGCAGTCAGTGCACTTTGCTGCTTTGATCAGACTGTCTCTTGTCTATCTGCTGCACTCGGGGTAATTGGAGGCCGTGTCAGCACACAGCTCTTGCTTCCTGTGCGCAGTCTCTGCTCAACTAAACAAGGGTGCAGAAGTGACAAGTGTCAGCTCTTTGTTCTCAGGCTGCTCTGCTCTGGGGCCAAGGGCTCACTCGGTGTGATTACAGGAGCCACCATGGAGCAGTTTGCCCCATCTGAGAGGCATCAGGCAGAAGTTCAGCTTCTCTGGAGCTTCACACCACCCTGGAGTCTCCTGCTGGAGACGCCACTGGGTGTTAGTCTGATGGGGTAATCTTGTTTCTTCTACCCTTCTTGTGTTTGCCTTCTTGCCTCCTCTCTTACTCAACAACAAACATTTTGGGGCCAGGGCTCTTACCAGCTTGCTTTGTGTGTGGTGAGTGCTCAGCTGCTGAGAGTAGAGCCTGTCCCACATGGTGCTGCCTCCTGCCCGCTCCTTGAGTCAGCTGGAAGTAATATATTCTCATGCACATCATGCTGTCTCCTGTGGAGGATCCAGGGTCTGTTTCCTTGCCCAGCATCATCATGTGATATCAGTTTGGCTGGATGTGGGGTTGCATTGGAGAGGGACATTTGCAGGGTGTGTCCTCGCATGCAACGCTGCTGCTAAAATCCACCAGTGACCAAGGATTCCCCAACCTGCTTGGAAGCAGCTTTTTGACCTGGGAGTCAGAATTCCTTGATGGCTTTCCATCGAAATAGCGAAATAGTCCTGAGATGGGTCAGTTTCTCTGCTCTGTCTTCATGGGCGCTCGCAGCATGCCCGGTGTGCCCTTGCGTGTAGGGTGGTAATGAATGCCTCAATGTGCTGACTTTTCCAAACTATTCTTTGGAGACTGTAACTGGAGTTGCAGTTTCCTCATTAGAGTAGCCTTTGTCAGAGCATCTTTAATCAAGGGTCTCCTGAGAGACAGCGTTTTTAGAACTTCTTTTTATACCTCCTGTTGAAAGTTCTTTGCACTGCACTTTGTGAAGAAACTAATGAGATGCTGTGAAAATTTGGGCTGCTGTTAATTAGGAGAGGTCTGAGGAAAAAGTACTTCTGTATTAACTTTATCTTGGCTCACATGTCTCCTCTCTCCCTCTGTCTCTTCTTTGCAGGTTGCACAAACAGCAGATGGCTTGGATGCTGACCTGTGGAAAGATGGCTTGTTTAAATCCAAGGTCACTCGGTACCTGTGCTTCACCAGATCATTTTCGAAAGAAAATGTAAGTCCATTTGTTGAGTGCCTGCCTGATTTGCATCTGTGCCTGGTATGTGCTTACCCATATGATGATTCATTTTATGCAGCCAATTATAATTCAAGCAGGCGTTCTGCTGAGTTCGGGTGAGTAAGGAGGCAAAGTGCAATGGCAGAATACTTGCATTTTGTGTGTGTTTCTCATGGAAAGAAATTGCTGACAAAATCTTCTGCAATAAAAGAAGCACAAAAGGGAGCCTTTGCATTTTAGCAGCCTCTCGCCCCCATTACCTGCTGCAGCAATGGGTGCTGCACACTCATGGTCCTGATTGATGTCTAACCCAAATTCCCCAAGAAAAACAATGTAGGTAGTGGTGGTGAAGGAAATGTTGATTTATTAATCCAGGGGCATCACAGATATTTTATTGTGGGATTAGCTTGCTTGCTTTGTTGGTTTTGGTGCTGATTCTTGAAAATGTGCCCACGTTGTGCATATGCTATCACATTCTTGTAATCTGGTCTGACTATTAAGTATGAGTTACTTCGTGATTAGCAGCAGTTGTCTGCCCACACTTTCTGTGGAGGAGAGGAGACTGTGTGCAGCAAGAGCTTAATGCATTCTGCTCTGGTTTTGGTTGAGGCTACTGTGAAAACTTTATTTTTCTGGAGGAACTGTTGACTTCTGCAATGAATGCACTCCATCTAGTGGGTAATCCTGCTTTTGGTCGCGCTTTGGATATTGTCAGCCACTCAACTGGCCGGCTCTGCAAGTACCATTTTGTACTTGTGCTTGCACCGTGGCAGGAGCAGAAAGGTGCTGGCAGCTTCAGGGGCTGCTCACAGGTCCTGGCAGTAGAGCTGGGGCGTGCCAGTTCCCAGCGTTTGACCTTTACTCTGTCTGCTTCCCTGCCTGTGTCTAGATGAAAGTAAAGCTCCAGAGCTATGGGAAATATCACTTCCCAGGGTGGATGGATAATAATTGTGATTTTCATCCTGAAGTATGTGCAGGTGCAGGAATAGCAGCCCTGGAACAGGCAGGAAGGCTGTTAAATAGCTTTGTGCTGATTCGAGTATTAGGTTTATCTGTAGCTGCCTGAAATGTGAACTTGTCAGAAATAATTGCAGGACAGGAGCAGCTCTTGGCTGCAGAGTTGGTGTAAATACCCCCAGGTGGTGCCTGTTGGACTTTTGGCAGGAACCCTGGGTCACCATGGTTTGGGAGTGCCTTCTTCATATTGATGAGGCATAAATTAAACCAAAAGTTTCCCCTTCCCTCAGTCCTCTTGGCCACGTGGGATATATGATGTGCTTCCCTGCTGGGGGCATCTGCGGGCTAAGGGACCTTGGTTCCCTCATCTGGGAGGAGGAGAGGTGAGAGGCTCCTCTCTCACCCCTGGACACTGATGTGTTGCTGCACTTTGGGTTGGAAGTTTTACCATTTGGGGGTTCCTTTTGTGTTTATCAAAACACTGGGAACTCTTTTCTCCTGAAGAGCAATGTTGTAGTTAGTAGAGTTAATGTACTTCAGGTACCTGGGTTGGAGCAGAGTCGGTCTGCAGTGCCTGTTTAGTAGAATCATCATTCTCAACAGTTTACAGCATCTGACATTGCTGTATCTGAGCGTGGGGAGTTCCTGGATGGTGGGTCTCACAGGCTGGGGGGCTCTGTCCCCTTTTCTGCTGTGCACGTGGCAGAGCTGACCCCCAGGGTTCCAGGGAGCTCACTGGAGACACCTCTGCTGCTGCTGACTGAGGAGTGATTGGTGGTTCAGCAGAAAGTTGCCACTGATGTAACACAGACAGCTGAAATAAATAAAACATGAAAGATGAATCAGCAGCAACTACTTTGTCTGCTGTTTGCTGTGCCAGGACCATGTTAACTGACACATTCAGGCTTGGCAGCATCCAGCATCGCTTGCTCCAGGATTCCCTGGCCATGGGCGGTCAGGGGCTGCCTGGCTTTGACCTCTTCACATGATCAGAGGATGTGTGACACACTTGTGTCTGGTGGGACAGGGCTGCAGGTCTGCTGACCCTTCTGGTCAGGAGCTGACATAAAATGCAGAACCTCCCAAAAATAAACTCGCACCTGACCTCCCCTTATTTCAGAGCCTGCAAATTTAAATATTTTGTAAGAAGTTCAGTGAAATAAGCTGAGAGTACAGGTTTGTCTGAAAAACTCTTGCCAGATAAAAACTAAATGAGGTACTTTGCAGCCAGTAACAGTAAAACTCAGTGACACAGTTTGATAGCTTGGGATTAAATTTTAATTGTTCTTTGTTGTGTTTCTGTTTATAAAGGCTGTGCAGTACCTAAAATGTGTTCTTTCATGTGACCCGAGATTATTGGCAGCAGTGGTGGTTTTATCAAAAACCAGAAAGAAAACCTGGTCTCTAAACCATTGTGGAGGCTGTCACTCTGAATTGGGCTCTGAGCTCTTCAAGCCTTGCTTAATAAGACAAGGCATGAGTTCAGAATTCATATGGACTCTAAATGAAGTTTGTTGTTCCAAATGGCCTGTGCTTCTGGAGTGTGCTGCATTTGGAGCTAGAACCCTGTCTATTCAGTACTAATTAGCTAATGCATGTAATAACTTTGGCTCCGTGTGCATAAGCCATCATCCAGTAGTGCTTTTTGCTGTTACAGTCATGGAAATGTCATGTTGCTCTTGTAAATGGAGAGTGTGTAAGAACTGAGGCGACCTTCTCAGCGGATGGGTTGGTGAAAGTAGTACTTTGAGCTGCTGTGCCTGCAAAAAGAAGAATTTGGCTGTGCTTCCAAAGATCTGGAAGTGTGGCACTGGGTGAGGTGTTAGAATTTTAAATGCTGAAAGTTGTCTGGTATCTCCTAGTCAGTATGGTTTGGTTCCTGCTGAGAGGACACGTGCAAGGGTTGCCTTGGTATGTTCTTACCATTTCTAAAGTTGTGCTCAGATACAATGACAAGGCATCTCAGGCTTCAGCAGGTGGGAAGATCTGGGGTTTAATTTGGTGACATTGTCATAATCAGCTGTTTCTTTTCTCTCTCCAAAGAGCCATTTAGGCAATGTCTTGGTCGACATGAAGCTCATTGATATCAAGGACACTTTACCTGTAGGCTTCATGCCCATCCAGGAGACCATTGATACACGTAAGTTGGCATCTATTCCTCAGTCCCACTCTGCCAGTGCTTGTGTGGCCAGGCCATGGAGGGCCGTGTCCCTGGCCATGGAGGGCTGTGTCCCAGGCCATGGAGGGCCGTGTCCCTGGCAGAGGGTTGCTCCCAGCACTTCTGCTCTCTGGGATGGTATGTGCACCTTTTGAGGCAGCTCTGGGCTGCAATAAAACAGCCTTTGGTTTTCTTGTCCTCCTCAGGCTGTTTGATGGGGCTGCCTGTCTGTCTTCACTCACCTGCTAGAGTCCCATGTCTCTGGGGCAGGAAGGGAGAGTTTCTTTTTTCAATCTGAAGAGTGGACTGGAGCTGGCAGAAGCAGAGCTGCTGTGCCAAGGAGTGTTCAGAAATGCACTGAAATGAAGGGGGTATGGGTTTGTGCTGCCCACTGTACATCTGCTGCTGTGGGAGCAAAGGGCTCCTATCCTGCCAGGAAGTGCTGAGGGGTGTCAGCTATGTTTGTGCTTGCTGACATGAGGCACAGGTGCCGTGTCCAGGGGAATATCATGCTCATTTCTGCAAGGTAGAATAGCTTCACTGCAACATGTAAGTGAGCAGCTCCCAAACAGTGTGTTCAGCTCCCCTGGGACCTGTGCCAGCAGCAGCTGGAGCCACGTCTGGTGGCAGGCCTGTGTTGTGCAGCAGGCACTGGGGGCACTGGGCTGGCAGGGGACAAGCCCCGTGGGAGGATGGCAGGACTGGTGCTGGTGCCTGGTGCGCAGCTGCTCCTCACAGAAGGGCTACTCGCCGTGCATGTCAGTGATGAAATCCAGCCCAGGAATGAGCAGGAAGGGCTTACATGAGCCTGCCTTGCAGGGAATCATTCATCTGGGGCCACAGCACATGAGGATGCTTTTTCAGTCACTGTGATCTGGTTCTGATTGGAACCTGTGGCCTGGAAGGGAAAGACTCTGAAAACTGTTCTCCCAGGTCACCCTCTGCTTCTGGAAAATTCCTGGGCACATGTCATGTGAGGTAGATTTGTTGGCTTATCTTGCCAACAAGCAAGGAGTTATCTTGGGAGTGCTGGACCTTACTGTGTGCTGCTTCAACTTCTGTGCAGGTCCTGGTGGAAAGGTGGAAGGGGGCTTTGTCATTATTTTGAAGTGCACTGGGTTGTGACTGTGATGTCTTTAAAGCAGAGGCACTGCCTGTACTAAGGAAATGGTGAGAAAGAGAACATAGACAAAAGCAAGTAGTCAGCTTTGTACTTGCAAAGAAAGTCAAATAAGAGGCACTGATTTTGTTCAGAGTTAGATTTGTGTTAACAGGTGTCTCTGTGCTCCTCTCAAAATGGCAACTAGTTCACAGTTAATACATTTAATACAGCACTCCTTAGTAGGTCTTGAGAATTTTGTCAGGAAGCCTTAAATCCTAGACTCCTAAGATGAGTTTTAGGCACTTCAGACAGAAGCCCTACTTTTTCAAGCAGGGGAAGACTAAACTTCAGGGATGCAGGTATTTACCATCTCTAAACACAGCACTGTACCTGCAAGCTGCATGCACAGATGCTCTATTGGCACACCTCACACTGTCTGTATGGTTATTTGTGCTTGTGCAGCAGCACACTTCAGAGGCTGGAATGGATTGCTGTTTCCCAAGGTGTGGATTACGAAACAGGAGGAGCCTATGGAGACAGGGCTGCTTGCCATCTGTTGAAGTGACAGCATATTTTAAGTTGGGAGATATTTGTTCACATTAAGATGAAGGGTTTTTATTTTGCAGGCACTTGTTTGTAGTTGCTGGTTGTTTCCAGATTTTCATTCAGCGTCTGCTCTTCAGATTTTCAGTATATCAGTGGACTTCTGTCCTGCTTTCCGAGTGCCTGCATCCAAACAGGAACCTCACCTTGCTCACCCTGAGACTCCTTAGGGTGAGGTGGAGCACTGCAAATCTGTGTCTGCGTGCCAGTGCCAGGCACTGCGGTCACAGACAGCACCAGCCCTGGCTGTGGATTGTGTCTGCGTGCTGATAAACAGCCTAAAGATCTGTGAATTCATTATACAGATAGTCCTTAGCTGTGATGGGCTTGAGTTTTTCACCGTGGATAACATGGAAACAGTTGCTCTGTGACACGTAGCAGAAAGGGCTGTGCAGTGTGTTCATCCACCCTCAGAGCACAGGCCAGAGCAGTGCAGCTGCCTCGTGGGAGGTTCTGGCAGTTACTGCTTTGTAAATCTGGTTTGTCCTTGCAAAGAACTGGGGCATACATGGTGGGAGTATCATTTCTGTGCCTGCTGACTTGATCAGGAGATGTCACTAGCACTTGGGATGTGTGAGATGTGGACAGACAGCTCTTACACTCAATCTCTCTGCATGGCAGGCTCTGCCTGCTCCTCCTCACAGTGAGTTGGAAGTGGCTGGTTGGAAGCACGTAGCAGAATGAACTGACTGGTTGTATCAGAAGCTTCCAGGTAGTTCCTAGAGGCAGTGCTTGTGGGAGGAATGTTTAGATATGGCTGTCCAGGCCAGTGAGGCAAACATTACCTGGGAAAGAGCAAGGGAGTGCGAGAGGCATGTGGAACTGGCAGAGTCACCTGCTGTTCTGTGCTGTGGGGCAGCACCAGGCACACGTGGGAGCTGATCTCTGCAGCAGGCAGGAGGAGAGCTGCTTATTGCAGTGCCAATAGCACATCTGATAGAACATTCCCCTCTGAATGGCACTGCACTGACTCGTTTGTTGACATATGTCTGTTCTTTGGCACCAGTTCTGCCATAATTACCTGTCTAATACCTGGAGAGACTATAAATAACATTTATACTCTAATCTTGCATGAACACCACCCTGTATTCTGGGTTGTTTTTGCAGAAGAAGTAGCTTTCAGAAAGAAGAGGCTATGCATAAAATTCATCCCTCGAGATTCCACAGAGGCAGCGATCTGCGATATCCGAATCCTGGGGAGATCCAAGCAAGCCCCTCCGCAGTACACGTTCATAGGGTAAGTACCCCTCACTCCCAAGCTGTCAGCAATGCAGTTATACCAAAGCAAGGACCCCGTGCTCCTCTAATTAGCAAGTAGCAGCTTGTAAGAGGTGAAGCTTATCGTTGGGAGAGTCCAAGTAAGTACGAGTGTTACCGAGTTTGATGTAGGAATTAACTCGCCCCTCCTTTTTTTAATTGCACTTGTTCTCACTGACCGAGGTGTGGTGGAACACGTCAGGGCCTGGTGCTGGTGCGTGCGTGCAGTCAGCACCGGTGCTGTGTGTTGTTTCCCAGGGAGCTGAACAGCATGGGTATCTGGTATCGGATGGGCAGAGTGCCACGCAACCACGACTCCGCGCAGCCTGCGGCTCCTCCCGCCCAAGCACCAGCTTCAACGTCCGCTCCCAACCTGCCAAGGTAGGTTTTCTGCATTCCAGCTCCTTCTGCTTGATGCTGCATGTCTTGTGGTTACTAACCTTGCCTGGGAAACCAAGACCAGGGTGCTGCACCGGCATGGAATGATTGTGTCACCATCTGATAAGGGAATGTGCTGTTCGTTGAAGTATTTGCCTGCTGGAAGTTCCTTTGCCTGTTGTGTAAAGAAAAGTGGGTGAAGAATGCAGAAGAAAGGAAGTGCCTGCAGAGGAAGGGAAACAGCAAACTGTACCTTTCCTTGGCTTTAAATGATGCAGGATAGTGTAGCTTCCAACACATACCCTCAGAAGTGTGAGCCAGAGCTGCAGCCAGGCCGATTGTTCTCCTTAACCAGAGGGAGGGAGAAGTGCCTCTACAGACTTCAGAAGGGAAACAGGTTTTGCTCGTCTCCAGGATCAGTCTGTTCATGGTTTGAAGTACTGGTTCTTGGTTTTTTATTTTCCTGAGCCCAGTTGCTGAGCTCCAGTTATGCAGCTGACATGAGTGTGCACAGCAACCTGCTCATCTTGTGGTGACTGATGGGAGCAGCACTGCTGGGCTGCAGTGTCTGTACAGGCTGTTCTCCCTTTACAGGCAATATTTCTGTGTGTGTATCAACAGATGTGCTAGTGTGTAGACTTTCATATACCAGTAGTGCTGTACTGGAAGCTTACTTGCTGGATTTCTTTGGATAAAAAGAGGTGTTGTTAAGCAACAAAGCAGCCCAGACAGTGATGAAGCTGAGAACTTTGCACTCCTGACATTCCCTATGAAAGCACAGCTTTCACCCAGTGTGAATTGTGCTCCTGCTGCTGAGACTCACAGACTGGGCCAGGCCGTTGCCAGGGGACAGCACATTCTCCTCAGGTCCCTTTGTGCTTTTGCCTATTTTGTGTACATGTATTTTTGCCCTAGGCATTTTCTACACTGCAGATACCTTTACAATATTGCAGTAACTAGTGAGAGCTAGAGTTTTGAAGGAGACAGCAGAGAGGAGTTCCAAGGTCCATTTTGTGTACAAAGGTCATTGTATCACATGGGTGGAATCTGCTTATGTCCTTTAGAGTCTTGATTTACAGGTCATTTCAGAGTTACACTTTTAAACTGCTGCAGCATGTTCCCCAGAAAGCGATCAGATACCTCCTTAAAGCAGGTGTGTACATTTGAGCCTTCACCCATGACCCAGACTGAAATCCACTGTCCTGAGGTGGCTCTTTGAGGTCTCCAAAGCATTTGGGTGTTTCTTTCACTGAGAGTTTTGCTTGGTAAGCTGCCATGCCCTGGCACAGTGCTTGCTGTCGTGTACTGTCAGGTGTGCTGCAGGCAGACATGCTGTCATGCTTCTCAGAGATGGAGGCAAAAGAGATGAAAAGCCAGCAGTTTTCTTGAGATTCCAGTCTGTCCCACTAGGACCTGAGATGTCATCCTGAAGCTCTGCTGGACATAAGCTACATGCCAGTCCAGGCCATGGGAGATCAGAGAGAAAGATGTCTTTATTTTAGAGCACAGATCTTCATTTTCTTTCTGCAAGAAGTTCTGTCTGGGCAGATTTCCACAATAAAGGAAAAAAAAAATTATCATAGCAAGAGAATGTTGATGGGAATGCTTAATCACTGAATGTGGAAGGGTCACTTTTTAGCTGACCAGGGAAGGCTGCAGAGCAGTGGCAGAGCTGTTGGGAACAAGGCCAAAATTAGAGCTCAAAGCATCAGTGACAGTCTGAAAAGAAGTGTTTACAAGGCTTATATATTTTATAACCTCTTGTTGTGCAGTTTATGGTTTACAATGGCTGCAAGGAAATTGGATCAGTTTTGTTTTACTTGCCAAATAAAGCAAATGTCAAAATAGTCAATATAAAATGTATTCTAATTTGGCTGAGTTAAACCAGCCAGTATGCAGTGGAATAATTGAATGTTACATTAATGCCTTGTAGTAAAACCCACCTGTCTGTAGCCAGCTCCACTCTCACACCCCATGTGTGATTTACAGGTAACTTTTACACCACCAGCCTGATCATTCAAAGCATCTTTCATGTCTGTTTTTTTACTCTGGTTATTTATTATCCAATATATGTTTTAAGAAATAGAAATGTATATAAAGGTGCATCCTGCAAATATTTAATTATTACAGGGAACACAGACAACTTGAAGGCCTCTTGTAACACTGTCAGCAATGTGGTGAGTTACTCAACACAGTGTTTGTGAAAGACTAGTCACAAGCGATCCCTGATTTTCATGTCACCATAGAGAGAGGAGGTTATACTGGCAGCCAGTGTGCAGTTTTATTCCATGTGGATGTATCCTGACAGGAACAGCAGTGATTGTTCTGGAGCTGCCTCAGCAGTGAGGAAGCACTGGTGAGCAGTGCTGCACGGAATACTGTGGAGGGTCTGCTGCTGGGCTGGTCAGGTACCTCAGCTGCTCTCTTCAGCTGTGTCTGCATTACAGAATAATTCTGAATCAAGAGGAACCTTCAGAACAAGTGCTAACGCTGGATATAAACTAAACCCCTATGTACAACTAAACCTAAAATGGAAGGACTTTTTACTGTGGGATATATTTTTTTCTGCACTAGCCCCTCTGCTCGTGGTGTAAGGTGCTGATGCAGTGGATGGTGGCTCATCACAGGGTTGTCATGTATCAGAGGTGTGACCTCCACAGGTTGGTGCACATCAGCAGTGCTGCGTCTGCCACTCATGTCACAGGCTTAAGGCTCACAGTCAGGGCTGCACAAGGGGAGGCTTTTTTGGTAGTTGTTCTGGACTTTTCAAATGGTGTTTTTCAGCCATTTGTTCTTCTCCTTTGTGTTTTCTTCTACGGGCATCTGGCTGAGTGGCCTCCACCAGCAGCCCTGGCACGTCCCAGTGAGGGTGTCATGCTGTGCAGTGGAGCAGGGCTGTGCCATTGTGCAGGTCATCAAGGTGCTTTACTGCCTTTTCTCTCCAGCTCCTGGAACAGCTTCTTGGCACTAATAGCAGTCTGAAGAAACACTCTTGCAGGTTCCCATCCTGCTGCTGAAGGATGGCTTTTGTAGGCTTGAGTTACGTGAGGGAGCTTGATGTAACTTCCCTCGGTGCCTCTGCTCTGTGCACCAGGCTTGTGCTGCATGGCAGCATCATTGTGGGGAGCAGGGAGGTAACACCACCCCAGAGGTACCTCATCTGTCCTTTGGCACACTCTGCTTCACCCAGCCTGTGCATCCACGATTGCAGTTCGTTTGAGCAGGGTCTCGGGGCTCAGCTCTGCCTTGCCTCAGACTCTGTTGGATTTGTGGGTGACATTCTCCTCTTGGAGTCTGGTTCCAGTGTTTTGGGAGCAAGTCCCTGACTGCTGTGAGTGCACACAGAGCCATTCTGCCTTGCAGCTGCTCCATCCCCACTGTGGTGCTCTATGAGCCCAGCTGGCTTGTGAGGCTTGGGAGCACGTTCAGCATCCCTTCTCGAGGTGCAGCAGGAGCCTGTGCACTGTCACTCAAACAGCCCGCTCAGAGTTTGTCAGCTGCAAGCAGGATGTCAGTCAGTGCTGTCGGAGTGTGTTTTACAGTGACAGACATAATTGCACTTAACTTTTTGTGTGGATGTTATCAATCTGTGACGGATACTTTGGGGAGAGGAGCACTCTGATTGCAGATGATGTGTCACAGGCATTTAATCTTCCTCGTGGAGAGACCGGGATTCAGTCACAACTTTCACTTGTTGATGTGAGGTTTTGGGAACGTAGGTTCTCACTGACCCTGGAGCTGTTCAGTCATTTGGTTTGCGAGGCTGTCATCCAGCAGGTTAATGATTTACCTGGAGAGGGAAGATCTGGCTGCAATGCACTTGCATTCCTGTGATGTGCTGGTGCAGCAGTGGGTGTGCAGGTTCAGAAGGGCAGAGCTCCTCCAGCCACCTTCCCGGGATGTCTGGCACTGGTGCTCTGTCCCACCCTGGCAGCAGCTCCTGCGTGGCCACAGGGCCCCGTGCCAGCCAGTGCCAGGGAGGTGCTGCTCCCTCTGTGCCCCAGCCCGGCACGATGGCTGTGTGCTCCTGTCCCTGGTCCTGCCCGTCCTGGGCCGGGCCCTGCAGAGCAGCTGTGCCACGCCAGACCCAGGGCCAGCCTGTGGCTGCCGTGCTGGGGCTCTGGCCTGACCTGTGCAGCTGAAAACCAGCAGGAACAGCTTGTTTTTGCTGCAGCTCAGCCCTGCTTGGAGCAGGTCAGTGTGTGCTACCAAGTGCTCAGGGCTCTGAGCTGTGCCCTGGCAGAGCACTGCACCAGGGAAGTGCAGCTCTGGCTTTGATATGCAGGTAGCAATTGCTCTACCTAAACACCTGGAATAAGAGCAAGATGCTTGAATTTTCCTTCTGAGCTCCCAGTTACCTTTTCACTAGTTAAGCTGGCCCCTCCTTAGGAAAAGGAAACAATTTGTTCCTGTTCTCTACTCCCGGTGGAGTTTCATGTTGAGGAATGTAGGAATTTCTTTGCTAGGCAGAGAAGTCTGATTTTTCAAATTGATTTATTAACAGGGTTTGAAATTGGTGGTGTAAGCTTGGGAAGGGATCAGTCTGTGGCTTTCTGCTGCAGGCTGATGATGTGCAATCGAGGCAGATCATAAAGCAACACCAACAAGCCAGTGTGGAAACCCAAGCTGGGGCTGGGATGCACCAGCCTGACTCTGCAGTGTGGTAGTGGAAGGGAAGTCTTCTGCCTTTCCTGTTTTTTAAGTAGATACCCTATTATTTAAAAATAGCTATAATAATTTATTTAAGTCATTTAAAATAGATTTTTATGAAGCATCTGTAAGGGAAAAGGTTCCAGGGCTTCAGTGCTGTCGTGCTGTGGTGTAGAGAGAAGCCAGATCCTGAGAAAGCTGTCATTGCACAGGGGCAGCCACTGCTGGTGGTGTGAGGGGCACAATGCCTCCGCAGGGCAGTGGGGGTCTGCCTTAAACCCCTCATCTGAACCAAATGCTGACACATGAGGAATACCTAGGGATGGATGTTGCTGCTATGACTGGAAACTTCTGAGAAATGTTGCCAGTGGTATCCTTTATGCAGAGTGTTTCTTTCTTGATGGAATTGTGGTTTTTAATCTGTTTTATCCAGAGAGCTCCAAAATAAAACCACCTTCTGACTTGGCATTAATTGTAGAATCATTAGCATTGGAAAATACCTATAAGAGCAAGTAAAAAAATTATTTACTAATTATTATATTTTGAAAATATTATGTGGCTTGAATGCTCAAATCACTTGCATCATAGAACACAGCACAATATTCCTAGTTTTTAAATTACATACTTACTAGAAGCCAAGGATGTCATAAGGGCTGAGGTCTCATCTCAGCAGCAATGGATTAAAAACACTGTGAGACAGAAGTACTAAGTTGGAGCCTGGAGGGAGTGTTTCCATGGATCCTCTCTGGTGAGGATGGTAAGAAACAAAATGTAAGGATGAAATGCCCATGCTGTGTATGGCCTGTGCAGATCTGAACATGATGGGTGGGTGGGTGAGGGGGGCTGGCACATGTTCCTCCAGAGTCTGGTTCCCATAAAGGATTTGTTATGAAACAGCACTGACCGTGTGGCTTGCGTCCAGCTCAGCTGGATGAAGACGTGCAAAAATTGGTCACAGTCCAGTATGTTTTAGTGGTAGAAAATGATGATTAGGAAAAAATGTTTAAACAGTACTGTTGGTTTCCAGGCACAAGAGTCTTTTGCAGCAGCTGAGAAGGAAAGCCATGAACTGTAATTAGAAGGAGCCTGATGGATTTGGCCGATTTGGAGAATACATTGAAAAATTTGTGGAGTGCTCTGAGTGAAGAGGCTTCAATCTCAGAGTCATTTTTCTTTATAGAGAGTCCTCTTCCTGCTATAGCAGTATTTCTGGAGGCATGTTTTCTTTGGGGCATAGCATAGGGTTGTTAAGTCCAAACCGGAGGTATCCATTTGTAGAAGCTGTGCTCTGGGTTGTTAAATAAGCCCTGCAGGGAAACTGAGCTTTTTTTTTTTCCCTAAAACTTGTGTGTTGTCTGCTATTTAATATGATCTCTGCCACTGCTGATTTGTAATCTGTGCTTTCACCCTGAAATGCATGTGGTTGTGTTCAGATATTTCCTTTAAATCAATCACTTTCACCATTTTCCAAAACACTTCTTGAGTTTATTGCTTTTAGTAAAGTGTTTGGACTGTCATTATTTATTACTGGCAAAGTGCTGACAATGTGCTCTTCCCAAATGAGTCTTTATGTGGGATATTTGTTTAACAGGTTTTGCAGGGGAGGCGTGGATGTCCCTGCGGGCCGGGCTGTGCCTGCAGCGCTGCGGGGCAGTGGGGTCTGCCCCACGGTCCCCACAAGGAGCTCGTCTCTGAGAGGGGCTTCGCATCTGGCCCGGGAGCCTGGGCTGCACCGTGCTGATTAATTGGACAGAATTTAAAATCCTAGCCCAGGAAGCTTACACCATGTGTAATTTATCTTTCTGGAGTATTTCTGCTGTTTGGCAATTTTTCCCTACTGCTTCATTATCTGAAAACTCCTGACTCTGGAGAGCAGCTCGTGAAGGATGTGGAAGCGCGTGCTTGCCGCCGCAGCCTCCCGAGACACAGCGCTGCTCAGCTGAGACAGCCACTTCATAAGCACTTCATGCTTGCAGTGCCAGGTCTCAGCTCTTTGATGCAGCCTCTGCCTGCAAGGATTTAATGGGCTGCAGCTCAGACTTCCAAGCAGCGTAAATTAAACTTGTTGGGGCTTTTTCTATTGTTCGGCAGCTGCTCTGTCCTAGTTACTCAAGTCCTGTGATCTGAGTTAATCCCCACGCAGAGGAAGCTGCAGGAGCTTCATTCTGCATCAGGCCTTTCCTTTTGGGTTGCTGGTCTGCAGCAGATGACGTGCCCTCGAGAGCAGCACCGGGCTGTGTGTTCAGCCAGGGGCTGCTGCTGCTGGAGAGACGGGCTGGGCACCGTGTCCCTCGGCTGCCAGAGGCACCCCTGGGCCCAGTGTGTGCGCTGCCCTCCTCCCTTCCTGCAGCTGGCAAAGCTAAACGGGGAGATCTGAATGTGGAAAGAATTGCTCACTCTCGTTTTCATTCTCTCTTGCCATTGGGCTTTTATAAAAGCTGAATCTGGCACCCCCAGTTCTCATTGACTCTTAGGAAACAGGATATTTTAGTAGCTTGGAATGAGATGAAATGCTTGCAAAGCCCATATGTTGCTTGTTTTAGGGAAAGGGTCAGGAAGGTTTTAAAAAGTATTTAAATATTTGGTTTACACGATTAGAATAGATTGTCTGGAATGAAGTCCATTACCCGAGGTGATTCTTGCCTCGCAGTTTAGGTTTTCATTGCAGTTCTTTGGAGTATGAGGTAGGTGTTCTGGCATCTCAGTGCCCCAGCACAGTCAAAGTTAAGGGCTGTGAAGAAATGCTGTAGCTGGGATCTGGCCACTGCTGGAACCACAGATACCTGCTGTGGCAGGGGCTGTGGGCTGCTGCCTGGGAGATGCCTCCTGGTACAGGGGGTGGTGGCCAAGTCCTCTGGTGCCAGTTCATAGAACCCCAGCAGCTTCTTTCTTAGAAATGTGCCTTGTCCAGTCTCCATAAACAAAGCTTCCATGTTGGATTACATTTCTTGAGAGCTGTAACCTGATATGAAATAATTTTAGGCGTGTTTTCAGCTTTCTACAGCTTGAAATGTAATTGTTCCATTCTCAATTTTTCATGAGGAATGATCTTTGCATGATCATTGTTTATGAAAAGTAAGGTTGTCGTTTTTTTGGTGGTTTTTTTTTTTCTGAAAGGTATTCCCTTGAGATTTGCAGTGCTGTTCTGCAGGTTGTTGTGAAAAAATCAAACTTTGCTTCCTGATGTTCAGATGCTGCTCTGGGTGTCACACTTGTACCACCCAGTCTGTCACTGCGGGTCCAAATCCCAACTTACCATTGGGCTTTTGCTGTACATTGTTGATATTTTTATATGAATTTTGAAGCATCCTTTGATATCTGGCACTTCCCCTCTGTTCTGTTTTATGAGTACTTGCCCCCTCACTTCAAAAGCAGTTCATCACCTTCCTGCAAACAGTTCTTAATAACACGTTTGGAAATGTCAGGCATTCCTGGGCCTGTTTTATGTGACTTTCTCTCCAAAAATGTTCAAAAAGTGGCCATAATGTGCACAGACCTCAAATCCCCTTAGCCTGCACTTGAAGGATCTCCTCATCACATGCTGACTTGTTCTATGGATTTGCTGAATAAAGGAGTAACTGAAGTGAAGAGGGTGATTAAACTTGCTCTAAATTGTTTTGAAACTATCGTATGCTGGGGAGAAAAACGTGTGGTATTGGAGCAGTGCTGGAGCAGCAGGGTTTGACTCCAGCTGTGGAGGGAAGGGCTGGAGCCCTGGGCCTGGCCTTGCCAGGACTGTCCGTCCTCCCGCTGTGCCACTCTGCCTCAGTGCTTATCTTTGGGGAGGAGGAAAGCTGCTTCTTGTTCAAAAGGCAGATAATTGGCATGGGGATAGTCTTTGTGAGTTGCCATTCCTCAACATCAGAGATTCACTAAAGTACTAATAATTACTGTTAATATCTTTCAGTGGAAACTTTCTGAGTAAACGAGTGCTGGTTGAGGCAGCATTTAACGGCCGCTGCTGGCATGATCAGAATGCAAATAAGTGTTATTAGCCTAATGATTTTGCTGTCACCACGGTGTGCAGCAGTAGTGCTGTGAATATGTCATGCAGTACCCGTGAATTTGGAAAGTGTGTCAAAACACAACTTCAATTAGTTTGCTCTAATTATGACTCTAGAGAGTTCATAAGTATATCACTCCTCATTAAAAGAGATTTTCTTATATGGATTAATACAGCACATAAAGGGGTGTTTGAGCGATTGAGGCAGGGCTGTGCAGAGTGAGGATGCCCATGGGGTGCTGGAGGTACAGCAGGTCTGGAGCAGCACTGGGGTCCAGCCCCATCTCAGCAGCTCCTGGTGCAGGGCCAGGGCTGGGAAGCCTCCCAGGCAGGAGCAAGTGGCTGTGCCAGGTCAGCTGTGGGCAGCAAGGGCCTGGTAGATGTTTTGGACAGGCTCTTCAATTAAAAATAACCAAACCAACAATGAGCCCCAAACCAAAAGCCCTGGAAGGAGCCACACTTGATGCTGAGATAGAGATAGAGCCCAAAAGCTTTGCCCTGGTAAAGGTCAAGGAGCACAAGCAGTCAGAATCACAAGCCTGTGCCAGCCTGGCCTCTCCAGAGAGGCCCTTTGGGGTGCTGGGTGTCTGTTCCCCTTTCCCAGGATATTTGTAGTGCATTTTACGTACTGTCTTGTCACATTGCCTGATCATATTCCAGCTCTGCAGAACAGGAAGAGATTGTTGTGCTTACAGGTGAGCAGTTGGGTAAGGGTTAAAGTAGTAATTGTTTAAATCTTTTAGGCTTTCCTCCCAGTTCTGTGATAATTTGATGAAGAACTTCACCCTAATTAAATATTCAAATTAGGAATAAGTGTCAATATGGCTTCCTGGTGCCTGGAATGATGATTAATTGTATTCAAAACTCTAGTGGCCACTGTAATCTAAACCAAACCGTTGTTCTTGATTATTTGTGCAACACATTTACCATGTTTTTGTTTTAAAATTTAAACTAGTAATTGATTTGCCATATGCCACAGAACTGCACATATTTTCACGATATGTGTTTAGGAACTTGGGGACTTGGTAATTGGGATTTTCTTGCTTTTCAATGGCAGCCTCTTTTTTTTTGTCTTCTACAATGCAAAATGATTTGGCTCTCACAACACATAAGGAAAATGCATTATGCAATCAAGTTTGTAGGTATAAGCTATATTGATCCTGGCCAAAGTTTACATTAATTTAAAATAAATTAGTCTTTGTTTCCCATTCCTCCCTACAATGTCATCTTTTATAAAAAGAAAGAGGGAAGGGGAGAGCTGATTTCCATCCAGCAGTCACTGCCCTGTCTTGTGCAGCTAATGTTCTTCTTGGAGACATCTCTCTGGCTGTCTGTAGCAGTTGGAGTAGTGGAATGCCCAGCTGTCCTACCTCGGGGATAGCAAGTGGCCCTGGAGCAGGCAGGCAGGCAGGCCACCATTTCCACACACCCTTGTTACAGCCGCGTCAAGACCCCCGTGTCGGACCGGGCTGGTGCTCCTCGGCAGCCCCAGGGGCAGTGGTGGGAGTGCTGCCCACTGAGGTGGGTCTGCAGCTGGGCACCTCCACGTCACCTTTGCCACCCCCTGCCACAGCTGGACTCCTCGTGGTGGCTTGGGGTCGATCGGTGTGGAGGGGAGAGCAGAGGGGATCCCCGTGGAGCTGGGCAGCGAGAGCTGTCCTCTCTCTGTGAGCTGCCCTTTCTCTGTGAGCTGCCCTCTCTCCCTGAGCTGCCCTCTCTCTCTGAGAGCTCCCTGCCCTCCCTGAGCTGCCCTCTCTCCCTGAGCTGCCCTCTCTCTCTGTGAGCTGCCCTCTCTCTCTATGATCTCCCTGCCCTCCCTGAGCTGCCCTCTCTCTCCCTGAGCTGCCCTCTCTCTCTGTTAGCTCCCTGCCCTCCCTGAGCTGCCCGCCTGGCTCAGGGGCTGTGCTGCACAGCCTTCTGCAAGCCCATGGCTTGAAGCAGTGCTGGAAGGCTGCTGAGCCTGCTGGAGCCGAGGGCTGCAGTGTGGCACTCAGGCAGTGCCCACCTTGAGCCAGCTGTGCGATGGTTCATTTCCCTGGAGTGGCCATGGGACTCCACTGGCTGCCTTTGGTGCCTTGGAAAATATTTTTGAATACATCTATTAAAAATCAAACGAGAAGTGTGTCATGCCCACAGGCAATGGTCTCCTTTTTTTAAAGTGTGTTCATAACAAACATGCCCCTGCTTCAGAGACTTTCATGTGGATTGTGTTTTAAACAGCAAACTGATAGCCAAATTCAAATATATTTTCACACCATCTTTTTTTGGTTAAAAATAGCTTTTTGCTTTTTCTTATTTTATCTGTGCTGTTCACCATCATCTGCATCAAGGGCTAAAAATACATTGTTCTTCCCAAAACATGTCCTGTTTTTGAAGGCAGATAACTTCCAGATGATTGATGTGGTAGGTAAAATCTGCTGGCTGAGGACACGGGTGTGATGCAGTGCTGGAGAGTACACGGGGCCCTGTCTCACACACAGGGCACCCACCAGGACCCAGAGGCTGCCGGGTTCTCCTGGCAGGAGGGCGATGCTCCGTGTCTGCCCAGGTTCAGGAGCTCTCCTCAGGTGAGGCAGGAGCTGCTCCCCGTGCCTCATGCTGCACTGAGCCCCTCTGTGAAGAGGAAACATCTTTTTTATGTGTGGCAGCGCGGTCCAGAGGATCAATGATGACATTTTTCAGCAGTCACACCGGCCGGGCTCTGCACTGAAGAGCTCAGATTGGAGTTAGGGGGCAGAGCCGTGCTGGCTGTTCGTGGGGGCTGACGGGGTGCAGCTGCTGTGCCTGGCTGGGGCTGCACACCCTGCTGGGGCTGCAGGGCCTCTGCCGCACTCCTTGGTTGCTGGCAGTGCCTGGGGCTCCAAGGGGTGCAGGGGGCTGATGCTGAGCAGTTGGTAGACAGTTTTGGAAGCAATATTAGAATTTGTGTTTGCTGCTTAACCTGACTGGAGTCATTGGGCTGGAGTGAGCTGACAGGAGCAGCATCTTCTGCTCTGCAGTAACGTTTGCCTTTTCCTCCCTTTCCCTCAGGCACATCTCACTGACCCTGCCAGCCAGTTTCCGGGGAAAGGGCCACAGCACCCGCCTGGACCTGGAGCACCAGCACTCCAACCTGTACGCCATCTCAGGTGAGCTGCCCCGCTCTGCCTCACTCGCTCCTGCTGGGCCCCAACAGCTGCTCTTGGGGGGGTTTTGTGATACTATTACACCTGAGCAAATACTGCCACAGGCATGGTGGAATCACACTTAGCACAAGTTTTGCTCTGTTATGTTGTTTTTGCAAGAGGAAGAAGATACTGGATTTAAACCTGACTCTCTCAAAGCCTGATGAAAGTCTAGTCCCATCTGGCTGAAGGAGATTTTAGGACAGTTTGGAAATTCAGCAGTTGGTTCAGTGGGCTGTGCAGTTGATACTGCTTGTGCATAATCAGGGAAGAGAAGATGGCAAAAATGTACCATTTACAGGTTCCTCCTATTGATAGTGAGTGACTCTTGTAACATGGGAACATGGCATTAATTCATGTACCACAATCAAAGGGTTATTTAAAAGGCAATCTGTGCCTGAAACTGCAGCTTCAGGTTCCTGAAGAGATGGAATGTAACAATTATGTAATCCTTGTCAGTCCTCGTTTTTCTTGTTGCTCTTCTGCCCTAATACATTTGGAAATGTAAGGGAAGGTGTATTCCTGTGTTTGCATGAGACAGTTCTGCATGGGGATGGGAAGCTGTGCTTTCTCTCCTGGGGAAGCACCAAAAGCACCAACTGCAGCAGCTCTGTGTGAGTGTTAGTGGGACTGCCCTTGCTACAGGATGTGCTGGCTTCTGCTCGTGGTGCAGCCTGGGGAGGTGCCTGCTTTACAGAGAGCCTGAGCACTTTACCAGATCCTTACAGGCAAAGCACAAAACAAGGCCTTGTAGAAGCGGACAGGGCATTAGTTCTTCATGTTTGCTTGAGCAGATTTTCATGTATATAACTCTTTATTTTTCCTCCAATTGCACATTCTCCAGAAACACTGTTATGAGTTGTGCATGTGTTGTAATGGCTATTACAGCTGTGAGTTCTTTCCAAAGAAAGGGTCTTGTCATATGACACATCCTGTGCATTGACAGGATTTTTGTGCACAGCTCCTGCCCACGGCTGCCTTGTCAGCAGCTGCAGTGAGGTGCCGTGACAGTCCTCTTTGTGTGCTTGAACCTTGCCGAGGTGGATTAGCCCCCAGACGCGCTCTGGAAGCCATTCCCAAGTTTCCTGTTCCCTCGGTGTCGTGTGCAGCCAGTCTGGGCTATCTGCAGTGCTGCTGCAGTGCCATGGCAACAGGAGATTTAGGAGCAGGCTGCCACGCCTGGGCTGCTGCCAGGGCTCCTGTGCCGAGCCGTGGTGCCCAGGATGTGCAGGGGAAGTGCTGGGTGGGGGGAGCTGCGCCTCCAGCACACACAGGGTCCCTTCTGCCTGTGGACAGGCCTGTGGGCTCCTGCTCCTGGCTCCCCGGCCAGAAGAGGGGTTCTTGGGGCTGCTGAGGGAAACAAAAGCCATTATGAGCAGACTCTTCCGATTTCAGTATGGCCTCAGTCTGCCTTGGGCACAGGAGGAGCTGCTTGGGAAGGGAGGGCTGTAATGGGGGTAGGATGAAGAGCTGCAGCATGGTCTCTCTTTGCTCTCTATAGACATGCAAGATTTTCTCAGTATTCTATGTATTCCAGCTGTGGTTTAGCATGTTTTGTGGAGGATAAAATGATTTTTGGCTGTTGATCCTACTTTATATCACAAATACATTTTGGCAGAATGACTGTATCCTCACTAGAACTGCCCTTTACCCCTTGGACTGTGTAATGCGGTTGTTGTTTGCACAGAGCTGGAGTCAATGAAAAAACGGTCCTGAAAGCAGTAATTACAATTTTTAACCAGTCTTTAGTCATTGCCCGTCTTGGCCATGACACACTGGGTGACCAGGAAGTTAAGGAGACTTCTCTTGGCACATAGAACTGAGTGAGTCCCTGGCAGGGTGCAGATAGGGAAGCAGTGCCCAGAGCCTGGCACGAGCCACGGCAGCACTGGCACTGCTGGCATCATCCCCATGCCCAGCAGCCTCCCTCGTCCCACCCCATGCAGGCACCCGGACCAAAAGGCAGAACTAGTTCTAAGCCGTGTGCAGAACGCCTGTGGGTGCTGCTGGGAGCAGGATGCTGAGGAGCTGACAGGTTTAATGTGCATGCTGGGGCAGGCAGCTGCTGGAAGAAGAATGCCTCTCTCCAGACAGACCTGTTGACAGACATGGCTCAGTATTTCACAGCGCAGTCTTTCCTCATGGCCTTCAGTTTAATTAAGATGTTGTTGTGACTACATACTGCCTTCATTTCAGACTTGAGCATCTTCTGCCAGCATATTGCTTTGGCTTATCAGAGGCACAAGCACAGTAAGGGAGAGGCAGCCCTCGCAGGCAGGCACAGATAATAACATACAGGGAAAATTCCTCAATGAAGTGAAAAATTATTTATAATAATGGTACTCAAATAGAAAGGAAATAAGTCACTCTAAGGGTATATAAATTTTTATGATAGTGTATAAACAGCCATAGCCTGCCTTGTCTCCCATCTATTCCTGCAGAGAATGAGGGCAACATCTAGCATAAAGAAAAATACAATAAGAAAATGAAGAAATGAATGGGAAGAGCTGGAGGATTGATCACCCAGTGTATTTGTATATCCTGATGTAAAAGGTGCTGCTGACAGGTGGCCAGGTTTCTTCTGTATAAAACCATGTGTGTGCTGTCAGGGCAGTGTGAGCAGCCTTGTTTCAATTGATGAATTGCCTGCTTTCTTGATTAAACCTTCCATCACTTACAAAACAAAAAGCCTGTGTTTCAATGGCAGAGTGGGACGTGTCAAAAAAATCTGTCTGCTTTACCTTTGTGCAGATGTTGGGCACAGACTGTAACATGTATTATTAAAACGAATGTGGCATTTACTGTGCATTATTTCTTTCCTGGGAGAAGGGACCTGTAAATTATATGCTAATAATAAGCTTTAACCCTTTCAGGAACCAAGAGATGTAGGAGTGTAAATATTCTGCAGGCCTCACTTAGTTGGAGAGGCTCTAACACCACGGCAGCAGTCTGAAGTTACTAAGCAGTGGTTCCAGCCTTTGCTGCCAATGATCTGTGCATTCTGCTGAATCAGGTTGTCTTTTTTCCCCCCTGAAATTTCCCTGTAGCCATCTTCAGCGTTGTATTACAGATAGATGTATTTTGGGGCAGCAGCAGACAAGTTTGTGTCATTTGACTCCAGAACAATCTCACCCCCTCTCTTGGCCTGTTCTCAGATCAGGATAGAAATTGTGTGGTATGAAGTCTATCAGTCTGTACAACCCCATCAGAATGTGTGCATAAAGCAATTAGAGCCTCTGTACACCAGTTTTTTTGCAGGAAACAATTGTATAAACTTCCAAATCCTGCTGCAGCTGGCTGTATAGACAGAAACCCAACTTCCGTCATATGAACCTTTCCAAGGATATTTATTCTGGCAGAAATTGGAGGTAACAGGATAACCATTTACCCTTGGGTAGGACCTAGGCTCATCTTTTGAACACTTAAATATGGAAACTGTGCTGGGAAAGCAGTAGAACAAAAGCAGAATATACTTTGATATATGTTTGTTGGTAGTATTTTCAAGTAACTCTTACCAGCTGTCAGCCCCAAACAGTCAAGATATTGGTGCAAGTACCTTAGGAAATGGCGTTAGCTGGGCATACTATGTCATCCATAAGTCTGGGCATCCATCCTCAAGTCATGTTAATCCTCAGAAATAAAACAGGATCCAGAAGCGCAG
The DNA here is from genome assembly GCF_048771995.1 of Taeniopygia guttata. Lineage (NCBI taxonomy): Eukaryota > Metazoa > Chordata > Aves > Passeriformes > Estrildidae > Taeniopygia > Taeniopygia guttata. Next base: position 10,963,705 of record NC_133042.1, read on the forward strand.
CATCTCCCATTACCTCTAGCATTCTCAGTTCAGTTCAAGAGCTTGCTGAGCTGCAGGTGAAGGTTTTCATTCCCTTTAAGAGGAGAAAAGGCATGTCCTCTTGGTTGGAGCTTAGATGTCAGATCCCAAAAAACACAACACACTTTATCTTCCAATAAAGCCAGGCCCGTGCTGTGACCGAGACTGCAGCACTTTCTGTTTGTTTTGCTGCGGAGCCATGGGTTTTGCAGCAGTCATTTGATGCTGAAATGCCTTTGCATGTATTTCCTACCTTAAAGGTACTGTTTTGTGGTCTTTAAAGATTTTATTGATACATCTCAAGTTACTTGTGTGAAGTATTTTTCTGTGAGAAGCTGGGCTGAGCGTCAGGGAAGGGAAGTGCGGCCGGCTGCCAGCGCAGTGTTGGCTGCAGTGTGTGTGCCAGCATGCCATGGAGGAGGAGGTTTCCATGTGCAGCTCTTACAGGTGCCAGCTTCTCCACAGGTCTGCCTTGTTTATTTTGGAATCACACACCAGTATTTATTACCTTAGGGAGGTAAATATTGACTTAAATTGGTATTTATTTATATAGAAATCGTTTTTATGATATTTAAATATTTATTGCCCTCTTTAAGACACTTTCTGTGAAAGGTCAGAGCAAACTGTGGTGTGAGAGTCTGGAGAGGGAACCATTTGTGAGCAGAGGCTCCAGTCCAAGTTGCACCTGCTGGTCACACAGGTGAGCGTTGCCAGCAGGAAGGCCGGGGGCAGACCCCGCTGGGCAGGGGCAGACCCCGCTGGGCAGGGGCAGAGCCCGCTGGGCAGGGGCAGACCCTGCTGGGCAGGGGCTCTGCAGTGTCCCAGCCCGGTGCAGCCCAGCCAGGCGAGGTGAGCCAGGGTCCGGCCGTGGCACGAGGCCGAGCTGAGCTGGGGCTGCTCTGCAGGAGGATGGGCTGTTCCTGCCGGCACTGCAGCCACCTTCCACGCAGGTTTCTGACCCAGCTCTCTGGAGGCAGCAGAGAGTGGAAACTGCTGTTAATGGTCTGGAAAAATATCAAAGCCAGAGGATTCCTGGAAAGGAAACTGGTTTGCTTTTCCATACTCAGGCTGGGGCTGTCGGCAGGGCACAGGTGTCATCTCCCTGGGCAGTGGCGTGGGAAGCATTTGCTTCACACGCTGCTCCTGAGACAGCAGTTTGCTTCCTGATTCCTGCTGTTCAGGAGGGGCTAACGTGGAAATGCCTTGGAGTATCTAATCCCCCATCCCCCTCAGTTGTTTTCCTTTTTACTTTGGTAGTGACAAAAGAAGTCTCTTTCAGAAGTCTTTCTAAATTCAGATGTTGTTATATTTCAGTGCCCATATGTCAACTTCCTTCTTGTTGCAAAATGCCAGGTTATCTGGCCACAGGTGTCACTTCCTTAGTTGTCCATTTCCTTTTAAAAGACACAGTAGCTCTCTTCTGTGTATAGGAGGACAGGTGTTTTAATCAGAGGTTAATAATTTATTTCTACAAACTATTGTTTTGCTTCACTATTTTTGTAGATAATTAAATTATGCACTTGTCACAGTGTGTTTACTTCACTAAAACAGGTAATTTTAGAAAAAAAAAGAGATTTTATTCTTTGGATTAGTGCACAAGGATTGCTTTTATCTTCATCTTCTAGCACAGTTCCTGATGGTTCTGCAACTGCCTCTAATGTTCAAGGGTTTTGAGACCCTCAGTCTTGGAAGGGGAGGTCCTGTGCTGCATCTTACTGTCCGCCCCCATCCCTTCACTTACGCTCTTGGTGCTTTTTAAGAGTAGAAGCGTAACTAAATATATATTTTGTGACACTGAATTTTAATCAGGATGGTCCAAAAGCCAGACAAGTTGTGACACAAGCTTTATACTGCATTGAAACCTCTTTCCTGAAGCTGAGATTAAAGTCAGCCTGTTCTTTACCCTATTGCAATTTCCAGTCTTTGGACTAAGAGGCCTGGATAATCTTCCAGCTATGAAAGACTCTATTAATATCCAGGAGTTCAGGGAGCCTGGAGTCTCATGTAAAATGCTGCAGCTGCATATTTCAGAAAGGGAAGTGTGTTACTTAATGCTATACTTAAAGAGATTCAAAAAGTGTGTTTCTTATGACATGATCCCCTCCGTGGTGTACAGACCCTTTCGGCGTGCTGTGTCAGCGTGCCACACGTGTTACCCAGGCTGTGCTGGGGCAGCAACCCCAAACGGGGATGATGGAGCCATGAGTTCTCTCCCAGGTGACATTTTTAAGACAATTTTTGATGAGCCTGCTGTTGTCCAAAGTGCCATTTGTTGTTTTCCTCTGCTCCTGTTGTGTGCTGGCAGGGGAGGTGGAGGCCCCGGCCGGCTACTGCCCTGCCCTGGCGGTGGTCCTGGCTCCCGTGGGAGCCGTGTCCCCTCCTGCTCGGGCACGTGGGCTTTCCCCGTGTCCCTCAGCTCACACATCACCTTCCACGGGGGCTGCTCGGTCTCTGCTGAGAGGATTATCTGCCTGTAACCCTGCGCCATGCATTATGTATGAGCAGGTGTACCGGGCACACGCTGGTGGCACACCCGCTGCGCCGGGGTGACGGGGCAAGGGTGATCCCTTGAGGTGACGTGGATCTAGGACAGGGGTGTCCTCACCCACAGCAGCACTGGGTGAAGGCCAGTGGCCGATGGAGGGAAGGGTGATCCCTTGAGGTGACGTGGATCCTGGGACAGGGGTGTCCTCACCCACAGCAGCGCTGGGTGAAGGCCAGTGGCTGATGGAGGGAAGGGTGATCCCTTGAGGTGACATGGATCTAGGACGGGGGTACCCTCACCCACAGCAGCGCTGGGTGAAGGCCAGTGGCCGATGGAGGGAAGGGTGATCCCTTTGAGCCGTGTGGATCCAGGACAGGGGTGTCCTCACCCACAGCAGCGCTGGGTGAAGGCCAGTGGCTGGTGCAGGAGGATGAGCTTGCGGGACTGGTGCCGTTCCCATGGAGCACAACCTTGGGGTGGCCTGCGCTGTGTTTGTTTTGCTTTGCCGAGTGCCAGAGTTTAATTTTTTTTTAAATGGGGAGCCGCTCAGAGGTTTAGATATTTAAACAGTTATTAACCGAATGACAATTAACAGATTGCAGAGACAGATTTTCTTTTCAAAACCTCCAAAATTGAGTACAGTTTGCAAAACTATCACAGCATAGTAATGACAATGAATTTTGATTTCCCGGAACTGATATTAGACTCCTTATTAAACTATGTGCATCTGCTTTTAATTTACTCCAAATAATTGGAAAATGCAATGAAGCTTTCCAATTAAAGCTTGGCTTTATGCTGTTTAATAATACCCCCCATAATATTATAGCTTATGAAGTGACAGGTGAGTTGGTGTATGAATAAAACATAAAGGCAGCAATAAGGGACAGAAAACCAGAGACAGTTGTTGGGGATTTTAAATGCTGGATGTAATTTGCATATATTAATCTCTTCTTTTCAGCCTTATCAGGCGTTCTTCAGTATTTGAAGTTAAAATAGCATTGACAGGCAGGAGTACGCTTAGTTTTTTCAAGGATTTATTACTTGTATAATTTCTGATCTTTAATAAGCAGATATGACTGATCCTCATAGTTCTATAGAAATCAGTTAATTGTTCCAGATGGCGTGTACTGATTATGCAAAATTACTTTTCACACCATTTTTTTTTTTTTGATGGAGTTTGGAGTAAAATTAAATTTTTTATAGCCTTCTTATCATGCTGTTTTACAGTGGGTTTTGCACAGAAGTTGAATTTAATCTACTATATTACATTGACCAGCAGAGTTATTCTAATGTAGCATTCTGTGATTTGACAAAGAATAATAGAACACGTTGCTCATTGTGCATTTCTGTGCTGCTAATAAAAAGGAGTTGCAGTGCAGCAAACTAGGCTGTTATTTATGAAGAATGCTTAATTCGTGCAGTTAAAAATGCAAAATTGTTACAATGAGATGTTTGCTCTTCTGGATAGAAGGCTTGGGCAGAATTAATGTAAATAGTCTTGTTGCTACAGATTCTGTTGAATAAAGCAGGAGTTTGTAATGCCTGGTGTGGCTGGGCGGGATGGCACTGGGAGGAGCATCCATCCAGGCAGCATGTCCCAGCTCCGAGCAGGAGATGTCACTGGTGTTTTCCCTGATTATCACCATCCCGATATCTCAATGGCATCATTTCATAATTGAAAACATTTGTAAAGGTTGTTGGGCTTCATTTATCTAATGAAAAGCTGGTTATACAAAATAAACCACACACAAACCGCTCTTGCTAATAAGTTTATTGCAGTTTGTTTTGGCAGTGACTCGGTTGTTTGGGGGAGGTGTCCCGTGGCCTGGCTGCAGCAGGGCCCAGGGTCGGTGCCAGCCGAGGGCAGAGCAGGTGGGACAGTGCCATGGGCGCTGCTGCAGGTCTGGCCACGGGTCCTGTCGGGCCCTGGGTAATTTTGGTGGGTCCCAGGCTCGGTTCTGCTCAGCCCTGGGCTGGGACCCTCCCTGGGGGCTGCACGGCCGCCAGCCCCAACCTCTGCGGAGGGCCAGAGGCCACTCGGGGCCAGGCCCAAGGCAGCTCGCTGGTCCTTGAAAAGCAGAACAGCAAATGTGTGATAAATGACCTTATGGTTAATGGATAAGTGGGGGCACCACAAATGGACTGTTAGGAAGGGTGCATATTTTTAACTGAATAGAAAAAAAAGACAAGTGATTAAGTCAGCCATTAGAAAGCTCAGAATTTCTCCCATCTCCTCTTGAATTAGAAAATTGTTTTGTGTATTCTTTTATATGTACATATAGATATGACTATATAATATATATGTAGACAACTCATGGCATTAATCAGAAATTATTAAAAAATATTTGTTCTAATGAAGTAATAATTTGGTGGTAATGTATTTAATCAGTGTATCTTAAGGCTAAATTAAGTGGACAGACTTTATATGGATTCTCTAATTTTAATCTTCAAAATGCTATCTAATGTCTCATTAAGACTTTCATATAATGTATCTTAAGTACTGTCATTAAATATAGTTTAGGGAGATGTATGTTCAGATATTGCTTAAAGATGTTTTAATAGGCCCATTTACTCTGATGATATTAATGAGCTCTTAACACATATTAAGCTTCTAAAACTAGTGGTGTCTCCTTGCAGTGAGCAAATCAACATAGAAATTGTGGAGGAATTGGATGTTCCAACAAAGCCAGTTTTACAGGGACTCTCTAGGGGCTGGCTCCATCCCTTTATCTGTGTCAGCACTGGGTGGTGTCCCCACTCCTGGGGCAGTGTTCCTGCTCCTGGGGTGGTGTCCCCACTCCTGGGGTGGTGTCCCCACTCCTGGGGTGGTGTCCCCCTTCCTGGGGTGGTGTCCCCGCTCCTGGGGCGGTGTCCCTGCTCGTGGGATGGTGTCGCCACCCCAGTGTGTGCCTCGGGCTTGTGGGTGCCTTTGCGAGGGTGGCTCTGTTAGGGTGGCTCTGTGAGGGTGGCTCTGCGAGGATGGCTCTGTGAGGGTGGCTTTGTGAGGGTGGCTCTGTGAGGATGGCTCTGTGAGAGTGGCTCTGCGAGGGTGGCTCTGCGAGGGTGGCTCTGAGAGGGTGGCTCTGTGAGGGTGGCTCTGTTAGGGTGGCTCTGTGAGGGTGGCTCTGTGAGGGTGGCTCTGAGAGGGTGGCTCTGTGAGGGTGGCTCTGCGAGGGTGGCTTTCCGAGGGTGGCTTTGCGAGGGTGGCTCTGCGAGGGTGGCTCTGCGAGGGTGGCTGCTGCATTGTCACATCCACGCTTCAGAGCTGCGTGTTGGGAACTGGCCAGGCCCATCTCGGGGTCTGTGACATGTTACACACATTTGGCTGCGTATCTGTTAAAATAAACAAATCAGATGGGTTAAAGGAAGAGCCAAATATGGGCCTGTGTTTAGATAAATTCTGCTTTTTGATCATCTAAAGTGAAGATGTGAGAGTTGTAATTAGGATAATAAAAACTGCTCATTCTCTGTTGTCACTTCAATTCCAACTCAGAAAGTTATTGCAGAGAAAATTCTCTGGTTTCATCACTCAGCTCTTCTTAACAAATCCTTCTGAGTTCAGAGACTTTTATAATTACTAAATTGGTTTGTTAGAGGGAGATAATAGCAAATTTTTTCTTTTCATAATTGGACATTTCTTCCCTGTAGGCTAATGCAGGCACAGCACTCACATACACAATGAGCTGTGCTTTTGGAAAACCATAACTGGCTAATAAGTGCCGTGGTGTCATCGGAGAGTAATGGTGTGCTGATTAGCATAATTAATGACAAATGGCGGTGCGGAGTGGGCGGATTGGTTTAGCAGATGATGAATGTGCTGCGCCAAGGCCGGGCCGTGCCGCGGCGGCGTGGCAGGCTGGCAGCGCTGCCACTCGCACCTGCCAGCGCTGCCCAGCGCCGGGCTCGGTGGCACAGCCCCGCTGGCACGGCTCCCGCGCTCCCAGAGCGGCCGGCGTGTCCCTGCGTGCGCCTGGCACGGAGCAGTGCCAGCCCCTCTGGGCCACCAGCAGTCCTCATCCTCCCAGGGCCGGGGCCACGCCTTGCACTGCCCGTGCTACAAGATGGGCACATTAATCTGTGATTTGATTAATCAGCGCTAATTTACATTCACAAACGAGACTGATAAAAATGGAGTTACCTTTGCACCTTAAGGAGGAGGAGGGATTATTTCTAGGTTGTCTCTTTTTTAAGTGATAAGCAATTCTTTTACCAATAAGGATGAAAATACTTAATTTGCATTAGCAAAAGAAGCTAATTATTATATAGTTAATTAGCATCTGGAAATGAAGATTATCTTAATTACAAAGCACAGTTTTCTTAATAGCTACAAAACTGTAAGTTTGATGTGTGTGGAGATTGGTGACTATTATTATGTAATTACTGATCATATTAATGGTGCAGTGTATTTAGATATCATTTGCATATGCAAATGAAATTTACCTGATAGAAATATGTGGTTCCAGTAATGATGTTGAGCACTTAAAAATTAAATCGCATTAGAAGCTGTGGATCCTGCGTGGCACAGTGGATCTCCTCCTGCAGAAGAGCTTTTGGCTCAGGGGGCTGTGGCTCTGTGCCTGGCTGTTGGCATGAGGAGGGCACCTCCCCTGGCCTTCAGCCCCTCAGCCATGGTGTCAAGGGCTCTGCAGCACTGAAGGCCTTCGCTTTGGGTGTGTGTCGAGGCTCTTCTGGCTGGGTGAATGCTCCGTGGGAGGGTGGAAGCATGTCTGTGCATCAGTGAGCTCCAGGAAAGAAGATGGGTATCCCCCCATCCTTCCTGGCCATGCTCGGGATGAGTTTCTTTCCACTAGCTTGCAGGCATGCTTGCAGAATGGAGAGCACGGTGCTGTCAGGGCAGCTAATCTAGCTTCTTTCTCCTGCTTTTATTGGAAACACAAAGCTGCTGTGTGTTAAAAATAACTTGAGTCTCTTAGACCAAAACCATGTAGAGAGAGGACCGTGCACCATTGTCTCCCCTGGGAGTCCTGTGGGACAGATGTTGGTCACCCAGTGCACCGCTGGGGAGTGTGGGGTGCTGCTGGGCAGGATCCCAGCATCACTGCAGGTGTGAGCAGCTGCCCCTGGCAGTGCCCTGGCTGCTGTCCAGAGCCTGGGGAGCCTGGGTCTGCCACAGTGGCGACAAATCCCACCTCACTCAGCTGAGAAAAGGCTTCCGGGGCCAGACACTGTAACCATACGCAGCCTGTGGATTTAATACCCCCTGCCCCTGCCCTGCAGCACTGGAAGCCGTGTGGATGTTTCTCTCATCAAGCAGCAGGAATTTACAGCTGCCGGCCAGGGAACACTGCGGCCATTGTGGGGCTGCCTGAGATGCTTTTTGCAAGTGCTGCTGCAGCCTGCGCTGCCCGGCCGCCGTGGCAGACAGACATTACATGTTTAATGACTTCCAAGGAGTCTGTCATTACAGCCAGAGCTGAAGGGAATGGAAAAGTGTCTGGGTTTCTCCTCAGCACACAGCCGTGAGCGGATGCTGGAGGAGTACCTGCCTTTGCCTTTCCTTTCCTTTGCCTTTCCTTTCCTTTGCCTTCGCCTTTCCTTTGCCTTTCCTTTGCCTTTGCCTCTGCTTTTCCTTTGCCTTTCCTTTCCTTTGCCTTTGCCTTTCCTTTGCCTTCGCCTTTCCTTTGCCTTTGCCTTTCCTTTGCCTTTGCCTCCCCATCTCTAAGCAGGCCCTCTCCCAGCTCAGCCTCAGCCACACGCGAGTGCCCTGGTTTGTATCTGCTCTGCTCTAATTAATTAAGGGTTGTGGCTTGGAAACAGCACATGCTAAGGTGTGATCTTTGAAGTTTAGTGTGGTGCAGAGACTTCAAAGGGGACATTTTATTAAAAAATAATAAAATCAAGAGCTCCTAAACACTTGCAATTTGAAGAGCTTGTTTGAAGTCTCTCCATGTTCTCTGGTGCTGATGGAGTCACAGTGCTGAGGTGCTCCTTAGGCGTCACCATGCAGTACTTAACCTTCACTTTATTTAAAAAAGAAAATAATCAAATCCAGGGGTACTTTTTCAAGTGTTTTCGTGGCTTGATCTTAGCAATAAAGAACTAATTGTGCCATGTCATGAGCTATGCAGGAAACGGAGAAAATCAAGGCTGACAATCAAATTAGCAAAAATGAAAATTTAGTCCAGGTCTGTTTTTTTAATCAAAGTAATTCCAAGAGGAACAGGAAAGCTGTAAACCTTTCCCAAAGCAGAGTCTCCTTCCCCAGCCCAGGAGGCCCCTGCTGTCCCACTCAGTGGTGCAGGCATTGGGTGGTTTGATGCTGCTGCCATCCTGCTGCCTGGCCAGGCCGGGGCACCGGGCTGGGCATTCCCAGCTGGCTGTGCCCTGCTGCCTCGCTGCCCCACACAGCCCTGGGGACAGCTCCTGCTGCCCAGGAGCTGCGGGACCTGCAGCCCTGCTGCCCCCGGAGCCACATGAAGTCCTCTGGGGCTTTCAGGAGCTTGGGCTCGTGCCTTGGGCAAGCAGAGCTCAGCCCTGCAGCCCTGCCTGTGCCCCTGCCTGCACCGCTGCACTTCTTTGTGTGACACTACGAGATGCATGTTGTAGTTGGTGTCTGCAGCTGGGGAGCACAGCTGGCACAGCTGCAGGTTCCCTGTTGCAGCCGGCTTGGCAGGAGCTGTCAGGAAAGGCTGCTTTTGGTGTTGGCCCTGAGGCTTCACCATCAGTGATTCAGTGTGGTTACATATGGGCCTTGGTGCGCTGTAGCACAAAGAACACACACATTTACTGTTCAGGTTGCTGTTTAGAAATACAGGAATAGGAGGCTTAGCATCATGGAGAGTTGGTTTGGTTTGAAAAGCTCACACCCTTCTCTGGATGCATTGCAAACTGTTTGAAAACGTTTCTTCATAGATCTGCATGGTTTTCCCTGTTCTGAGGGCACAGCATGCCTGGTTTGTGTGGGCGTCCTGCGTTGCCCTGCATGCACGGGTGCACAGCTCACGAGTGCAGGGCTCACACTGGGACGTGTGGTGGGAAGCAGAGGGTGGGAGCCAGAGCTGTGTGCTTGGCAGGAGCTGCAAGAGGCCACCAAGGGCAGGTGGCCTGGCTGCAGACTGCCCTGGATGGCACCACGCTGTGCCACCAGCTCCCCATGGCATGTCCTGCCTGCTGTGGGTCACCTCAGCTGAGCCCCAGCCTGGCCCCGTGCAGGGCTGTGCTGCTGCTGCAGACAGCAGTCCCTTGTCCTCGCCAGGCTGGGCACACGCTGCTCGTGGCTGTGCTTTCCTGCTTCAGTGAACGGCCTTCAGAGCTCCTGTGCGCTGGGGGCCCACCCACCACTGGGCTCAGGGGCCCTTCTGGTGGGCACCTCTGTTGCCCACACCAGACAGGGCTCCTGTGTCCCTCCAGCCTGACCATGGCTCCCCTCCAAGTGCTGCTGTGCCAGAGCTGCGTGCCAGCCCTGATTCTCAATCTGCTTTCAGAGTCCTCTGGTGCCATTTAGCTGAAAATCAAGTTTTCTCTAAGCAGGGGAGCTCTGCTGGTTTTATGGTGTTGCTGTAGGCTGGTTTATGAGATACTCTTCTTGGTGAAGGATAAACACTCTGTTAGCATTCAGGTCTGGGGAAAATGGGAACAGTTCTGCAGCATTAGAGAAAGGCCTTTCTAAAATCTAAGGTCATTTAAATTTTAAAGGTGGTAGTAGTGTACTCAGTGTTGGGCTTTTTGTTGGTTTGGATTAACAGTTCTTCATTTTCAGTCATGCAGGAAAGCAGTTTGCAAGGGATTGATTTATTTATTTAAATATTTTTAATATCAGAAATTGAAAATTCAAGTGTAAAAGGCTGTGCAAAACCAGCAATAAAGAAATACCAAAGCTATAAAAGCTTATGGTGAGAATTTAATGCAGAAACAGCTGTTATTTCCTTGGGAGTTAAGGTATATAAACTCTTTGGTGGCTGTGTATCCCCACAATCGTGGTGTGAGGAATTAGCGCTCACTGCAGTGTGCAAACGGAGCCTGCCAGGCTCTGAGGCAGCGATTCATCTGTACCCAGGAGTTAAATATGACAATGTTAGCATTTTTCATTTCCCTGACGTTACCATTAATAAAGCAATGATCCAAAAGAAGCTTTGCTGAGTCTGTTCTTTATGCTTCCATCACTCACAACTAGATAATTTCACACAGGATCGTTTTTAAATTAAATGACGATAAAAGCACTCTGCTGTCCTGTGCTCACTAGTTCATAGAAGTCTATCAAGTCATTAATGTGTCATGACAAACTGTGAGTTGGATACAGGAGTAATTAATTATTTGCATAAATAACAGGTTGAACTTGGTGCTTTCAGCCACAATGACACATGCGTCACATCGTGGGCATCCTGGGGCCTCTGGCAGAGGTCACGGGAGGGCGAAGGCTGAGCTGGCAGACGGTGATCCCACTCTCACACGGACAGCAGCTTGGAAGCTTTTGTGTTTCCAAGTTCTTCACTGATGGTTGCTTCAAGAGAGCATCTGATCTTTGGAGCGTTAGTGAACAATTATACAGATTTTCATAATCACCATTAATCACCACATATTTTTCAAGATAATTACAGCAACTATTATTTAGATTTCTCTTTTATGTGCACATTGTAGAAAAGAACAAGTGCTTATTACGCTGGGTAGTGTAGAGAACTACCGTCTGAAGTTCTTTGTCATCCAGAAACTCATTATGTTAGCTGATGCTGCCTGTGAAAGTTCGTCAGCATGTTTAAATTAGGGTAGCATTGGCAGGTCTGATTATTTAAATCTGGTAGCTTGGCTAAAAATATAGTTATTCAAGAAAGATGAATTACTAATTTGACAACTGAGATTTAGTCGGAGTCTGCAGCACAGAAGGCAGCATCTCTCGAGTGCTCAGAGAAGGGTGACAATACTTGCACAGATTAAAGAGAGGATTTCTAAGCAAGCTAGCAAGTTGAATTATAGAGCATGCCTTGGTGTCCTCCCCACTAGAGCCTGAGAGCAAGTCTTGGTAAATTACAGTGAAGAAGTGGCCACCAGGTGGAAGCCGGTGGTGAGTTCCAGTGGTCCTGCTCCCATGAAGGGGCATGTCCACTGCACCTCGCCGCAGCATCCATCCACTCCTGCTGCCAGGGATGCATGGCAACACTGTCCTGTTTTGGCTGCTGGCTCCTTTCAACTCTTAACTAATTGCAGTGCCTGAGTTAATTAGCTGTGACCCTCAGGAAGCAGCTGATCCTGGGAGACAGCAAACACCCACTGCGTGTATCTTGTCCTGGGGGTCCCCACTGCCTGCCTGCAGCCCCTTGGGTGGCCAGAGGGCTCCTGGAGCCCGGCCCAGCCACGGGGCGAAGGGTGAGGGCTGCTGCCCTCCTGGTGCTGGGGCAGGCAGTGGCAGTGGCTGCCCAGGGCTTCGTTTCTGTGAAGTTTCCAGAATTGGTGGTATTTAAACCCCCGTGACACCGGTGCCTGGCTGAGAAAGGAGACGCTGAATGAGCACCTTGTTTTTTGCTTTCTGCCTTTAATGCATTTTAGCAGCAGGCTGGTGACGGGCCTGACACGGCAGCTCCGCACACGCTCCCGCGCTTGGGGAGCGCAGCATTAATAACACACTTCCATGCATCGTGCCATTTTTAAGCATGATCGTTATGATAAAGGGCATATACTTAATTACAGGCCTGCTTAATTACAGCTCTGTTGAAGCTGGTTTGTTTAGGAGCGTGCTAATTGCGCTGCGGAGCCCTTGGCTCACCCTGCTTTTATCTGCTGCTGTGCTCTGGCGCGCTGAGCGCCGGGTGGGCCGGGGGACGGGGCGCTGGGACGCGCACACTCCGCAGCCAGCAGCCTCAGCTCCGGAGCTCAGGCTTGAGATCACTTTACAAAACTGGCGTGTGGCTGATCAAAGGGGGTTTCTGTCGGATAACAAGTGCAGATGGTCTTTCAGGTTTAAAACTTCCTGGATTTGGTGATGCTGCTTTTCATCTGTTTCCTTTTGTTTTCCTTTGCTCTGTGGCTGCCACACAGCACCTTTGATAACAAAATTACTCCCGTGGAGGGGGTTTTATATTGAAAATAGACAAAGCAAATGTAGAAGGCTGAGTATTCTTAAATGACCCTTGTTTAATCACTAACATGGTAACTCAGTGGTGCTGTAGAAGTTAGAAACAGCAGACAGAAGAGCACTGGGTTTGTGAGCACAGATGCTTTCTGAAAGAAAACCCTATTTGAGGATCACTGGAGGGCCTGTCAGGGCTTAAATTTGCTCTAATTTGAAGCTTTATTTCTTTCAGAGTTGAAATTTAAAGACTTCAGATGTTAAAGGTTTAAGTGCAATAAAGGGGGTGTATTTGGGGTGTGAGCTGCTGTGGTGGTGTTGACTGCTTTGGGGGCTACAAGTCCCCTGAACCAGCTGTTTCTTATTCTCTTGCTCAAGTGCTGAACTGGTTTGGTGAGGAGGTGATAAATAGAAATGTGTCCTTCCAGTTTCAAATACTGTCCTACTTTGCCAGGTGCACGAAATTGGAAAATGCAAAACTGAGGCAGTGAAATCGTGTATGAATAGAGCAAGGAGAATTTGTTGGATTCCTGGCTTGGTAGGGACTGACCCAGCTATGTCTTACATGGAAAGAAACCACTGGCAGCTTAGAGGGAGAAAAAGGCTGGCAGTAATGTTTGGGAGCAATCAGTCATGTGTCAGTGCTGTGACTACTTGATCTGTCACTGGGAATGTGTGAAGTTGCATGTCAGAAGGCAGCTGGAAACGTCACATGTGATGTCTTGTCCCTTTCAGCAATGGATGGAGTGCCTTTCATGATTTCGGAGAAGTTTGCCTGTGCTCCTGAAGGGGTGAGTTGCTTTTGTTGTTCCCCCAGTGCCAGAAATCCATCGTTTCATGGGGAGCAATCACAAAACATCAAGACAAATTACCTGCTTCTGGGGTAATTCATAGCCAGTGTGGCCAAATACATACCCAGTGCTTGAGATGGGCTGAGGTTGCATGTCACAATAGCTGCCTGTGAGATGGGAAAGGCTTTTGCCAGATTGCTGCTAAAACTGAATTGTCCTGGGATTTCAAGGTTTATTACCATCAAAAATAGGAATGGCAATGGGACTTCCTGGTGCTGAGAGCATTTCTAATGTCTTAGCCTAGACTGTAAAGAAAGCTGCAGAGGTGGAGTTCTCCTGCATTTACCTGCTGTGAGGATGGCATAGTGCCAGCAGCTTTACTGCTTCCTGTTGTCACCCCAGCAGTTCAGGGCAGTGGTAGTGGCACGGTGCACTCCAGTGCCACCAGGGTCCTGCCTGGCCGTGGGCGAGCTGGAGAGGGCACTGGGTGGTGCCTGCTCCACAGCAGGGCCACGCCAGCGGAGCGTGCACCTGCACGGGCAGGGCACGTCCGCTTCCCCAAACAGAAACACTGCTGCTGCTTCACAATGACCTCTGGCTCTCACTGGACCAGTACTTGTTAAGGCTGATGATCCAGAGCTGAAAGATTCAGCATCCCACTACTAGTTCCCGAATCCATCTGATCCTAAAGCAGCATCTTTTTAAAAATCAAGTTACAGGAAGCTGTTAAGGCAAACACTGGGCCATCAGCTGTGTCTGATTTTTCAGTAGTGCTCCAGCTTTTTCCTTTCTTCCTCCTGCTGACAGCGGTTTTTCACATCCCTTGCTTTCTGAGAGGGTTGTTTATGGGCCATTATTCCCAGAAATCTGAAGTCCCTGCTGTGAGGACAAATGCAGAGAGATTAGGTCGTGCTAATCCTCCCCGCGGATCCTTTAGACACCATTGCCACCATATGGTCAGTTTGGTCAGGGCTTCCTGCAGCTGGTGCCACTCACACCTCGTGCTGCAGCCACAGAATTGCAGCCGTGTTGGAGACTCGTCCTGCAGTGGGGAGGTGGCAGAGCAGCACGAGGTGAGTGTCAGCTGTCGTGCTGAGGGAGAGCAGTGTTGAGGCTGGTAGCCCCAGCCACCGTCTGCTGTTCCAGTCTCTTACTGGAATGAGGAACAGGACTGTGCCTGTGTTTACAGATGGTGCCTCTAAATCTCTAGTGGTGGAGTGTTTGCTGACTTGAAACAGAACAAAACAACAAACAAACACACACCCCCTCCCTGACCCTGAACTTGACATTTTTGTTTCTTTCTTGCCAGATGCAGCCGGTTGATCTCTTGGGTATCACAATCAAAACCCTTGCAGAAATTGAAAAGGAGGTAAGTAGCCTGCCAGGCACTAAGCAAATCAGGAAGGCTGTGTTCACTTCTCTTTAAGAACCCTTTCCTTATGGAAAATACTTTTCTTGTCTCTCCCAAGTCACAGAGGATGGATAAAGTCAAGCAGTAAGCCCAGGGTCAGGGATGCCTTCTATGACCTGTGATGAGTGAAGACACTTCAGGTGGTGAATTTAATGGCAAAGTGTGGGGCCTTCTGTTTATTTCCAGATGTCTGTCTTGGTTAGCCTCTCTTTCTCACGTTTTAACAATACATGGTAGTGGCAGAACACCCTTAGGTGCCTCTTGCATGTCAGGGAGGCGGATGGACCTGACTCAGCAAGGTCAGGTGAACATCTTCATGAGCTTTTAGTTTGCTGATGCTGGGAGAGCTGGGCTGCACTTTAGCGGGAGTGATGTTTGAGGAGCGCAGGGAGGAGGCCGCCACCAAACCAAGGGTGGTTCTGAGGGAGCGTTCTGGCACACACACGTGTGTGGCACGGTGCCAAGGAGCTGTCTGCCCTGCGAAGGGTGCTTCACATCTGAACTCTCAGACTAGAAAAACTTGTCTCAGCAGCACGTGCTTCTTCAGGCACCATTGGTCACAAAGGCCTCCTCCTATGCCATCTAGCTGGGTTCAAGGGAGAGAGTGAGAAGATGACATTGCAAAGCTGCCACATGCCTCAGAGTTTCTCCACTTCTTCATTCCAGTTAAGTCCAGTTGCCCAGATCCACCCTCTTCTGCCTGAAAGTTTTGTCTGAGTACAAGAAGATGATCAGGCCCAGTTGCCAGGGCTTTTGCAGGTGCCCCGTGGGACTGCAGTGGCTGCAGCTGTGGATCTGAAGGTGCTGCCTGCATGGGCAGTGGCTGACAGTTGCACCCACAGCCTCAGGCACTGCAGTCTGCCACGTGGCACACGTGCCACCTCTCTGTTTGGGACTGCCTGTGTCTGTCAGGAGGGACTCTGGCAGCAGGGGATGCTCAGGGCTGGCAGCCCTTCTCGTGCCTGGCTGCCTTCCCGCTCTTGCCCTAAGCTGGCCAGGGAGCAGATGGTCCCTTTGGCCAAAGGGGAATCCGTGTGGTGCTGAACTCGCTTCTGCATCGTCTCTGTGTGCTGCCTGGTGTGGGAGAGGTCTGGCAGCTTGGGGGCTGCCTGGAGGGGCTGGGCTGCACAGCCCAGCAGTGCCCTCGCAGGCCTGTGGGGTGGGGGACACCAGCACTCCCTCGTGGGCCAGGGAGGAGAGGCCAAGACCTGCCTGCTTTCCCACAGCTCCTGCTCTGTAGCAGGCTGGTGCGTTCCAGTATAATGAAAAGTATGATTATGCAGCCCATATTCCTTGATGAAGCATCTTGTCTGCACATAGAGAGCTACACATATAAATATTGTGAATTTCGGCATGGCTTTATTTCCCTTGCAAGCAATAGCACCATTACAGCAAATCTTCTGGATATCCAAAGCAGCCAGAACATTCTCCCTGGAGCAAGATGCCTTGCAAAAAATATTCCCAGAGAATTCCAAGAATTACTGTTCTCTGTCACCACATTTGCAGATGTATGCACCCATCCTCCAAGCTGCAGGCAGCTGAATTTCAGGACTCTACTCTGTCAGGAAGATGATGGAACTATGTGCAAATCCTGGACTGCACCTGAACTGCTCTCGTTGCCCCAGGATGGCACAGCTGTGCCCGAGGCTAGAGTGCACAGAGAGCTGGGCTATGAAGAGGTGGTGAAGTGCAGGTGTAAGCAGTGCTGTCACTTCAGGGCTAATTTGGTGGATGTAGGACGGACAGCGCTGCTGCCAGGTCTCCCAGCAGGGCTCTGGGGTTTGTCCTTCTACCCCTGCCTGTCCTGGGTAGGGTAGAGTCACTGGGCAGGCACCTGGGCAGGTGCAGGTGATAGCAAAGGTGGTGGCACTGTCACTGTTCACAGCTCTGGCAGATGCTGTGGCAGCGAGGGCAGCGCTCTGGCCGCTGGCAGGGTGCACCCTGTCTTCATTTGCACTTGGCGTGGTGTAAAAAGTCTAGAGAGAGTCTAATTAGTAAAG
The DNA here is from genome assembly GCF_048771995.1 of Taeniopygia guttata. Classification (NCBI taxonomy): domain Eukaryota; kingdom Metazoa; phylum Chordata; class Aves; order Passeriformes; family Estrildidae; genus Taeniopygia; species Taeniopygia guttata. The sequence continues at coordinate 10,980,431 of NC_133042.1, forward strand.
GGAGCATCCAATATTCATCATTCCTTTTAAACTGATAAGGAAGGCAGTTCATTTAACCACTGAATTGCTACAAGTTTTCATGGGCTGCTTTTTGCAAATATATTTAATGAAGAAGTTGTAAATCTAGAAGAGCTTAAAATTTTAATTTTACACAGAAATATTTTTCCTTGTTTGCATGTTTGTAGTCAATTCTCCTGAGTGCAGTCACATGAAATGTTCTTTAAATGAACATATTTGCTAACTGGCATGATTTCAGATTTTAAAACATTGGTTCCAGCAATTAGGAGTTTCCTCAGTTCCCCAATGACTGGAGAGATTCGTCTTGATTATAATTGCTCTTAGCCACGCATATCTAATTTGTGTCTTTTTAAGTGTTAATTAGTAAACAGTTTGAGCTGACATCTTTATGCGTTTGGGTGTTGAAAAATGAGGCCTATTGCGTGCCAGCGGCTGCAGCATCGCGACAGGGAGGTGCAGCCCCGGGGAGGAAAGGCCTGGTGCAGCCCCGGGTACAGGCTGGTACAGCCCCTGGTACTGCCCAGGCACAGCCTCGGTAGAGGCTCTGGTACAGCCTGGGTAGAGACTGGTACAGCCTGGGTACAGCTCCAGTACTGGCTCTGGTACAGACCAGGGACAGACTCTGGTACAGCCTGGGTACAGCTCCAGTACAGGCTCTGGTACAGCCTCGGTAGAGGCTCTGGTACAGCCCCCGGTACAGCCCAGGTACAGACTCTGGTACAGCCCGGCTACAGCCCCCGGGACATCCCTGGTACATCCCGGGCTGCCCCATCCCCGGTACATCCCGGTACATCCCGGTACATCCCGGGCTGCCCCATCCCCGGCACATCCCGGCACATCCCGGTACATCCCGGGCTGCCCCATTCCCGGTACATCCCGGTACATCCCGGTACATCCCGGTACATCCCGGTACATCCCGGGCTGCCCCATTCCCGGTACATCCCGGTACATCCCGGCACATCCCGGGCTGCCCCATCCCCGGTACATCCCGGTACATCCCGGTACATCCCCGGTACATCCCGGCACATCCCGGTACATCCCGGCACATCCCGGGCTGCCCCATTCCCGGTACATCCCGGTCCATCCCGGTACATCCCGGTACATCCCGGTACATCCCGGGCTGCCCCATTCCCGGTACATCCCGGTACATCCCGGCACATCCCGGGCTGCCCCATCCCGGTACATCCCGGGCTGCCCCATCCCCGGTACATCCCGGTACATCCCGGTACATCCCGGCACATCCCGGGCTGCCCCATCCCGGCCCGTCCCGCCGCGAGGCCGCGGCGCCCCCTGCCGGCCGCTGCCGGGGATCGCTGGCCGGGCCGGCCCCGTGTGCTCGGCTGGAGCGGATTCCCGGAGCTCAGCATCGCCCGCTGTCCTCCCGAGCCGCCACCAAAACGGGCTCGGCGTTGGGTGGGATTGGCACAGCCCTGGTACAGCTGGCACGGCCCTGGGCCAGGCACCGGCATGGTTGATGGTTGCCCACCTCGCTGGCAGCACATCCTGTGTCCCAGTCCGGCTGTGAGGAGCGCGCAGGGGGACGCGTTTGTGACATTCCGAGAGCCACAAATGCGACACTGGCGATGCGCGGGAGGAGAGTCCGTGTACGGGGTGTGCCAGGGCCGTGGGCAGCCCCGCGGTAGCCCCGGCACGGTGTTGCTCTCGCCACCCGCCCGCCCGGGGAACGCCGCCGCTCCCGCGGCCGCTCCGGGGGTCCCTGGCGGCGGCCGGGCGGGCGCGGACCGGCGGGCGCGGCTCGCAGCGAGCCACGAGATGGCACTGCTACAGTGCGCTGCGGGCTGCGAGGGATGGCCCTCGGTCGGGGTGTCCCTGCCTGCAGTGACATCGTGCACACGCATCTGTATGCGGGGATTTTCACCCTCTCGCCAGCTAAAAATGTTAATTCTGGTAGCGGCTTGTGTAAACTTGCCAGGGGCAACGTTTCTGACTAGCTGATTTATGGGCAGGATGAGTGTGGTCACGTTTGTGTTAATGCGGGATTTCGGGGCAGGGGATGAGCCCTACCTGGGGAGGTCACTGATGTGGGCTCAGGTGGTTCCTGCAGTTCACCTGGCATGGCCCCGCCTGGCCCAGCGCTTGTCAGGCCCGGTTTTTCTCTCGTTCTGCTTCTTACGCTGTCCCGGCGCGGGCACGGCGGTGCTGTGTGTGGGTCAGCGCTCCAGGTCCCTCTCTCTGCTTTGCCCCGCAGTACGACTACAGCTTCCGGACGGAGCAGAGCGCGGCCGCCCGCCTGCCGCCCAGCCCCACCCGCTGCCCGCCGGTCCCGCCGTCCTGAGGGCCCGGCCGGGGCGGCGGTGCGTGCCTACTACTGAGCAGGACACGGACACGGCGATGGAACCACCCGGCAGGCTCCGTGTCCTGCCACCGCCGCCACCCTGCACACGCCGCTCCGCCCGGGCACCGCGGCCCTGCCCCTGGCAGCTGCCCCCTGCCCGCTGCAGACCCCTCTCCACGTGAGTACGGACCGAGCACTGGGAGCCTGAGCAGCCCCTCGCTCATCCCCACTTGGTAGCCCTGCTGCAGGACAGTCTCAGAATCCAGAGCTGTAGCAAACCCCTGCAAACACGGCCAGGAGCTTGCGGAGCATCGAGAAATTCCTGAAAGGAGCAATGAAAGGCACGGCTGGGTACTGCCACACGAGCTGCCGTGGAGCTGCTGGGCTCTCCACCCCTTGCAGCAGGAGGCTCCTGTGCCACTCGGTCCAGTGCAGAACTCAGCTGCCGTGAATGCCAAGCCCTCTGCCGAGGTCTGGGCACAGAAGTTCCCTGTGGCTGGATCAGCCTCAGACCCACTGTGGTCACAGAGTTTGCTGTAGGCTGCGGGAGCCACGGCCCCTGGCTCTCCCTGGGCACTGGCAGGGTGCCCAAGGTGCACACAGGTCCTGACATGAAGCACCTTCGCTTTGCACAGTGTCCATCTGTCCATACGGATCTAGGGCAGCAAGCATCCCGTGTTTCTTCTGGATGGATGCTGGCAGCGACACCCTGGCAGACCCTGGCTGTGGCCCACTGACCCCGGCCAAGCTGCCTGTGGACCTGCTGACAACTGGGATGCCATCACCTGCCTTTCATTGCAACAGCTCTCTAACTGTTCCCCGCTAGCTGCTAAAAGAAAAGAGATGTGCCTGTTTCCTGGGCATTCATGGGGAAGCACTGAACACTGACTTGGCACGGGATGAGAGTGGGATGCATTAAACCCTGACCTCTGCCTCCCTGTGATCGCTGACCAGGCTTGCTCCCAAGCCAAATGCATGTCTTGGAAAAGTCCATTGCTGTAATAAGTTATTTACAAGTGCCCATCTGACTCGGTGCTGCTCTTTCAAGTCTCTGCTGTAGAACAAAGATACATCATGGCAGCACAATGGCAATTTTGGAGTAAGAGTTTAAATGTACAACTTTTTGTATTGTAAAATACTGATTCCCTGACCCCACTGAAATGCAATTGCTATGGTAACAGTGCTGTTGCTCTCAGCCTGGGTCATACTTGTGCCCTGACCTACTTTGCACTCCCTTGGATTGATCTGGCATTTGCTAGTTGCACAGAGCAGTAACTAACAGCAGTTTTTGTGCTGTCAGCTAATATTTTTTATTTGTGCATAAGTAAAATAATTCTTGTCCAAAGATTCATTGGTTTTAAGGCACCACACTGTATTGCTGGGATAAAGAGCACAAAATACATTTGGGACAGACTTGAGTCCAGATCTTTGCTTCAGCTTCTTCCAATCAGGTAAATCATTTTCTGAAGCTGCGTCTGCGGAGTGGCCATGTGGTTGGAGAGAGAGGCCAGTTTGGTAGCATGTGCATTGGTTTTGGGCAAAAGAGTTAAAGCTGTGCACCAGCTCTGGAGCCCTTGGGTGACCCCCTGGAAATGCTCGTTTACTTGGAGCTCACACCACCATTTTTAGTTGTTATTTATCCTGCAGTAAAGAAAAGCCAGACCTCACTGCCAGGCTTCACAAAGGCCAGATTGATGATGCCGACATCGACAAATGAACATACCATGGCAGCTTGGTCATTCGGCTCAGGTTCACTTCAAGTTCAAATACACTCTATGCCGTAGTGCTGTGCCCATCTCATCCATCTTTTGTCTTTCTATTTTTCTGCTTGTAATTTGTTCTGTAGTTTTCTGTGACATCCGTTTATAGCTTCTCCTGTGGCTCAGTGGTCACGGCAGGTAGGCAGCAGCCGTCTGCAGCAGTGCGTTCCTCACAGCTTTGGGATGAGAGCTGACCTTCCTGTTCACGGTGGAGGAACGGGGGCTGCGGACTAGCACAGGGCACAGCACAGGCTGCAGAGCTGCAGGCAGTGCCTGCCACTGGGAGATTGAGGCAGCTGCCAGGAGTCCCTCCTGCACCCTCCTCTTCCCTGAGGGCAGGCTTGCCTGGCTGCGGACGGGGGCTCAGCAAGGAGCAGGTTCTGAGAGCCACCGAGCCCCACGCTCTGTGCCACACTCCCTGGCTATGTCTGGGAAAGTGGGTGCAGAGCTTCAAGTCCATTATGTAGGAGAGAAGCAGTGCTTTAGTATTTGTACCAGCTGCTGGGTTTGCTCAGCCTTCTTGGAGAAAACGAGCTCAGCTTGCTCTGCAGCGACCTACAGGAAACACTGGATACTTGAAACACTGGCAGGATACGTGGCTGGGACAGGCATCTACATCTTCAGGATATATTTGTATACTTACTTCTCCCTCTCTAACACTGGGCCAGCAAAGCTGCTTCAGGACTCACCTGCCGAGAACCTTGAGAGATGAGTTTGCTCTCCATGGTGTGGTCCTGCACCACGGCGCTGAGGGGACAGCCTGTTTGAAATGCACAGACAGGACAGATGCAGTTCCTGTGGGGCAAACACAATGAAGGTGTTCTGAACAAAGAGCTGCACCTGCTGAGAGCCAGCTGAGCTCTCAGCCCTGCTAGCCACAGGCTGGAAAACTGGGTGATTCCAAAAGGGAGAGGGCTCGGAGCCAGTACTTGGAAGCACAGCGAGACACTGTGCAGGGTGGTTGACTGTGTCAACTTCTCAGCCCACTGATCAGAGGAAGCTTTTTTTATTGCACTGCTGATTTCCCGAGACCAGGGGTGTCAGGTCAGCATTTCCACTGCAAGGTTTTACTGGCTGCTCCGTAACTTCTGTACTCACAGCAGCAAGGCTGGTCCTTGCATCCTTACAGTGAGTCCTCCATGCTGGCACGTGCCATGGCCAGAACCAGCATCTCTGCATCTCCCTCCCTGTCCAAGAGGTGACTGTGGAAGAGTTGGCCCAGGCAGGAAATGTTCAGGGAGTCTGATGTGGATGTTGTCTGGCTGTGGAGAAGCCTTCTGGAGCATAAGGGGAGGGGAGGAGTCAGTGAAAAGCAGCAGAAGTGAATTTGCAGAGCTTTACCAGATGTTCTTGGCTACCTTGCCTGAATTTGTAGAACAAAACTGGTTTCTAGGTAGTTTAATCTTGTGGCTGATGAAGAATTTAGTTTGCCAAATTATTATACATCTGCAACAGAGACAGAAAAGCGGCAGTGAGGGGTTTGCTTACTGTAAAATACGCCTTCTGATGTGAATTCCTAGTGACACGCTGCCTCCTGGATTCCTCACGGCAAGAAGCCGCTCGTGGCCACCCAGGCCAGGCTGTGCTGTCTGCTGTGTTGATCACGGAAAGGCAAGAAGTTAGTCAGAAAGTGATGTAGAGTGTGAACTTCGTGATAAAATTCAAGTGTGAATAGTTGTAGCAGGTGTCTTCCCTTATGGGAGCACCTCATATCTGTAGTTCCGTAGGAGTAAACAGTGTCAGACTTTTCCTGTGACTGTCCTTGCGTGTCCCCGCGGTGTTTGTTGAGGTTTCCTGGGGGCCTCCTGTGCAGTGGGAGGTTGTTGGTAGTCTATAGCATTGGGCTTGTTTGGTTCCCACCCACCACTGCTCCCTCAGTGTCCTGAGCTCTCCAGACTGAACCCGCATGCTGCCGAGCCTGGAGAATTCCTGTCCTGGGCACTGCACATGCCAGGTAGGTGCTGGTGGCACGGGCACCTCCTCTTCTGTGGGGCCCTGGGACCTCCTGGCAGGAGGGAGAGCGGGATACCAGCCCTCACCTCCCCGGGTGACTCTGGGTGAGCCCCAGGAGCCCGGAGAGCTGCTCCTGCTCCTCCCAAAGGGCCGGCACGCCTCGCTGCACCCACAAGATTACCTCAGCCTTGGAGCCTTGAGCAGAGCAGGAGCCCCTGCCAGCAGCGGGGCAGCCGGGGCGCAGCCAGCCCAGCCTCACCGCCCGGGCTGCCCTGCAGGAGGGGAGAGCTGCTCCTCCGCTCACAAACCAGCTCTGTGAGGTGCTGCTCGGTCCATCCACCACAGGGAAGCCAAACACTTCGGGTATTCCGCTCGTTTGTTGTGAAATTGTTTCCTAACAGCAACAGGTTTAAATGTCATCGTACAAATGGCAGAGAGAAACCTTTTATGCAGTTGCAAAGTGGTTTTCTAAAATGGTTGGGTTACTGAAAGTGATTTTATTGTGCATTAATCTTATGAATGTTACTATGTTTTATATTTATTTTAGATGACCCTCCTGTATTTTACAAAGGGAAGTTTCATTGTGTGATAACTCCGTCTGTATTCTTAATATAATTTGTTAAATGAAACTTGTTTTAATCAGATAATTCTGTGTGCTTTTGTATTTTAATTTTCTGAATGAAACAACTACCTGGATCAGAAGAGTGAAATACAAAGGTGGCAACACGATTCCCCATAGGGAATGTGCTCTTGTTTGTGGGCTTTTTTCCTTGGAAATTGGATCTAAAAAGCCTTGGAAAATGTGTCCAAAATGTCTTGCCCTACAGGTGTGCTGCCCAGTGAAAACAGGCGTGTTTTGTGGGGCAGGACTGGGTGAAGCCTGGCAGGAGCAATCTCAGCAGAGCGGCGGTGCTGGCAGGGCCGAGGGCAGCGCTGTCGCGGGCAGCCCGTGCCACCCGGGCTCAGCCCGTGGCCACACGGCAGCAGAGCGGGCTGGCACCTCGCGGCTGGGGCAGCAGCCCTGAGGAAATGGGCTGCTCAGCCAGGGGGAGGCTAACACTGCACTACACTGAAAATTGTTTTTCTTTGGGCTAAATTATTATTCTTCTGAACTTGACCCAAGCTAGTGGTGCACAATCTGACCTCTGGCATCTTCTCACCCCAGACAGTATTTCTGTCTCGCTTATTTTGAGTGCTCTTTGAATTAAGGGAGATTAATACCCAAGTTCCCGACATTCTCTTCAGGCATATGTTTTTATAACCTTTTGAAAGCAGTACCACTTGTTCCACAAAAAACTCAGAAGCAGCATCTTGTGGCTGCCGTGGGAGCTGTCACCGGCACCTGATTGAATGTCCTGCCTGGGGAGGAGGTGCCGTGGGGAGGACATAAACCAGAGTGGGCCCAGCCCGTGCCAGCCCGGGGCAGCAGGCAGGCGTGGAGCTCCCAGAGCCGGGGCTGTGCTGCTCCAGCATCTCTTCAGCTGCTGCCACGGGCTGTGGGCTCAGTCCTGTGGCACAGCACACCCTGGAAGTGCTGCCAGGCCTGGCCAGGAGAGCCCTCATCCCCCAGCACTGGGGCTGGAGCTGGCTGACATCCATCATTCACAGAATTTGGTTTCTAAGGAAAATTTCTGATTTCTTTTGCTCTGTTTAAAGCAAAAACTCTCAAAAGCTCTCAAAGCTCTCCCGCTTTGAGACGTGGGAGCAGCGGTTTGTCTCTGGAGAGGTGACTTGTGGCCCTTCCTGTCCCAAGGAAATCCTCCCAGTGCCTGAGGGGAGCAGCAGGCGCTGGGGCTGGGGGCGGCTGGCACAGTCCCTGTGTCACCAGAGGGTTCTTTTGGGCTTTGTGAGCCGGTGGCTTTGGTGGTGTTTTGTTTTCTTTTCTCCTCTCCCTCCTACAGCTTTAAAAATTAACTTGCCTGGGGAGTTTCTCAAAATCTCTGGAATGATGGATAAGCCATGTAACTGATTGTCATGGCCCTAGGGAGGATAAACATCTTCTGCAGTTTAAAATAAAACCTCCTCGCTCCCTGGTTAATAAGTGTTGAAAGAAGCACAAACAGAGCTAACACAGGATTTCCATGACTAACAAGATGACCACATCAGTGAATGTTGTTTGGGGTTAAAAATGACTCAGCTTTTGCTTCCCTTGGGTAAGAAGTTTTATCCCAGTGCAGGAAAAGCTGCCAACAGCACTTTGAAGCTCTGGCAAACATGATGGAGCCAGGATTGTGAACTGGGAAGTGTTTGAATGCCGGGTTAAAAAAACCCTCATAAACTCTGCTCCATGTGTGCGGATTTCTGGAAGATAAAGGAGCCCACAGCTTCATCCAGCTTGTGCTGACTCTTTTCTTTTCAAAAGCCTTTTCAGATGTTTTCACTTTTCTGCTTGCTTTGTTGAAAGATGTAAAAATTTAAGACAACCACAAAGTAAACATTTCAAAACTTTCTAGTCTGAAAATTAGTGACATTTTCAAAATCCCTCAAATTCCATTTCAGCACTATCAGAAATGAAGATGTTTGGGGTTTTTTTGATTGGCAAATTTTCCAGGCAGGTTTTTGTTTATTGATAACTTTTTATTTTTCAAAGAAAATAGATTTATTATTCAGTAGAAACACTAGATAAGTCGATGTCTTGTCAAAATCAAGCAGGTTTTCTTTATTAGAGTGAAATAGTAATGAACTCATCTGCTTCTAATATTTATAAAGAGTAGGGAAGGCCATTAATTCTGCTTCTTGTGAATAAAACCATCTGTGATTTCTTTCCATTTGATGTGTTTTGGTTTTAATATACATTTTTCACAAATAAGTGTAGTGATTTTTTGTGAAAATGTCACATTCAGAATCTCATAAAGAAGGAACGCAAGGAGGGGGAAACGAAATGTTTTGTTAGCTCAGTAATTTCTCACCTTGCACAGAGAGTAAAATTCCTGCCAACTTTAACACATTAGGCGACAGAATTACATGTTCAGCTCTAATGCAATCCATGACATGGAACAAGGCAAACAGAGGATGTTTGGAAGTTTGTTTTCCTTTGGGAATCACACAGCACATTTAACTTAATCTGTCCTGACACTTGAATTATAACATGAGCTTCTTTAGGGAAGCAGAATGGTAGATGCCTCTTTTTAAAGCAAAGCAGAAGTTAATAAAATGGGCAACACGTCGAGGAGAAAAAGCCCAAATGAACCATTGTGCGATTCTCAGAGCAAATGGGCTCTACTCTGGGGTTTTTCCACTAGAAATGCTGGAAATCTTGAGGCATCCTTCTGCTGAGGGTGAAATTTGACCTCTAGAATTTTACTCGATTAAAGCAAAAGCTACAAGAATGCCCCAAGTGAGACCACTTTGTAGTTGGACTTGTGAGTGTTCGATCTTAAATTAAACTGCGTATCCCTCCAGCTGCTCTGCCAGGATTTATTTCACAATCTCCCCAGCAGCTGGTGCGTTGGAGACTGTACTGTGCTGCAGCTGTACCTGTGTACCTGAGCTGTCCCTGTGGGGGAAGGAGCTCCTCTGCTCCCAGCCACACAGCCCAAGCACCCCGGGCGTTCTCTGGGGGCCTGCAATGCCAATGGGGCTGTCACTGCCATCTGCTCCACTGGGTTGGCTCCAGTTACAGATTTTAAGGCCCAAATTTAATGTCCATGTCCAACAGGATCAAAGCAGATCCTTGGAGGTTCCTCTGAGTGAAGAAACCTGAAATCAAGTAGCAGATGTCCTCACCTGAAGCCCAGAACTCCAGGTGCTCTAGAGCAGGGCAGGTACTCTCCTGAGGAGGGAAAGGCAATGCCAGTTTTATCACTGAAAAAATTATTAATCTGGTTGTTTCGCAGCTACCTGTTTGCAGAGATAGGAGAAGGCTGTGCTCTTCTTCTGGGGGAGTTTTCACACCTATGCCAGGCAAGTAAGTCTGCTCACTGGTTTGCTTTTATTTTATAGTATTTATCATTTGTAATTTAGCATTTAATCTGCTGTTGAACAACAAAGATACTGATCTGTCCCAAACTTTTTTTTTTTTTTTTCACCAAATTGAACAACACTGTCAGCTGAACAAAAAACAAAATCTGATTTTCATTCTTTAAAAAGCTTGACCAAGTAGTTTTCAAGCAGAGGGCTTGGGCCAGGTTTGGATGGGTTTGCACAGGTTCCACACTGCTGGTCTGGGCTCAGCCCCACAGTGGGTGCTGGGGAGGGATGCTCTGCCCCAGCCATGGACCCTCTGCGGGTCCCCGCTGAGACAGAAACATCAAAATGGGGCTTCAAATGGGAACAAGGAAAATCCACACTGCATATCAAGAAAACTTCCTGAAGGGGAAGTAGGTGAGGCCTGGGAGGCTGGAGAGTCTCCATCAGTCTTTGCCAAATACGCGCTGGGAGGGGGAGTGAGGCTGGAGCTCCGCAGTGTCCATGAGTGGATCCTCCTTCCCCTGGCTCTGCCCTTCCTCAGGGAGCACCCGCGACTGTTCCCACAGTCATGGCACAGGGCTTTGGGTTGTTGGGGTTTGCTGGGGGAGGCTGGCTCCAAAGCTACTGAAGAGTCAAGACACAGGGAGCCCAGGAAGCAGTAATGCTGTGAGGTCATTTCAGCGGAATTCCCCGGCAGGGGAGTGCTCCGGCCAGGGTCCTTATTCAAACACAAGGCAAGAAGCCCATGGGGTTATTTCCTGTTGGGTGTCCCACAGGAGCATGACAGGAGTTGATTTGGGATGCATCACGCGAAAAGCAGAGGCAAGGGGTGAGCGGAGTGGGGAGGGAGAGCGGGAGTGACCAGGACAGCCCTGTGCCAGAAATGTGGTGGTGACTATTCTGTAGTGACAAACGAGTTCCCCCTGCTCAGGGCAAAGCTGTCATGTCCATGGGCTGGGCCAAGGACTGGCAAAACCCGGGAGTACCAACTTGGGCATAAATGAGGAACAGTTTCATGAGCTCTGGAGGCCACAGGGGTGGCTTCCTGTGACTGACTTCTCTGGATTACACAAAGACTTCCTGCTTTTCCCACCGGCACGTAGCCCTGTTCCCACAGTCCCCAGCAAGGACCTGTCATGGGTGGCAGAAGCCAGTCAATGGACTCAAAAGCCCTTAATGCAAGCGTTTTCCCTGTTCTAACTCTAAATTCCTCTTTCTGTCCAAATTCCTACTCATATGAAACTTTTAGGAACTTAATTATCCTTGAGACTTCTACCTCTTTGTGAAATCTGGTTTAAATCAGTAAAGAAAAGAGTTCAAAGTTATTGGGCAGGACAGGCAGACAGACAAGCACACAGGGATCACAGGAACCTTGTTTTCATAGGAAACTAGATTAAAAAAATCCCACAGCAGTTACCAGCCCCTTTGGTGGCACGCCTGCCTCAGGCCCGCGCAGGGCGATGGTTGGGGGTGCTGGGGCACAGGCAGCTGGGATTGTGCTTTTTGGGAAGGGAGGGGGCTGGTTGCTGATCCTGCCTCCTCCAGCCGGGCTTGGCTGGGCAGTGGCGCTGGCAGCAGCGATTCTGCAGCCTGTCTGCTTCTCCCAGCTGGATGCAGATTCATGACATCCCTGCTCACTTTGGCATGCAAACCTGTACCTAATTTCTTCTGAAACGGGCCCTGAGGAAGTCAGCAGATGTTATTATTAAAGCATTGAGCATCAGCAGCTCCCGAGATATTGTCAGTCTGTTAATGAGCTGATCAAACTGGGGAATGCAAGGGCTTTCCCTACTTCTTAATAAGGAAAATAAGACCTCCAAGGTTAAAAGACTTCATTTAAACTGCACTAAGTTTATAGGTTGCGAAATGTTCTTTAATCAGTTTATTCTTAGAAGGCCCTAACTGCCCGTGAACAGGAGTAGACATCTTAAATGATCCCACAAGAGCACAGCCACTCTGTCTTGGTGGGGTTTGCTGGCATTTTGCTCCCTTAGTCTCCTTAACTAGCCTTTTCCATGCACCTTCTGCAATTCTTTTGTGAACATTTTGTGCATCATTACCCACAGCTCTCCCCCAAGACTCCTGATGATCTGTGAATTATTAGGTTTTGCTGTTTGAAAGTTAAACTGATTTTCCTATCAATATATTTGTATTTGCAATTTTCCAAATCTTAAATCCCAACATTGTCCCAAGGCTATAGGAGACACCAGGTGTACAAATGAGCCAGAAATATCCTGAATTAGACACCTCCCTGCACCTCTCTGTGTTCTCCCTTGCTCTGAGCCTCTCCGTACCTGCGGACCTCTAGATTCTGTTCTAGAAGCAGTGGCTCATGGAGAACCCACTTTGCTGGCTTTTCTCTTAATCCGATACTATCTGGAAGTCTACTTGGGGTTTTCCACCTGCAGGGATGTTTAGAATTTGGACACCAGTGATATTGATATTAGAGTAAATTGGTAACAGCTAGAAGTTGAAAGAAAACATCTATTATTTCTACAGGAGCAGAGTAGCATGAAATGCCTAAATGGTGCCTTGCCACCACTATCACTCACCTGAGATAGGTCCAAGAACAAGCTGAAGAACTTTTGTCCTGGAGAACTTCATTATACCCAAATTGACAACAGGTAAACAGCTGCCAAGGAATGATCAGAGAAGGAGAATACAGAGAAGGCCCCTTTAATTCTCTCCATCTGCTCCGTGGTGCAAGTGGGAAGGAGAACACAAAGGTGAGGCCCCGTGTCCCATGTCCTGCAGTCCCTCCTGCAGGAGCTGGCCTTGTGTGGTTGTGGGCAGCCTACCCCTGCCCAAGGGGGACTCCCAGGTGCTCAGCAGCACTTCCTCCTCACCATGGATCACTGAGCTCACACCCATGCCATGATTTATTCCAGCATGGACATATTTATATATCTGATAAGCAGTGCCTGCTATAAATATGTCCATGCTCTCCCTTTTGCTATGCACCAGTGAGGAAGGGGCATGTTGTGATAAATTGACCCTGAAATATGGTGCATGTGCATGGTTTTAAAGACTGGAAGGATCGGGTCAGTTTGGTGTCTCTCTGCTGTGGTTCAATTAGTTATTTTTAAAGGCATCTGCTGAACTGTGGCTTCCAGGGTACATTTCCAGAATTACCAATATGTTTAACCCTAACGTGTGTCACTTGGCAAAACTTTATGAGCACTAATAAACAAAAAGGCCCTGAACTACATCTCAGCATCAAAGCAGACCTATTCTTCCCCTGCTGTGGCCCTGCCATGGCCAGTGAGGGCAGGGCCGTGCCCTGGCAGGGGAGACGTTGGATCAGCATCCGCTGATGCTCTGGCATCCACTGCTTCCCCCACAGGGAGAGCAGCATCGCAGGGCAGCCAAGCCCAGTGTCCACTTCTGCACAGCCTGCTCAAGACCTCCAGGAACCCACAGCCTTTCTGACCAGGACCACTCCCCCAGACTTGCAGACTTGTGGTCTGCAAGTGCCCTTTCACAATCCTGGGTCATTTCTACTGACTTCAAATGGTAACGTGGAGCAGAGAAATAATAAACTTGAAAAGAGTCAGTGGGAAGCAACTCCCACTGGTTCACACAGCAGTCTAGAACTGTGTCTGCTGTGGAGGAGGATGAAGGGCACTGACAGCCAGCATGTCTGGGAGTCACACCGAAGCCAGTGTGACCAGGTGAAACTGGTTAAGTGCCAGGCTGCATGATCAGGTCCCAGCTGGTGACAAAAAGATGCACCTGTACATTAGCCCTTTTTCATAATTTCCCTCAGATCTGGAGTCCAGCAGCAGGTCTGACTTTGAGCTTCTGCTACTGCCTGCCACTTCTCCCAAACTGTGAGTATCAGCTATGTATTTTTTCATCTTTCAGAAGAAGTTTATAATTAGGCTGGAATTCTTCAGGCAGAGGCAAAGGCCATGCTGGTTTGGGTTAGATTGTTTTGTTAAATTTTGAAGAAAACTGTTCTTCATTAAGGAATACGTGCTGGTTTCCAGAGGATGGCTGAGACCTTCCCTTCTCTAGTATTCGGTCTTGTGCAGTTCTAAACTTGAGTTTCTTTTCTATTTAAATATTTAAAGCCTGTCTTTGCTTCTGTTTTCACAAAACCTGAACTGGGCTGGAGGGGTGCCACAGACTGGAAGCAGAAGCTGGGCCAGTGCAGTTTGATGTGGCCGTGGCTGTACAAGCACTGACCATGTGTGTGGCAGGGCCTGAGCAGCCCAGGAGGGGTTGTCAGAAATGTTAGGAAGAGAAAGTTCATTTTCTGAGAAGTTTTGAGTGGTTGGTTGTCTCTGCACAGGGCAGAGCAAGAATCTCAGTGGGTGAATGGGGTGAGCTGGGCTCTGCTGCCGTGTGTGTGGGGAGCTGGCTGCCCTTTCTCTGTTGTGCCATTGTCTGTTTGGCCTGGGCCTGAGCTGTGTTTGAACAGCAGCACTCTGGTATCTGTGGCCAAAAAGTTACCCTTTCGGCTGTGTGTTGTACTTTTATTTTGTAAAATGTCTTTCAACTTCAGCGGTGTTGCTGCCCCCGGCTCTGCAGAGCCCAGTGAGCCGTGCGTGTAGCCCAGCTGCTGGTGGGCGAGCCCAGGGCGGTGGTTTTTCACCCAGCCCGTCAGTGTTGGTGAGATGTGCTGCCTCGGGCCGCAGGGAGGGTCAGACACAGCAAGGCCCGAGCCCCAGGGAGCTCCGGAGGTCAGAGGCTCGGCCCGGGCAGCGCTGGCTCTGGGAAAGCCGGAGCAGGGAAAGCCGGAGCAGGGAAAGCAGGCCTTGCTCGGGAAAGTTGGAGCAGGGAAAGCCGGAGCAGGGAAAGCAGCCCTTGCTCGGGAAAGCCGGAGAAGGGAAAGCCGGAGCAGGGAAAGCCGGAGCAGGGAAAGCCGGAGCAGGGAAAGCAGCCCTTGCTCCCACCCCAAGGCCGGCCGTGGGCTCCATCAGCAGGCCGTGGGTTCCGGGTGGGAGCCTGTCCTGCAGACTGCGTCCCTAGAGAGGAAGAGCAGCAGAGAGGGGCAGGACTGCTGCTGTTGCTGCTGCGAGTAGAGAAATGCCCTTCCCACAGCCAGGCCAGCAGCCTGGGAGCCTGGTGGGGCCGCGCCTGGCCCGGGGCCCGTCCTGGAGCTGTCCCGGTGCCGCCGCACTGGGGCCAGAGCCTCTGCTGGGAGCACCGTGCCAGCCCTGACCCTGTGCCCCCGAAACACGGCCTGGGCAAGGGGCCGGCCATGGACTCATTACAAGCATTTTCACCCCAAAAAAATCAGAAAAGGTTAAAGCAGCCACTGTGCGCTCTCCTGGTAAAACCCCGCCTAACGTGTTGCTGGTTTGTTTGTTGAGTCACCAAAACTTTAGAAAACATGAAAGCACTTCGTGTGACTAAAAAGAATACTAGGTACAGGCTTATTTCTGTGTCTACAGAACTATTTTGGAAGAAAGAATGTTATTATTTAAAAAAAAAAATCAAGACAGAGTATTTTTTCATAACAAAACCAAAAGGAAAGTAGTGCAGCTTTGGACAAATTAGAAACAGGCTTGAGTATTACACTTTACATGGATGGTACTCGGGTATTAATCCATTAAAGTAATCAAAAGAGCTTAAATAAGAATCTGAAGGCTGCAATATATATGTCAATGAACAAGCTGTAAAACTTCCTGAAAAGGTGATTTCAAAGCCATATTGTCCAAGCTTGGCAAATTGCATATTTAATTATTTTGTCAGTCCCTCTTTCTACTCTAATCTTTTGGTGAAATACCTTTAGACATATGAAATCAGTTAAGATAATTAGGGTATGATGGAATTAGGTGTTACTTGATTTTTAAGAAAGATACCATCCTCTGCCTTGGTATAAAATGTGTGCAGACCCCAAAAGCTGGACTGTATTGTAATGTTTTCTTTTCTATAAAGATCAAAGGTCTCCAGCCCCTTTCAAGATGTTTGCAGAATTTGTTTCCTAATTATCCCACATTTACTTATTTGTGTGCTGGGACATCAGAGTTAACTCTTTGATTGTAAAGATGAGATGGGACCTTCCTCCAGATGACTGGGGCCAGCAAAGCCTTGCATCTCAAAATTGTTTTTCAGATGACGTGGCTGCCTCAGTTCTGAGGTTCTGGTGTGGTTTAGGATAGATGAGGTGTTGTGTTTGCTTGATTTTAATACCCCAGTCATCTACAGCAAAGATTTGGTTTTCTGTAGTAAGAGTTTACACCTTCATTAATATCCTTTACAAGTTTACAAACTCTCAGTAAACAACAGTAAACTATTTAGGCTTTGATTTTTCTGGGGGTTGGAACTGTTTTCACCAAACCTTTATGGTCTTTCCATGATGTGGAGCCTGAGTTTCTTCAGCAGAAGTTTCTATAAAAGTTTTGAAATTAGAATTTCTTGGCTCACTTCATTGACTTTATTTTTCCCCCATCTAGAGAGATATAAAAGACTGACAGGACACCCCAGAAATGTGAAAACAGGCTGTAAGTTTTGCAGTTTCAGTTGTGAAGTTACAAAAATAAAATTGATTAGAATAGCATGAAATCTATAAAATAAAAAGTAAAACGTTTATAGGGGAAGTCTAATATGAAACATTTTTTAAAAATGTGTTTTATTTACTTTTTATACATTTCATTTCTCATATTCTTTTGAACTTTTTTGAATCTTCTCATATGTTTCCTAATTACATTTGCCTCTCTGACTCCTGTCTGTGTTTTCCTCAGCACAGAGGGGCTGAGTGTTTGTCTTGGTTTGCGTTTGCTTCTTTCCTTTGAAAAAGAAACAGGCTGCATCAAGCTTTCCTGGGGGTGCATTTGCAATGGCAGCACCGGGGCTCAGCGCTCACAGGGCGATGAGGAGGGTTGTGATAACAGGTGAGGGATGTGCCTGCCTGCGCAGAGCTCAGCCTGGGACCCCGCAGCGCCCAGAATACCCGTGGCTCTTTTGGGGGAAGGTGCTGACAAGATAAGCTGTTTTCCTCTGGTGAAGTCCTGCTGCCTGCTTTGGTTCGGGACGCGAGGAAGAGGAGGGCAGCGGGTTCTGTCCCGTGTGTCGCACCGCTGCCCGAGCGGGGCCGGGCTCCGTGTCCGTGTCCGTGCCGGGGGCTGGTCGTGCCCAGCACCTGCTGCCCGGGGTGCGGCGCTGGGGCTTTCTCCGCTCTCCCCCGGGCCAGCAGGGTCCCCCGGCACAGCCGCACGGCCCCAGCCCCGCTGCTGTCCCCGGCGGGGCCCGGTGCGTTCCCTGGGGCCGGGGTCCCGGTGCGTTCCCTGGGGCCGGGGTCCCGGTGCGTTCCCCGGGGCCGGGGTCCCGGTGCGTTCCCCGGGGCCGGGGTCCCGGTGCGTTCCCCGGGCCGGGGTCCCGGTGCGTTCCCCGGGGCCGGGGTCCCGGTGCGTTCCCTGGGGCCGGGTCCCGGTGCGTTCCCGGGGCCGGGGTCCCGGTGCGTTCCCTGGGGCCGGGGTCCCGGTGCGTTCCCGGGGCCGGGGTCCCGGTGCGTTCCCGGGGCCGGGGTCCCGGTTCGTTCCCTGGGGCCGGGTCCCGGTGCGTTCCCCGGGCCGGGACCGGCATCCCGGCGCTGGGCTGCCCTGGCTGGCCGCGCCCGAAGCCGCCCTGGCGTGCTCCCTCTCCGTGCCTCGCTCGGCCGCGGAGCTGCGCGGAGGGTGCGGGACGGGAGCGGGGCCGGTGCCGGTGCGGAGGGAGCAGCCCCTGAGCGCTTCCCGGGCTGTGTACGGCCCCCGCCCGGAGCCCGGCCACCCCCGGCCACCCCCGGGTCCGGTGCCGTCCCTCGGCCCCGGGCAGAGCCCGGCACGCAGCTCCGAGCCCGCTGGGGCTGCGCTCGGCTGACCCATGTCCTTAAATGCCTGCCTGACTTCTGCCGGGCTATTTATTTCTTTGCCATCTTAGCTCAGGTGTGAGGTTACTTATTGTGGGTTTTTTCCCCTCTGCTTTTAAAATTCGGGGAGATTTCCTTTAGAATTCACCACTTCAGTCTTTACTCTCAGATTTGTGTTTTGTTAATTTTCCCCCCTAGGTATTTATTATTTATTCACATAGGATTCTAAATTTCTCTCTTTCACACACTTTGATAGGAGTAGTTTTCTTCCTCAGAAATCAGTTTATTAGTCACCTTCTCAACACCCCACAAGAAGTCAGTATCCATTTCAATATTTAGTTTGTTATAATTGACTTCAGTAACATCACAGCTGAGTTTTTTACATTATGTACCCAGCTCAGAAAAATGCTGGGGAAAAGGTGGGATTTTTTAAATTAAACATGCACTAAAATACATCTCAGATTTCAACAGCCATTAATAAATATTTGGGGTGATGCTCTGGATTGAGTGCATATCCTTCAGTCTCTTCTGGGCTCAACATTTAAGTTCTTAGTTTTGCATAAAATTACAGGATTTTTTTTTAATGCCCAAATTTGAAATGAAAAAGCATCTTGGGTGTCATAGTCATAGGCTCGTTAAAGATCAAGAGGTCTCCTATGCACTTGGGTAAAAATTTTAACTTAACTTGAACTTTTAAATGTCACAGGAGCTTTTGAAACAGTTTACCCGGTGTTTCAACCAGAGGCTCATTGAGGGGATGTGGTGCTGCTCTGGCAGCTGCTCCTGGTGCCTGCAGAAGAGACACTGAGGGGTTTCAGGCCAATTTGATCTAATCTCATCCTGGAGATTTCTGCTCTGAGCTGCTTGAGGTATCCAGAGCTGTTTATTTGGCTTCTGGCTGCAGTTTTGCCCTGATACCTCTTTACTGGAAAACCACATTTAGAAAGGGGAAAAAAAAAATAAGAGGATGTGGGAGAGGAAGGAAATACAAAGAGATTTTACTGAAGAACTTGTATAAATTCTGGATTTTGAAACTAAACTCAGAAATTCCTCAAAGAAAAACTCTGTTGTATCGCCATGAATTGCAACACAGAGCGTGAACTCCCAGCTCCTGAATGAGCACAGGGAACTGGCAAAAGCAGCTGCTTGAAGAGCAAACAGCTGCAGCACACAGGATGCTGCTGCTGGATGTGCGGGTTTCACTTGTGGTAATTACTGTGATGAGCAGAATAGTCCTCGGCAATCAGCATCCTTGGGAAACCATAGATACAGCTCTGTTCACATGGCGTTAAAAAATAATTTTCAAAGCCATTTAAACACCTAAGGTATGCTATTACTGGTAAGAATTAAATTAAACCTTTACTACATTCTAAATCAATTAATAACATATATTAATAACATACATTAATTCTATGAAAGGTCTTACCCAGATAACTCCCTACTGAGGAAAAGGAGATGCCATGCTCCGTTCCCTGTCCTTTTGCCTGCTGTTCATTCATTGCAATTTTTGCTGCAGCTTTAGCCAAAGCAGCTAGGAGCCTGTTTGGATATATATCTGAAATCCAGCTCACACTTTGGGCTAAGCTGGTGGAACACAACTAGAAACAGGAGCATTTACCTTGCTGTGCTTAGCGGCAGCGGTGCCCGAGGTGCAGGCTCGGAGCGGTGCCCGGTGCCGCCGGAGAAGCCCGTGGAGGATTAGGGTGTGCTCAGCCTCTCCTCAGACAGGTGCACAAACACTTCCCCCTTTTAGGTGCTACCTGCTCTTTACTGGACGTTTATTACAAGTCGATGCAATTTCACAAAGCACCTGCATGCAATAAAACCCTATTACATGTGTGAGGCCTTAAGGAAATTAACGGTTCCTCCCTAGGGATGCATATTTTGTTAAGATGTTTATTACAGATGAAGTGGTCCTGGGGTAAAACATTAACAAGTTGTAGAGTGATAAAAGGAATTTTATCATTTCTCAGTGACATAAATAGGAAGAAACCTTTAACTAAATCTATAAAATTCCTGTTTCCTAATGAATTTGCTTTAACTATTTATTAACTGGATAAACTTATACAGGCTGCAATTTGGATTTTTTCTTTCTCATCCCCTCCCAAAACCTAAGCAGAAGGCATTGTCTATGAACTGATGTGAGCTCTGGTGTGCTAAAAAAAAAAAACTTTAGATCAATAACTTTGTTTTTTTTAAAGCAATTCTGTTCCTCTGTGGGTTTAAAGGCAGGGCCCTAAAACTCAGCTCATTCTTGTAATACTGATTTTAGAATTAAATGCAACATTAAAATTCTGTGTTATAATAATTCTAACTCATATTACTGAAGTCACATGTTATATTTTAGGGTTCAGTCCCAAGAATTTATTTTTGGTTGCCATTCTTTTTTTTTAGCACCGTATTAATGAAGTTTGCTCTTTACCATTATTAGAGATGAAAGCAGGAGCACTGCTTTGGACTGAGAATGCTCCATCTAATTGAATTATATGAATGTAGTTAAATGTCTACTTCAGAAAGGCCATATTCACTTTCAAGATTAGTTACTCCAAGAGTTAATGGCCTATTTAAGCAACATAGTCCAAGAGCCAAACACAGGTGGGCTGTGTTAATAACTTTATTTAAACCGTTTTTTCCCCTTTTGAGAGGCACAAGCCATCCATTAATGCATTCATTAGAGTTTATGGCATAGTTCTGCTTTTCTCCTAATGACACTATCCAGACTCAAACTTGCTTGGCTAATTTAGCCCAGCTGCCCTTTGCCTCTCAGCAACAGGTCCCTTGTTCTTCAGTCATACGGGCTGAAGTGTCATGATGATTAGTTTTTAGTCATTGCTGCCCTTTGCAATATTGTTTTGTGTTTTCTCTGCATCAGAATTTACTTTTTCTTCAGACTTTTTGCTGAAGGTTTGTGTGCAGCAGCTGTTGGAAGGGGCATGGTGGTGCAGAGGCATCGCCTCGCTGCAGCCCTCGCATTCCAATGTGATTGAACATTGTGGTTTATGACTTGACTCTGACCAAACAAGCTCACAGGTTTTAATATCCAGCTCTGCCAAAGGTATTTGTGGAAGTTCCTCACAACTGCAGCATCTGAGCTTGCCTGGACTTTGCAGTTTTAAGTCTGATCCAAATATGCCTCTTACTGATGTCATTAGAGCTGTAAAATGTGTGGCTGCATACAGAAGTGCCTGTTTCCTCCAGTAGCTGCTGTGGAGGTGACCTGTGTGTGTTTAGTAATGAATTCCCCAGGTACTAATGAACATCACAACAAATCAGAATGGCCAATGCATCACTGGGAGAGGAAAATCCAGGGTGGGTCAGACTCTGCTCCGGCAGCTCCTGACACTTGCAGAGTTTATTTTGGAATATTGAATCAGTTTGGGTGTGCGTGTCTGATGTTTCTGGGAGTGCTGTGTTAGCTGTTGGCTTCCAGTGTGCAATATCACCTCTGGCAAACTTGTACAAACAGTGGGAGTGGCCTTGGCTGTCATGAGATACTGGACCAGCCAGACCTGAGCAGCCCACTGTGATCCTGGCCAGACCTCGGGATCACAGTGCCACTGAACTCCGGCGAGCACAGGGATGAGTGTTCCTTGGTGCTTCCTGACAGATGGATTTGTAGGAAATATCGGCTTGGAACACTTCTGTACCTGCACCTAGCACTAAGTAGCACAACTTCAGTAGGAGGCAGTGATGCTGCAGGTATGACGTTGTTACTTCTGCACGAGCTGCAGGAATTCCCTGCAGGCTCTACACTCACAAACTGCTGTGTAAAGGTGTTTCCCCTTACTGGTCTTTAAAGTGGTACCCGTGCATCTAATCATCATTATCTTCGTCACTATCTCCCTTGCCCATTGATCGCTCCCTTCATTACGTGCTTGCGAGTGATGCTGTAGGGTGTGTTCTGCCTGGGCAGGGCTGCAGTGCGCCGGCCTTTCTCTGCCGGGGAGTGGGGTGCCCTGTCCCGTCCCCCTCCCCGTCCCCCTCCCCGTCCCCCTCCCCGTCCCCCTCCCCGTCCCCCTCCCCGTCCCTGTCCCGTTCCTGTCCCGTTCCTGTCCCGTCCGTGCCCTGGAGCGGCGCCGCCCGCGCGTGTCCCGGCGCGGCCGCTAGAGGGCGCGCGGGGGCGCCGTGCGGAGCCCGGGGCGCGGCCCCGGCGGCGTCACCTGCGCGGAACCGAACCCGAACCGGGCCCGAACCGAACCCGAACCGAACCCGAACCGAGCCGGACAGTGTGTGTGACAGTCACCTGCGCGGTACCGAACCCGAACCGAGCCCGAACCGAGCCCGAACCGAGCCTGAACCGAGCCCGAACCGAGCCCGAACCGAACCCGAACCGAGCCCGAACCGAGCCGGGCAGTGTGTGTGACAGTCACCTGCGCGGTACCGAGCCCGAACCGAGCCGGGCAGTGTGTGTGACAGTCACCTGCGCGGAACCGAACCCGAACCGGGCCCGAACCGAGCCCGAACCGAGCCCGAACCGAGCCGGGCAGTGTGTGTGACAGTCACCTGCGCGGTACCGAACCCGAACCGAGCCCGAACCGAGCCCGAACCGAGCCCGAACCGAGCCGGGCAGTGTGTGTGACAGTCACCTGCGCGGTACCGAGCCCGAACCGAGCCGGGCAGTGTGTGTGACAGTCACCTGCGCGGTACCGAGCCCGAACCGAGCCCGAACCGAGCCGGGCAGTGTGTGTGACAGTCACCTGCGCGGTACCGAACCCAAACCGAGCCCATCCCGGTGGAGTGCCTGTCCCTGCAGTGGGAGGGCCGGCGTAATTCTCTTCCCTTTTAGGACCCCTGTGCGCTGCTCCAGGACTGTGATGCTGCAGGGTACAGGTGGGAGGTGTGCAGTTGCCCTGCCGCAGTGGTCTGGCCCTTGGTGACAGCCTGAGCAGCTGCCTCTGCACCTGTGTGGACAGTGGCAGCACCAGTGCTCTTCAGAACTGCAAATGATAAAATAATTCGTGCTAGGGACAGACTTATGGCTCAAACTCCCATCAAAACCCGGCGACGTGAATCTGGGTGAGCAGAGGGGCAGAGGCTGCTGGCATCCTGGGGCATTCGTGGCATTCGTGGTGTGCTCTCTGTCCTGCTGCAGCTCTTGGGGTGAGCTCTGCTCTGCCTTCGGCCCAGCCCCGTCGTGGGCCCAGCAGGCTGTGGGATGGTGGGCAGGACATCGGGTCTGGAATTCTCTCATTTGTGGGCATTTATCTCAGTAGCACATAGAAAGACAGCTTGGAGAGTAGTGCAGGAGTTTGAGGAGTCCTGTGACAGCATTGTTTGAGCAAAAAGCACTGAATCGTGGCCATAGATGTTTATTTTTTTAGCCTCTGTGCAAGAACTATATTTTGCAGGCTGTGAGTCTTGTTATGAGACATTACCACTAATTCCTTTCCCTTTTTCATGTCTTCTTTATTTGATGTCTTTTGGCAGACTTTTTTACATAGGCACTTGAGTTCCCTGTGCCTTCTGCAATACTCTAACAATTAATTAATGTTCTCAGCAACTTTGAATGTAAAAGTCTCACTCTGCAGAAGGGGTCCTACAAGCAGCTACAATATTTCTGGATGAATTGGAACAGGATGTTGAAATTGTAACATCTTGTGACCCCCATGCTTTTATCTGCAGGAGCAGTGAAAGAGTTAATGCATTAGTTAAAAAGATTTTTAGCACTAGTCTGAACTGAGGTTGACAATCCATTACTCATGACTCCTCAGAAACCTAGCCTAGTTATTTTCTTTCTTTTGTGATTTACAGATTTTTGCACCAATTGTAAGCACTTTGCAGTTGGATTTTTATTAGAAACTCCGAAGTGAAGAATTATGGTTTGGGATTCACCATGAAAAAAGCGTTCTGGTGTTTGTAGACCCTTTTCATCTTGTGTCCCCAGGCTGGCCCTGCTCGGAGCGGGAAGCTGAGCCTGCAGGGGCGAGTGCTGCCACAGCAGCTGTGCTGGCTGTGTGTGGGGCCAAGCACGTTGGGTACAGCCATCCCCAAGGATGTACAGGCAGGCCAGCTCTGGGCACGGGAGAGAGCCCCTTGCACAGCGCACCAAGCAGGCAGGTGGGCTTGCAGAACCTTCAGGGGAGACTTGGGTTAGAGAATAGGAAAAATGACTTCACAGAAAGGGTGGATCTTCAGGCACAAGGTGCCCAGGGCAGTGGTGGAATCCCCATCCCTGGATAGATTTAAAAGTCATCTAAATGTGGCACTTGGGACATGGGCTAGTGGTGGCCTTGGCGGTGTGGGGGGAACGATTGAACTCCATGGTCTTAGAGGGCTTTTCCAGCCTAAACAATTCTGTGATCTCTTGGCAATGATGGAACGAAGACTCTGAGTGCCTAGGCAGCCCCGAGCAGGGGTGGGTGTGAGCCTCAAGTGTGAGTTGAGGTAAAAGGCCTCATGAGGAATGCCTTTTGGGATTGGCTGGAGACTAAAAAGCTCCCTCCTCTGCAGCAGCTGCACCAGGGCGTGCTGCCAGCATCCTGCCTCATGCTGGTGTCAGAGCAGCTGCTCACTGCTGCTCCCATCAGCTCCTGAAAGAAAATAATTGGAAAGAAAGCTCTTGCAGCTACAGGAAGGCCTCTGTGCACAGAGGTTGTTGGTATGTCTAAGGGCCGCTGAAAAATGTAGTTATAGAGTGGTCCTTCATCCAAAAAGCATTTGGGTGCAGTTCCAGCTCTCCTCAGCTCTGAGAGGACAACTGCAACCAGAGACAATTTTTCATTATGGACAAGAGAATTATGAGGTACAAACGAGTGTGCACAAGAAAGTTCATAAATTACTGGGGATTAGCATCAGTGATGGGTAGATCTGCTGTGTGCAGCCTTCGCCTGGCAGAACAGGCAGGATCCTGCACAGTGTTTGTCACAGATCAGAAACAACAGCCCTTTGACAGATGCCACGTAGATCTTCATCTCCAAATTCACCCATCTGAGAAACATCTGTGTGCTTAGGCTGGCAAATCTCAAGGAATGCTCTGCCAAGCAGCCTCCTTCCGCTTTTATAGCTCCGTAATCCCCATCCCTCCTCTGAAAGGAGCAGAAGCGTGTGCGGCTCTTCGGGAAAACTGTGTGGGTCCAGGAGAAGTCTGCGAGGAAAAGATTCATGGCATGATCAAAAAGCACCCAGGCCTTTTACAGGCAAGGCTCAATAGGTGCTTTAAGCAGCTGTAAATAACGGCGAGGAGTGGGGAGAAGATTAAAGAGCCGAGCCTGAGGTCTGTGATGGGTTAGGGCAGCACAGGCTGCTCCCATGGCAGCCGTGGGCAGAAGTGTCCCCAGCCCCAGGGACACCACGGGCTCGGTGCTCACCGCTGCTCTCAGGCCAGAGCACAGTGCTCTGGGGCTCTCGTGTTCCAGCAGCGTGGCTTTTCCCCTGGAAATCCATACAAATGAGCACCTCCTTCAGCGTGGGCTCTGCCCCAGGCCCTCCGGCCACACGCTGGCACAGCCCTGGGAGCTGCAGGGACGGTGCCCATGTGGAGGGGAGCAGAACACGGGAACAGGCTCTAGAGCAGGTCTGCTACAGCTTTTCTCCCCCCGTCCCAGCCTGTGCAGGAATTCCCCCAACATCAGCTCCCTTCTGTGCCTCCACCCCTTTGGGGTCACCGGCTCCTGCACTTGTTATAAAACAAAGCCCATTTCCCCAGGGAATTTTGAATTTGAAGTAATTCTGGGAAGTCTATGGATTTTGCATACACTCTGCAGCAGTCACTAGGGATTTTTTTTATAGTTTTGTTTTATTTTGAGAGAAACCTTTGGAGAAGTATTACTTGCCTAGGGGCTGCCCCAATTTTTTCCATTTGTGCAGGCAAAAGAATATTGATGTGGAGGGGCATAGACACACACAGCACCCTCAGGGCTAAAGATGTTTCATAGGAAATTGTTGCTTTCAGACAGATGAAAGAAGATCCCTTTAATTTTTCGTTAGTGCACGCAAGGAACAAAGTGCTGTTCAGGTGTGATGATGTTATCCCTGGGGTCCAGGCTTGGTCTGCATAGAGCTGGCTTGGAGCTAGTCTGGAAATGAAATGTTAAAGAACAGCAGAAGCCTTTTGTTTTAAAGAAGTATCCCCTGCAAATGGGTCCCAGCAGGTTCAGGTCACAGTGGGGCTTTCGGCTGTGCTGGGGGGACAGGGTGACACTCCATGGCAAGGTCTGGCCCCTCTGATGGACAGTGACTGCCTGGCACGGGCTCCCTTGGAGCTGCCGCCCAGTGCTGAGGTGCCAGCCCCTCCTGTCCCCCCAGACCAGCTCTGACCTGCCTTTGCCCCAGCAAAGGGAACGCTCACCTGCTCCCTGCCCACGCCCATGCCTCCCCCTGGCCCTTTTCTCCCCCCTGCCAACAAGGAAGGCAGCATGTTTGCTTAACATTTCGGGGCATGATTTATAAACAACCCTTAATGAACCTTTTAACCTCTTTTTTTCATTGTTTAAATTTCAAATTTTTTGGATGCAAACTCCTTAAATCAGTTCAATATGCTCTGAAGAGCTTTGCTAGAATTTGGGCCGAATTGCTTCCAAATGGAAACACAGCTCCAAAAAAAAAAAAAAAAAAAAAAGCATGTCAGTGATTTTAGTTGACTCTCCACTGTGTGTGTACCCTGAAATAATTGAAGTGTTTCCAATACTCATAGATGCCTCGATTTGGCAGTTGTTTGAGTACAGGCATAAAAAAAGGCAGAATGTAGAAGTATTATACCTTGGACTTCACGAGGGATTCCCCCTGGGTTTAATTGGGATTCCTGTAAAGCTATGCAGAACATGGCCAATGAAACTAGAAACCAGGTGAGCTCTTGGTGAACCTGTGTGAGGTTTGGTATGACTCAAATGGCTGGGAGGTTTTGGATGAGAACCAGGCAAAATTCATTGATTTCACCTGATCCTTCTTTGTGATTTTGGAGTTTTCTTTACTTGAAACACAAAACCAAATCCAAAGGCCGTCAGTTCTCTGTCTGGGGCTTTCTTGAACAAGGCAGAGTGAGAAGCAGATCTGATGATTGGGCTGTTTCTCCCGGGAGGATGTGTGATGTTCTCTGCTGGCTCGAGCTGCCCCACGTTGGCGTCTGCGCCCGGTCACCCCCGGCAGGCGAATTTCTGTGCTTCCTCTGTCAGCTCAGCACAGGCCTGAGCTCTGGGTGCAAACACGAAAGTCATCTGGGGAACAGGAAATTCACACCTAAACACCATAACTCTGCAGGATTTGCTCTCGTCAAGTTTTACTGAAGTGAACTCTTCTTAATCCATTTCATATAGCATTTCATAGGTGTGATTTTTAACTTGTGGAATAAGAGAGACAGGGAGGTGTCTTGCACAAAAGGTGCTCTATGGGTAACAAAGTACTCTCAGCTCAACAGGTTCCCCTTGTCTGGCTGCTGTCCTTCCTTCTCGTTTTTCAGAGCACCTACCCCTGCCCCTTGTGCAGAAAGACCCTTTCCCAGGTCAAGGGGCTCTGGGGAGAAAGAAGAGAAACTTAGAAAATGGAAGGACTCTCATGTCTTTCCTCTTTTCATGAGGAAAACTGTATGGTGAAAAAATAATTTTCTGTTGATTGTTTGTTTTTAACAATCAGGGAAACAGCAGCTACTATTTCACGCCTTTCCTCCTATTTGAGGCTACTTTACTAGAGTGGAAAGGGAGAACTTGCTTTTTTCATGCTTGTGTTCAGTCAGAGAAATATCTGATATTCTTATTTTCCTCAGAGAAGGAAGCTGTGGTTTAGTAGTACAAACACTGCAAGCATGCTAAAGAAATGCCAGAAACATTCAAAACACATGTATGGTCCCATGCCAGCTGAGTCTCAGCTGAAGCACCTCAGGGTGCTGCTCGGGGCACTGGCTGTGCCCTCGTGTTCTCTCCCCCAGTTTTACTCCTGTGCACTCAGCTTCCAGGACACTTTGAGGTGCTGGCACTCACACCCCTGGCCAGGGAATGGGCTGGTGGGCTGCATCCCCCTGGCTCGTTCTCACTCAGCCCAGGCTCTGGGGTGGGGGTGCCAGTCTGGGGCACGAGGCAGTCACACACTGCCCTGGCCACGGCACTCAGGGGTTAACAGTGCTGGGGAAGGTCTGGTATTGTATCTGCCTCCAGTCTTAAAAACCTCTGACCTAAAATCCAGATTTCAGGACAAACTCTGCCAGTCTCCACTATTTAATATGACAGCTTTTGAATAGGTTTCCATTATCAATAAAATAAGCCAAGTTTTGTTTCTAAATCCTGTTTTACCGCACAAATCATACAACCCCCAAAGGCAATTATCTCCCACTCGTCCTATCACAGCACTTCTCACAACTTGACTGTGTGTTCAGATTTCAAACAGATTCCCCAGTGCCCCCAGGACTCAAATTAGCAGCAATAGAGGGATCTGGCCCATGGTAATTGACTAAAATGTTTCTTCCCTGGATACAAAAGGTGTATTTTACACACTATTTTGATAGTGTGTAAAATCAGTTTCCAACTTAGGTGCTGCTGCAGGGAGCAAAGGTATCCCATAGCCTCTTCCATCAGTCCTTGCTGGGAAGGACAGAACACGAGATGTGCTGTACCAGAGCAAAACATGCAAAGTCCAAAGCATCACCTGCTCCTGCAGCAGTCCGTTCTTGGCATTTCATTGTGCTTTGGTACATGTTGTTCAGTCCTTTCGTGTCTGGGAGCCAAACCATCAGGAAAGCATCTGGGTAGAGCAGCTCATCCCCTGGCATGCAAACTATGCACATGGGGAAAGATGCTGAGGAAAAAGAAAAAACTTGGAATTTCCACTGGCTGCAAGTCATGTTGCCCAAAGCAGTCTCAGAAGATGAGTGGTCTAATGAAGCACAGAGCAGGCTACCTTTTCTGGGGCTCCCACAGTCACCCCATCCTCTTGCCCAAATATTGGCTGCACAGCATCATCTGAGGCTGCATCAGCAGTGTGTCCAAGGCAGAAAAACCTGGGGGATTTGCTCCTTCTATTTCCTGTTCTTCCCTTTTCTGGGACCTTGTGCATTTTGTCTTTCCCTAGTCTCGTGTTTGGATCCCCTCAGGTCTCAGGTGGCCAGAGGGCCAGGTCCAGTTGTGCTGGAGCAGCATTAATCAATGCTGTTACAA
Source organism: Taeniopygia guttata (assembly GCF_048771995.1). NCBI lineage: Eukaryota > Metazoa > Chordata > Aves > Passeriformes > Estrildidae > Taeniopygia > Taeniopygia guttata. The sequence continues at coordinate 11,009,246 of NC_133042.1, forward strand.
ATGCTCCCCTCTCTGGTGTGGTAAAGCAGGCCTCGGGCACACGGAGACAACCTTCTTTTCAAGCCTGGGGAGAGTCACCCCGCGGCTGAGCGCATCCTGAGGCTGTGTGGCAGGAGGCTGCTCCTCCCGGGCTCCTGCCCCAGCACGGGCACTGCCATGGCCCGGGCAGCCTGGCGAGGAGGAGAGGCAGCCCAGGCCTTTGCTGTTCTGGCTGCCAGTCACACCTCAGCGTTCTGCCTGTCCCTTGCTACTGCCCGCTGCACTTGGTCCTGCTGCTGAATTGCCTTCCTACTTTCTCCTGTGCCCTGAGCTTCAGGAGCAGAGGAACAGCCTGATCTTGGCCAGGAATTAATAGATGGCAAAGCTTCTCTGCTCTAGCTGCTGACATGCTTCCAACCTGGAATAATTAAGAAGTATCAAGCATCTTGGAAAGCAGTTGACTCCCATAAGATTTCCTGCCTGATCTCCAAGTCAAAGAAATCAGATAAGATGTGGTGATGTTGGGGAATGTTTATACAAACCAGACTTGCTCTTCTCATATGCTGCATGCATGAATCCATTACAGCACTCATCTTTCAGCAGACATCTCAATAAATAGCCTCTAATGTACAAAATAATTAAATCCTCCTCATCTCCCTGTTAAATCTTCCTCCTAGTTTTTCTCTGTTGTGCTGTTCCTTTCCTTCTGAGCTGTCTTGCTGACACCAGCAGGACCTCTGAGTGCTCCCAGCCCTTGGTGTGTGGTGGGACTGGGTGTGACCGTGTCCTGTGTGCCGTGTCACCGCCCTGCCCAGCCTTGGCACGGGGGTGGATGTCTCAGGGCAAGGGCCGGGCTGGCAGCAGTGCAGGCTGCGACCCCAGGAGCCCCGGGGTGCTGAAAGACCCCTGGATGGTTCTCTGGGTGTTGTGTCTGCACTCTGGGTGCTGTATCCAGCACCACAGAGCTGCAGGGGTGGCAGCAGGCTGTCCTGCTGCTGCTGAGGCTGTTTGCCAGCCTGGCTGCACTGGTGGCCAGCCCCAGCGCAGGTGCTCAGCTGCCAGGAGCCCTCGCTTGGCTCTGCACGGGGCTGGGCTGTCACACGGCCTCACTACAAGGCGGGAGCTCTGAGCAGTGCACGGGTGGGCTGCAGGTTTGGCCAAAGCACCCCAAGCTGCAGACAGTCTCCTCTTCCCTGTGTCTGTGCAGCCCGAGCACAGCAGGGCAGAGGCAGGCTCGGCCCCTCCCAGGGCGCTTTACCTGGAGTCGTGGCTCTCACCCCTTTCAGGTTGTGACAAAAAATACAAGTGTTCTGAGGTTTCTCTCTGTCACACATATAGGACATTTGCACGATATAATTAATTGCACCCACAGTGCAAATATCCAAGAGGAAATAAATACTTTTAAAGGTGCATAATGTCTGGGAAGCGTGTGCTGATCTCTGGGGAGCAGCTCGATTTCTTGAATGCATTTTGAAACTACCACTTCTGACAGGTCCCAGTGTTTCTACAAGCCATTTTCCCATCAGTTACAGAACCCACTTCAAGCCCAAAATAAGGTTACCAATGTTTTCTAGTATTTTTTTATTAACCACCTCCACCATCTTGTAATTTAAAGCACCTGTCCATTTAAATTTTCCTCCTGACCTACTAAATAACCCTGCATGATACATACAATGAAACTAATGGCTTTTGGATGATGTTGTTGAAAACTAGCTTATGAAAAGTGAGTTGAATGAACCACACTGCAGGAAATCCTTTTCATACCCCCTGGAAAACTGAGCTGGAACACCTTTCTGGTTCAGCATACGGGGCTGAATTCTTAAACAGTTATCACTCACTTTGCACTTGAAAAATGAGGATGTCTTGTGATTTCTTGTGTTGTTGGTGTCACTGTGCAGCCCTTCCCATGGTATTTTGTGAGGAATGCCAGAGGCATGGCACACTCAGGAACACTTGCCCACTAAAAACAGCCTTGCAAAGAAACTGTCTGCTGCCTTCTGCTTCACTTACTCTTGTTCTTGCAAAAATAGAAGGCTTTGGCTTTTGTCGAGGAGTAGTGAATAGATTTTCTCCCAGCCAGGAAAAAGAGCAGCTCTGTGACTTCACTCCAGTTCCCACTTTAGTGTTTGTGACTCCTAAAGCCTGGTGAGCCCCGGGCAGGATGTGGCAGCAGGGAGGTGAGATGCTAAGTGGTTGTGGTGCTCCAGATGCTTGCAGAGGAAGTTTCTTGGGTCTCCAGAAGCTGGGAATGGCAGTGACAGCGCAGGTGTGAGGGAGGCATAACTGCAGCCCTGTCCAGGAGGCCACAAAAACAGGGACTTTGTTTTTTCATGGAAAGCCACCTCATCTGAGGGCCACTCAGGCATCGTTATCCACATCCTGCAAGGGCTTGCCACAGGCCTCCGAGATTTGTCATAGCAAGTAAGAAAAAGATAGTTCAAGAGTTAGGTAATGATGTGCGCTGAGAATTGGAGACTGCAGAGATAAAAGGCAACTAGTAGCAAAGCATAAAGACTGACACCACTTAAAAGGGCAGGAGAAGTAAAATGGCTAGACACATCATAGCCCTAATGGGAAACACATGAGAGATGTTGATCAGAGAATGCTGGCAAACAGATGAGGTCTCTGAAGAAAAAGGGAGAAAAAAAAAGGAGGAAACAGAAAACAAGATGGAAAGATAAAATTTCAAAGCAAGCCCTAAATGGATAGCAGTTCCAACTAATAGGAAGACCTGTAGTGATTTTGCCAAGTAGTACACAGAGAAGCTGATGATCATTAATATCTTGATAAATTTATTATCAGATAATTCAGTCCTGTCAATGTCAATCCCCTCCAAGAGATTAGAGGTGGTTAATGTGGGTAAAAGCAAGTGAATTCCTAAAACCATTGATCCTCCTTGTTTGCAATTCCATATACCAAACACTCGGGAGTTAAGAGTAAGACAGGCACAAGAGCAGCCACCAGAGCTTCAGGTCTGCACTCTGTCACCTCCCTCTGCCTTGTCCCAGCAGCTCCTGTGTCCCCTCATGGGATGTCCACAGGATTGCCCGCTGGCTTCTGGCACAGGTGGAGAGTTAGAGAGTCAGTCCCTGCTGCCTGCCACAGCTTCTGGGAAAAGCCCTTTTCACACCTGCCCTGTGCACGTGGAGCTGGAGGGACACGTCCGTGGGCCCCAGTAGTGCCGTGGGGAGATGTCAGCAGGGCTCGGGGAAGGCTCCCCTGGAACACACTGGCTGTGTGTGCATGTGGTGCTGACAGGTGCTATGCCATGCAAAAGCTGCATGTCCCCAGTCCCAGCTGAGCAGGGATGGCAGCCACTCTCCACACACACAGCCACTGAACCTCATGGAGAGAGAGAAAACTGAATTTCAACAGCCCTGTCTACTCCTGCCACCACCTGGAGAGCTGCTCCTGCATTTTCCCTGTTGCTTTCTGAAGGATATGTACACTCTGACCCTGTGCTGAAGTCACTCGCAGGGCAGGGAGTCACTAACTTGTAACTCACTGCCAGGAAGGCACAATAAAAGCACAGAAGTTCAGTGAGAGCCAAAGGCTTGGCTGTCCCACAGGCAGCTCTGCACACCGGGTATGTCACAGCCAAGGCAGAGCTCTGGGGAGGATTCCCATGCTTGCTTTATGGAGTTTGATATACCTGGATATTTTAAGAGAGTTAATTACTCATGCCTTACACCATCTTTTGCAGCAAGGCTCTGACACATTTTAAAACTAAAAATACTCTTCTTACATTTTCATTCAGGCTTCATTATGAATGGCAGATGCTTGAAACTAAAGTGAAAATCATCATCAGTTGTATTTATTGGCTAAATTCCTGCAACACTCAAAGCTTGAGAAAAATCAAGCATGTTTGACAGCTGGTAGAATGAAAGGAAAGGATAAATCTTACCCTGACAGCATGCAGCATATTTATCATAAGCTGTTAAACTCAGAGAAGCATCAGCCTCCCACCAGAATACCATCACTGCTCCACCAGGGCCCCTGAGTTCTGGGCAGCTCCTGGTGAGAGTCTGCAGCTGTGGGGGGAGCACCTGGGGGTGCCAGCTCTGCCTGGCAGGGCTGTGCCCACCAGGGCTCTGTGCCAGCTCTGCCTGGGCAGGGCTGTGCCCACCAGGGCTCTGTGCCAGCTCTGTGCCAGCTGGGCTGGGGGCAGCTGGGACTGCCAGGGCAGTGCAGCCCCTGCTCCTGCTCCTGCCCCTGCCCTGCTCCATCCCCTGCCCCTGCCCTGCTCCTGTCCCTGCCCCGCTCCTTCTCCTGCCCAGCGCCGACCCTGCGGCCCTGGAGTAAGCAGGGGAGGATCCGTATCTCTTTCATCGGGGCAGCAGGATGATTTCCCAGTCATTTAAGTACAGAAAGATAAAGTTTCAGCTAACTTGTTAACCTGATTGGTGAGCACTAACTGCAGTGTCACGTTTCATCTCCAAATAATTGGGAAATTGCTATTTGCATTCGTTCCCCCTTCACCTGTGGGTCAGAGGTCCAAGGCATGTCCTACAGCATTTGAACAGCTGGTTTGAGGTACTGCTGCTGCGGCAGAGCCGCCCGGGCAGGTTACATCACTGTGGGCGACCTCTCCATCCCACCCCAGGAGCACAGAGTGGCTCAGGGCTCCTTCCTGAGCACCAACGCTTCTGTGGCTCTAGCAGACATTTGCAGGTTTTTTGATGATATGTGTTTTATGGGCTAATATTGCTTGAAGACTGTCTGTAAAATGTATTCCTAAAGAGGATACTGAAAAAAACATGTCTAAAATAGAAATGCATGTGTGACAGAAAAATCCCGTTTTACTATCAGAAGTTTGCAGATTATTATTCAGGTCTGTTTTCACTTGATTTTACAGGATGTAGATTTAATAGGTTACAATTAAATATTGGGGTAAAATAATTCTGCAAATGAGTGATTTACTGTGCTTATAACCCTATGTTCTGTGTCTATAGAAATTAGTATGTTACAACTTAAGCATTATATTTACTTTCTACTGAATGTAATCAATCCCAAATTCTATCATCTTTCATTAAATATACATAAAAATACTGCAAAGGACAGTAGAAGTGGCAAACTTTGTCTAATCAAAAAATGAGCTACAGCTTTTCACTACTAAGAATGAACCCCAGTTTCCCAAGTAGAGAACACATTCTTTTCCAAGTAGAGAACACAATATTTCCCCAAGCATCACCACCCATGAGTTTCCAGTGCATTTAGAGGACGTGATGCACTAAAAACCCAGGAAGACCCACGTGAATTAGATTGACCCCAATTAAACATCAATATGGGTAAGGTAGGCTTCTTCCTGATCCTGGGACTCCTGTCCAGGAGCAGAAATGTCATGCCTGGCTCTTCTCTGTCAGAAGACTGCTGCTCCCCTGCCAGACACGGGGAGGAGGCCACAGCTGAGAAAGGCAGAGGAGGCTCTCGCTGGGCCGGGCTGGGCTGGGCTGGGCTGGGCTGGGCCGGGCCGGGCTGGGCTGGACTGGAGGTGCACTCAGGGGCTCTGCTGGCAATGGGCTCCTGCCAGCTGAGATCAGGGTCTGTGGGCAGGCACTCCAAGACCTGTTGGAGTCGGTCACCTGCATTCTGGGGCAGGCTTGAGGTGTGCCCCCTGCCCGTGGAGCAGTGCAGGGTGCCAGGGACAGGTGAGCTGGGTGGGTCTGGGGCAGCTGGGTGTCCCTGCCACTCTCCTGTTTGCAGAGCAGTGCTTTCTGCAGAACTGTAGCATAGACAATGTGTAAACTGTTGGGAAAGAAGAAAATGATTTGGGGTTGAGCGCCTTGTCTGAACTTTGTCCTTTTCTCAAGCAAAAGAAAATATTATTTCACCTTTTAAAGAGCCACACATAATAAGAGGCAAAATGTCAAGACCAGTGTTGATATAAACCCCCAAGGAAAACAAACTCTATGTGACTTCTCCAAAAGGTCTCACTTCCTCACCCCTCTCCCCTAGTTTAAACAGATTTAGTAACTGAGGAGGAAGGGGGGAGGGAAGGCTCTCCTCTGGTCACTGCTGAAGGCCCTGTGTGTGCACCCACTTCTGCAGCATCCTTGGTGCAGGGCTCTGGCCCCACACAGCACCTGCAGAATGCACCTCCAGTGTGGGAAAGTCTCTGACTCTCCCGAGGGAATCTGGCTGCACAGGGCAGGGCAGGACAGAGCCACCGATCCATTTTGGCATGTGGGGCAATGCAGACTGCCACAGCAAGGGCTCTGTGCTGCTGGGGAGCACCAGGGCTCTCTGGTGGCACTGCTGGTCTTGTGCTGGGAGATGCCACCAGCACCGGTGGGCACACAGCCACCCTCAGACTTCACCAGTTTGGATCCCTTGGCTTCTCCACGAGTTAGCTGAGGTTAAAGCTGTTGGCAGCTGGCACTGAGGAATGAAAAGCTGCTTGTATGTGGGGTCATCCTCTTCCTGTGTTATCTTTAGGAAGAGGTACAGTGAGGTCCAAGGGTGAAAGTGTGCTGCAGGTTTGCCCATCTACTTCTGCTGTGTGTCCTCGCTGTTGCTTGGTCTCACCTTCCCCCCTGGGCTCTGCATTCCCCAGCACCCTGATCCTGCAAAGGATCTTGTTTTAAACGGTATGTATCCCCTTGCTGGGGACAGGTTCAAGCTCTTCCAAAGCCATTTAGCAGTTAGCCTGAAATATGAAATTCCCAATGATAATGCTGTTACCGGGGAACACGGACACAGTAATTCCTACCCACAGCCACAATAACTGTCACATGGTGCAACACAAAGTACAGAAATTAATAATTAATAGCCTTGAAGAGGCTTCAGAAGAGCTGTGTTATTACGTGCATCAGAACCAGGATAAATCACAAGCAATTCAGAAGTATATTCCCAGGTTCACTCATAACCAGCATGGTATTTGGAGTCGCTTTGGGAGCAATAAATGACAGAGAGTCCACATTATAAAAATAAACATGAACTTAAGTGGCAAGGATTCATTTAAACCAAAAGGGAAAAGGCTTCTCTACTTGCACTATCAGCTTAATGTGAGTAGAGCAAGCTTTACCTTGGAGTATCTGCCCCGTGCTGGGAGGAGGGGACCGTAGTGGAGGGAACTGTTTGACACTGGCTGCTTCATCTCAAAGATTTTTAACTAAATTCTCTGAAATATGAGCCTCAAAATGCTGTTCCAAAGTGAAAAGGCAAAATGCAGCTGGTTGCCTCATGGCACTTGTACTCAGTCTTTTCTTAGATGTGACTATGACCCCGCTATATACAGTACTGAGGTTTTATCACAGGCATCACGGCGTTCAGTACAGCCTTTAGAACTGCCATCCCTGTGAGATTCCCTGCACTGAGATTCCAGTCCTTGCACTCATAGCCAGAGCTGACAGTGCCCCTTGAGCTCCTCTGAACGCAGGAGGAACTCAAACTTTATTTATTGACATTGATGGTTTTAAGCCACCTGAGTGGATTTTAAGAACCTGGTTTGAAGCTTTTTGCTGAGTTAGAATCTCAGCATTTTGCCCACAAATGCTTGTTGAAATTTATACTATGACAGGCTTTCCCAATCTGACATCACTTTTCCTTTGGCAGAAACCATCTTACAGTGTCCTCCAGCACAGACCAAAAAACAGCGATCAAACAATCCCAGCCGTTTGTCCAGTCAGGCCGAATGTGAGATGCCATGATGCCATCCCCGTGTGTGTGGGGGTGCTGGCAGGGGGCACAGCTGCCTCTGGGGTCAGCTCTCCGCGCTGGAAGGAGCGGGAGCAGAGCTGTGCCAGTGCTCAGGGAATCACCCAAGGCATGAGCCAAGAAGCCTTCCCCTGGCAGGGCAGCTCCCCTGGCACCCACCCACCCACCCAGGGAACGCTGCCGGGCCCAAGGCTGCCAGGGCCTCCTGCTCCCTGCCCACAGACACCCACCGCCCACAGACACCCACCGCCCACAGACACCCCCTGATCTCCGCTGCACTCGCTTCTGCTGCCGGCTCCTCCTTGCGGGCTCCGTTTCAATTAGCTCCCTAAATAAATACAATTTTGATGTGTGGTCTCATAGTGGGTTATTAAACTGGCTCCAAAATGCTTTTCAGCGAGAAGCAGCTCACTTTCCACTGGATTATCCTACTCCACACTTCTGATGTAAAAACCCCGCGGGGTAAACACACACAAGCACTTGTCTTTTCCTTCATAGCAGCTTTTTTCCTAATCTCTTGAAGAATTAGCCTGGAAACGATTCTTGGTGGCAAGCAGAGCGGTGCGGGTGCCTTGGCCGTGTGCAATCTGCGGCGGCAGCAGTAGATGGAGCCAGGCGAGAAAGGAAAGCTTTGAGGATTGCAGCATTTCTCCCACGGTGCGGGTTTAGCGCTTGACTTAACTCGATTAAGAAAAAAATTTTCGTTTAGTTCCTGATGCTTTGAAGGTAATACAGGGAATAATTACGTGTAGCTCTACCAGCACAATACCCAGGGGAAAACTGACTTTTGGAAAAGTAACAAGGTGGAGGCAGTTTGTCTTGGGGGATTAAATAGATAGTGGAAGGGAGAGAGGATAGTTGTATTATTATTTTTTTTGGAAGTTGAGAGTTAAGGAGACTAATCTGGGGAGGTGGCAATAGAGTTCTGAGCACTGAAATATTCCTCTTCTGCAAGTCCTGAAAAGCTACTCGGCTGGGCAGGAGTTCCCCTCAGCATGCCCAGGGGCGCGCTCGGGATGCTGTTGGGGGGCAGCAGGTTGAGAGAGGGAGCAGTACTGGTGCCATCACCCATTGCCCAGGCCTTGCCCAGACACTGCCTTCTTGTCAGCAGTGGCAGGAGGGGCATGGAAGGTGGCATTCCTGCTCTGCAGGGGGCTGGCACCAGCCTGTTCTGAGGCCCTCTGGTCTGAACAAGCGGTGGTTGGTGAAGGAAAGGCTGCCTCCTCTAACCATGGGCCACGCAGTTCCCTGAGCTGTGGGGGTGGTGTATGCTCAGCAAACTTTGCTGCAATGGATGTTGGAACAATAAGATTTTGCCCAAGGCACATTCTAGAATATGTGCTGGCTTGGTGTAACATAGTTAATACCTGTGTTTTGGGGGAAAACACTTTGCTAACCAGGGGAAATGGAACAAAACCTCACGTGCTCATGACAGCCTCTGGTTTTGGTGCAGGAGAGTCACTAAGTGACCTGATGGCTCCTCAGAGCTGCGCTGCTGCTGCTGGGGCTGTGCCTCACTGAGGGGGCAGAACTGCCCCTGCCCAAGGCTGTCCCACCTTGCACTGGCTGCTCTGTCTCTGCCAGCTCTGGAGGGCAGGTGGATGCCCAGGGGAGAGCTCAGCAAAACCAGGAGAGCATTTACCCAGTGTCCCAGTGCCCCTGTGCCAGGTGGAACTTGACTTGGCCTGGGAGCAGTTCAAGGTTGTGTAAGGGACTTTTACTGGAACTCAGACAGGAAAAGACAAATGAGACCATATTGAACCCTCCCTGAAACTTTCATAAATCCTTCCCTTTTTTAATGTTTTTAATTGGGTGTAACTCATGCTGTATGAAGATGCTGTTTATTTGGAAATTGCTGCATTCTAGTAGTCAATGAATGCATCTCTGTGTGCTCCAAATTCTATTAAACATCACATGAAAGGTGATGGAGAAATACGAGATGTAATCTAGTCCAGTTCTGTTTCTGCATTTGTTTTATTTTCAGCATCTGAAGTTTAAATCCTTACCAGGAATACTTTGTATGGGAAGAATTGAGAAAGACAAGTCGCTTAACACTGCTTCCTTCTTCCTCTGCTCTTACCTGTCTTTGTCCCTTCCCTGGGAAGGGGCTGCCTGGGCGGGACAAGGCCAGCATTGCTCCGCAGGCAGCTCTGGATTCTCACACAACACTTTTAATACAAAGGTGCCAAGAAATCCATAGGAGATGAATCAGATGTTTTACAGAGGTACAGAGAGCGCTCAGTCTGTGCAGTTTCATAAATACTTGAAGCAGTATTTGGTTGTGGGGGAGGTCTGTGGGGCCCCTTGTTTGCAGGAGATCTGGGGGAGGAGAACCGTGGCAGCAGGAGGACTGCAGAGTGTTCTCCCCTCTCCGAGCCCTGGCAGGTGTCTGGGAAGGGCTGGCCAGGCCTCCTCCCTCCCCTGCCACCTCTCTGTGCACTGCGGCCATGCAGAGACACAAACAAACCAGTAAGGTCTTTTCATGCAAACAGCGAAAAAATATGGAAATATTCAATTCCTCTTAAAGTGTTCAGAAGGTGAATAAAAATCATAGATTTAAAAATATTTCAAACTCCAGTCTTTTCTACAGTCCATTTCTACAAACACATTGTGCCCGTGGTGCTCCAGTGTCAATCAGTCAATGCAACTGGCAAACAAAACAAATCTTTAGAGTTGTAATTACCTAAATGTTCTACACTTAGCACATAAATATTAAATCCTCATAAATAATGTTGTCAGCTATATTTGATTTCAACTGTACTATACTGTTGTTAAATGAAGCAAACACTATATTTAAATTTATTCCCCTTGCAGTCCCATTGTTCAGCTTTATTTTGATTTCTCTTAAAAGACAAAGAGAAAACCACGTCCATCCTGTGAAGAAGGCTACAGCCAAAACAAATGCACATCAAGTAAGTTTATTTAAGCAGATGTGCTCATAAAATGTTAACAAGACACGAGATAATTACAGGAAAAGGCTAAAGTCCAACTCAGTATGGAGTCCAAAGGTCTGAATTTTATTTAAGACTGAGATCAAATAAAATATGCACTGACAGTGTAACACCAAGTCTTCTATCAGTAATGATGCAGTCATTGTTTTCAAGGCCAATAAACTTTAATGTACCGGTGGAGTTTTATCCAAATCACATAAAATGCTTAGCCATAGAACATGTAGGACAGACTAAAATGGGGGTTATGGTTCAAAATATTGCCCTAGTGCCGATTTATTTATTACCACTCCCATTTTGGCACGGAGGCTCAAGATGGTGCTCCAGTTGTTGGTGTTTCTGCTGCAAGCACACCTTTGTTCTTCGTTTCCCTAAGTCAGCGCTCAGGATGCAGATCCTTGAGCTCTGCCGCAGGACTCCTCAGCAGCAGCTGATGTGACCCGCCAGCTCCGGGGACAGCACGGGCAGGGAGAGGGCTGAGCCCCGGGGAGGGCTGCCTGCGCTCCTGCCAGCCTGGGCCAGAGGGTCCCTAGCGCTTGGGAGCTCCAGGGCCCAAGAGGTTCTGTGACTGAAGGTCTTCAGGCTCTACAGAAACGCCCTGTCCTCTCTTTGTTTCCATCCTTTCCTTATGGAAAGGGTTCGAGCGCTCTCCCCCCAGCAGAGAGCTGAGCTCTCTTCTCCCGCAGTCCGCGGGTGCCATCGGAGCCTGGCAGAGCCCTGTGTGCCCTTCCCGGCACGGAAGGGACAGAAGGGAGAAGGTCCTGGCGTCTCCCAGCTTCTGGCTGGGCCGGGCCGGGAGGTGCCCGCGGCTGGAGGGGACGGGGTCCCTGCTAAAGCCGGGAGCCTGCCCTGGAAATGCAGGTGTCAGTGTTGGTTCTGGCTCTGTGCTCAGGGATGTCTCCTCTCAGTCTGTGCAGAATCCACTTGGGATGCTCGTGGAGAGAAATTTGGCTTTTCCCTACACTCAGGCACATCCTGAGCAAAGCTTTAAGGTTGAGAAAATAATTTTTCTGGAAGCAAAGAAAATTCACAAATGTGACCAGAAAGGACCCTATGTTTTAGCCACTAGGAATGAAAATAAAGCATAGTTTAAGATCCTGTACTTTTAAACTGCTCTTATAAGCTCTCTAAAGCTAAGTGATGGATTTGGAGCACCCTGGCTTAGTGCTACTGGAACTGCCCTCCCCTCGCTGATTATTTTATTTCTGTCAATTCACTAACAATAAGCAGCATTCCTACCTCCACCTGCTGGAGACATGCGGGTCTCGGTGTGTCGTGTGAGAGAAATTTGGGTAACATCTTTCCCTTCATTCCAAATTATGGAATCAACAGATACCATTTGCATGTAGTGGCCACTGTAAATATTCTAGATTGGAGCTGTAGGATGGTGACCAAAATGTGTGTGTTAGCAGATGCTCCTTTTTAACTGTTTCAATGTAGAGAAGTTAATCCTTTTATTTTCTTTTTTAATTTTTCTTTTTCATTTTCCTTTTTATTTTTTTAAGATGCGTACTTTTTTTTTATATAATTTTAGAATATATAAACAAACTTAAAATTGTTTTCCCTGGACACTGTCTGGATTGGAACAGCAGTCTCAGAGGTGAAAGTCTTGTAATTAATACAACCTGCCAATCAAATCCCATCAGTGACACATATTTCTTTAATGTCTCTTTTTTATTGTTGAGCTACATTATAAACATTTTAGCAGCTCACATCTGTCTCTCATAGAACAATTGTAATTGAAATTTAAATTATATTTTTTCCTACAAAATTATATTTTAGAAGCACACATTCTTGCTAGAGAATATGTTATTTTCAGCTCCGTATCTCACAATGCTGAAAACTCTATATAACCACCAATAGCAACTGTTCTGTATGTCTTTCACCTGCCATGAGGAAACTAAACGTTACCCTGAAAAATTCTCTTCATCCGTACCGTGTTTTGCCCTCTATACCTCCTGCTCTGGCGGCAAAGATGTTTTAGGACTCCCCAACAAAATGAAAACGTGCACTGTTTCTCTATTTTCTTTGTGCAATTGAGCTTGAAAATTCAAAATCCTGCAAACTTCACACCTGTTTTTTCCCGTTTAATAGTAGCATTTTAATATCTCATAAATAACAATATATCTCATTAATGTCTTGTTTAAATATATTACTTTACTAATTAACCACAATTTTTCTTAGCATTTTTGACTGCAACTCCTACTTCCCACACAAAGGCAGGGAAAAGATTTTCCAGCGCTAAAGGTGTGAGAAACGCAATTCTGAAGCGCTGCAGGCTCCGTGCGCGCTGGTGGCTGAAGTGGCCGGAGGAGCCCTGTCCCCTGCGCGCTCTGCTCCGCGGGGAGTTCCCCCGTGCGAGAGGGGCCTGGCTGGGTGTCCCCTCCTTTTCCTCCACCAGCTCCCACAGCGGAGCAGCGCGGGTGCCGCTTTACCGGCTTGCATTGGCCCCCAGAGGAGTTTTACAACCTTCACGTACAAACCCATCAACATACTCGGTCTGCCCCTGCGTTTATGAGCGATGGGTTTATTCATTGGCACTTATAAAAATCAAGAGCGGGGAGCTCGTGTGCTGCTGCTATTGAAGAATCGGAGCTCGGTGTCTGTCCCGCTGGCCCCGGGGCCGGAGCGCAGGTCCCGCACCTCTGGCGGGGCTCCGCACGCCGGGAGCGCCGCTGCGGGAAGGTGCGGGGCCGCAGCGGCCGCGGGCCAGGCCGGCTCTCGGCTCTCTCCTCCTGTCCTGCCGTACATTCTCCTCCCGAGCCCCCGCAACCCGAGCTGGGCGAAGCCGTGCGAGCTGCGGAGCGGGGCTGCCCCCGGAGCGGGGGGAGAGCAGCCTGTGCTCCGCTCCAGGGTCCCTCTGCCTTATCGCACTGCCGCAGCCACAATCAGGGCTGGAAATGCATTTATAGATCACTTGATATGATGGGCTGCTTGGGACCGAGGCTTTGGGGCTTTTTGTTTTCTAAATCGGGCTTAAACAACGATGAGGAGTTGAGCACGTACGGAACTCGTTCTATGTGGGCAAGTGATTGAACAAATCAGAGTTTTTGCAACGGAACTCGTTTCGTTCAGAGCATAAGATCGTTCCCGCGAGGGTGGTGTGCTGACCCTGACCGAGCTTTCAGGTGACCGCGGCTGAAAACGCGAATGTGTTCATATCCACGGGGACCGCATCGAAAATCACACTTTGAAGTTCTCAATGCAGTCTTTCAGTTCCCTCTTTGTAGTCCCTTTCACCCAGGTTGGAAGGATGCTCCAATCTGTAGTAAATGTGACTGTTTGGGCACGTGTGTGTCGTATAAACTGTCTGTTCCTGGGGAACATCTTTCCCCGTCCATTACGCAAATACTGAACTTCAGAAATACGCAGAGAACCCCTACGGAAAGAGTAAAGTCAAAACTGGTCTAGGAACGGGGACCCTGCTCCATCGCCCTCTGACTCTTTCTCCCCGTTTCCACATGCGGAGCCCCGAGACGCCAAAACGTCTCGATTAAGGCAGAATCGGTCACCGCGATTCCGGCGAAAAATGTGCGGGTCCCTCGTTTTGAGATGAGCGAGTCTGTATTGCGGGAAGGGGTTCACATGGGCTCGTGTCCCTGACTAACTGAGGCTGAGGGTGAAACTGCTTATTGTCCATGATAACTTTTAGCAGGATCAGAGGTGCTCTTTCAGGAAAAGACCTTGGGAAATGGATTCCTCAACAATTCCTTGCCACAGCTGAGTTTACATAAATTTACGTCTAGAGACAAATAGAAATAGTAAGCAGTAAGCTGGGCTTATTGATAATGGGAGGAAAAATTAGCCGTGTTCCTGCATGCCCGCCGGCAGGAGTGCGGGCAGCGGCCGCGCAGGGGTGATGGCAGCCCTGCGGTCCCGGAGCACTCCAAGAACCGCTCCGGGTTTCACCATGTCAGGTTTTAGCATGTCAGGTAACTCAGATATGCAAGAAAAGGAGAGAGGGCAAGGAAACGCTGCCAGAAGAGCCTGCAGCCTCATGTGAGTCTTCAGAGCGATCAGCTGGCAGCAGGTGAGGAATCCCACGCTGGGAATTGCATCACGCACCGCTCGGCTCGACGAGCTGCCAGGCGCGAGGTGCTGGAGAGCAGGAGGGTCTGAGGGAATCGGGGCAGGAGCAGCCCCCGGGACTGGGCTCCACTTGGGGGGTAGGAGGAACGGCCTCCCCCGACTCCCCCTCTAGCCTCTGTCGGGGTTTGCTCAGCGTTATTCCCGCTTTCTGTGCGGTACGCAGGCAGCAGCGTTTTTCTTCTCTCTTGAACCGTGTGTGTTTAGAGTCCCGAAGCAAATCCTTCCACCCCTGCATTCCTTGATGACAGCACAAGAATCGCTAATACAAACCAGAGCGGAGCGCTCCGCTCAGGGCAGCGCTGATTACTCGCGCGGCTTCTGATATTTCCCGTTGTAAGTGATGCTTTTCTACTGACAAAGGCAGCTCCGGAGAGCCTCAGCAGCCACTGCAACGCCGCCACCCCTGACTGCAGCTCCCGCTGTTCATATCTCTACGTAAAAGCGACGTCGTCTGCAGGCAGAGCCCACTGCTCTCTTCTCCTCTTCCTCCCCAGCGCGTTTTTTCATGTCTCTTTTCAAGAAGGGCCAGGACAGCGGCGCGGCGTGGGCGCGCAAAGGGCGCGGCGGCCAAGCGATGTCTGCGCGCTCCTGCCTGGCCCACGCGCGTCATTGGCCTACGCGGAGCTCTGGGCGGCCCCGCTGGGAGAAGGAGAGCGGTTCGGGGCGGTCGCGGCCCGCGCTTCCCTCGGCACGGCGGGGGGAAACGTTAGTTATAGCGGAGAGGCCTCCCAGAACAAAAAGGAAACGATTTCTCGTTGTTGTTATTTCCCCCCCCCCCCCCTGAAAATCGAGCTGTATTTACGTTCCTCGGTTAAACCTACAGGAACGATCCCGCAGCGCCTCGGAAAAGCAGAGGCGCGGCCAGCTCTCTCCTCCTCTGAGGAGCGGACTCTGCTTCCATCCCGCCGCGCCTGGCAGCCGAGTGGCCGCTGTCGCTGTCGCTGCCGCCCCGGCCCGACGGCTCCAGCGCCACTCGGCGCGGGCAGCCCTTCTGCACCGGGAACCCAGATACAGCTCGGGGGGCGGCGGGTCCCGCGGGTGCCGGGATCCTGCCGGACAGCCCGGCGCAGCTGCCGAACCGGCGGAGCGGGCTCCCGCCCCGTTCTCGACGCCGCCCGGCCGGCGCCGAGCGCTCGCCGTGCCCCGCGGACAGCCCTGGCCCGGTGCCCCCGCCCGGGCTACTCCACGCACCTGGCAATTCTCGGGAGAGAAAGCAGAAGATTGGGGTGGCCTCGTCCTTCCCCGTGCCATTGCCCCGCTCACGCCAGCTCAGGAGACGCGGCTCTGCCGAGCGCGTCCGTGCGGGAGCGCGTCCCGCCGACAGGGACGGCCCCGGCACGGCAGCGCCCGGGCCGGCTCGCTGGTTGTCTCGGCCCTCGCCCGCTCTCCTGGGGCACCTGCCGAGTGTCTGTGCGGGGAAGGCCACCGGTGAGGGCACGGCCTCTGCCTCGCCGGCCCAGCCCGCTCCCTGGGAGCGGTGGGGCCCCGCCAAGCCCCCGGAAGCGCCTCGAAGGCTGCCGAACCCCGCGGCCGCGGAGGGGCCCCGAGGGCCCTGGCGGGCAGCACGGGTGGGGGGCGCCGCCGCCCCCATCCCGCTCCGGCCGGCGGGGCCCGTGCAGAGGCTACGCAGATGAAAGGCTGCGCTCGCAGGCGTTCCCCGCGCCGTCAGGTCCTGTCGTTCTCCCCCCACACCCCCCCCACGCCCCCGGGTGCACATGTCAGAGTTCACAGACCTGGCTGCTGCCTTTTACAACACTGAGCTGTAAAAGAGCGGATATTAAACCCGTATAATGGATCCAGCTCCAAGGAGAGGTTGAATTTCCCAGTGAAACGAAGGTATTTGCCCTGAACTGGGAAAGGACCCCTCCCACACCCCCTGGGCTGGGAAACCCGCAGAGCCGTCAGAGGCCGGCGGTAAACTCTGCCCCCAGCCTCGCACCTGGCATCGGTCGCCGCGGGGGCACATGTGCGCGACACGCTGCTGCCAGCCGGGCTCGTCACGCCCGCCCCATCGGGTCCCTGCCCCCGGCGAGCGGCCGGAGAGAGCGCCTGCGTTCGGTGCGACCGGACCCGAGCTCGGCGCCCGCCGCTGCTGTCACGGGGCCGCCGCCGCCTCCCCGGCCCGCCGGGTCGTTGCGGCTCAGGGCTGGTGAGGACGGGGCTGAGCCAGTAACACGGCCCGCGCCAGAGCTCTGCGAGCGGCAGCGAGAGCCGGAGGCCTGATGAGGCTGAGGAACAGCCTCCGCCTCAGGCGCAGCCCTTGCGGGCCGTGCCCGGCGCCGGGTTAGTCGCGGCCGCAGCGCGGAGCCGCCGGTCGTCGCAGGAGGGACCGGGTGGCCGAGTTGCTCCGTGTCGGAGCAGCTCGACCGCGCCGGGCCTTAGAGCTGAGCCCGGTCCTGCGGCTCCTTGGGGCGGGCGGGGGGCTCGAGCCACGAGTCCATCAGGAACCGGCGCTCCACAGGCGGAGGGAATTCGGAGCCCGAGCTTGTCTGCCGCGCTGCCCTCAAAAATCCACTTAGGGAAGATGAAGGCGCATGCAAATGCGTGGCGCCTCCTCGCCTGTGCCTTTAATCATGGTAAATTGGCTCCCGTTCCTCCAGGCCCCCCGAAAAGGCACACGGCGGCACCGCACCGCGGTGGGGTTGGGACTCCGAGCGCTGCGAGCACCCGCCGCTCCCCGGGGCTTTCCGGCTCCTCGGCGCGGCACCGACGCCCTGCCTGACCCGCCTCGCTCAGCAATTTTTCTGCCCAAATGCTGTCGTGACGGGAACAGAGAGCAGAGATAGATAGCATCAAGCGGCCTATATCAAAGACGTCCTGCTTAATTAAAATACCGGCTCCGTGCTCGCCGCTTTTCACGCGGCGAGGCCTCCGACCGCATTCTACCGGATAGCGCCGGCACCACCTCTCCTATCGGCCGCCCTGGTTGGCCCCGTCCCTGATCACTGGCCCTGTCACCTGCTCCGTGAGACTGCCGGGCGAGCAGAGTCGTGTCCCTGGGCCGGGGAACAGCCGCTCGTCAGACAGGCCGGTCCCGGTGGGGCTGCTGCGAGGCACGGGGAGAGTCTGCGTGGTTCACGGAACATTTGTTTGCATTACTGAGCAACAGTCCGATAATTTATTGTTATTGTTATTAGTAACTACACTTAGTAGCTCGTTCACATCCATCCTTCCGAGAGGGGGGCGCGGGCTGGATCAGTCACCGTCGTGCACCGCCGGCGGCGGCGGCTCCTCCCGGGCCGGGACCGTTCCGCTAGGGCGGCCGAGCCAAATCGGCCAGGTCCTGCTGGGACTGCCCGCACGTCGGCGGCCGGGGGAGAGGCCCGGCGACGTGGAAGCATCGGGCGGCGGGCGCCGCCGCCGGGGGCTCGGTCGGAGCTGCGGGCTTGCAGAGCCAGTCTGGGGAGCTCTGTTATGGGAAGCTCCGTGGACAACCGGCAGCGAGACCGCCCGAGGGGCGGCCGCCGGTCTCCGTGCCCCAGCTCCCCGAACGCTCCCGCCACGGGCGTTTTTCTGTGCACCGGCGTCGGCCGCTGGCGAGCGGGGAAGGCCGGGGCTCCGCAGGGGAGCGAGACGCAGAGTCCGGCTGTGGATGGAGAAAAACAGGACACAGTGAGCCGCTGGCACACGGCTGCCCGGGGCCTCCCCCCACACCCCGCTGCCGTGGTGCCGCAGAGCTGGGGCCGGCGGCCGCGCACCGCCAGGCCGGAGGCCTGTCCGGCCCGTCCGGGGGTGGGAAGCGCCGCCGTCTCCGCGCTGCACATCCCGGTCCGGTGAGCCCCGCTCGCCGCGGCCCCGCCGCTCGCCCCGGCTGACCCCGCGCCGCCGAGCCCCTGCCGTGCCGCCGCGCGCCGGCAGGGGGCAGGCTGCGCCCGGGCCGCGCCGGGCACCGGGCCCGCCCGCGGGGTCAGCCCGGCCGCGGGTCAGCCCGGCCCGCCCGCCCCGGGGCGGCTGCACCGCACCGCCCGCACCGAACCGCAGCCTGCGGAGCGCCGGGCACCGCGCTGCTCGTGCCCACGTCCGCGGGGGAGCGGGCGGTGCCCGTCGGTACTGGGGAAAATACGCGCCCGGGCAGCCGGGAATGTGCACCGACAGACGGCACAGACGCCCGAGCATCCGCCGGCACCGCACGCTTTTGCGGAGAAGCCCGGCGTCCCCCTTCCCTCGTGCGGAGACGCCCGTGGCCCTCCCGGGTCCCGCGCGGTTCTGCCCCGCTCACGAGTGGGGTCGGGCTGCGCTCCCCGCGTGCACCGGGCGGGAGCGGCGGGCCAGCTGCCGGGACGGGGCGGTCGGTGCGGAGGGCTCAGCCGTTGTTTCTTGTCCCGATGGCTCCTTCCTCCTGCCTCCTTTGGGAAGGACTGGGACCGGCTGCGTTTCTTGTTCGACTCTCAAATTTAACTCAAAACAAAGAGATTTGCCTTGCAAATAAAAGGACAATTCGAAGGAAGCCGCGGGGAGGTGGGGCTACTTAGTCTGGTTAGGGTTTATTTCTGTGATGGTTTTGCGCGTGGGTGTTTTAATTGCATTTCGTTTTTCGTTAAAAGCATTGTATAAACCTATATAACACCTCATCGAATTGTTCTCGGGGCAGGAGCGGGGATAACAATTACTCGGCGCAGTGCTCGTATACACACAAGGAGAGAAGCAACAAACCTTTAGTGTGATATTTGCGAGTAAAGCCCACGAACAAAGCTGGAATTACTGCTGCGGGTGCAGGGCTGGGGGCTTTCCCTCTGCTTCCTGGTCCCGCTGCTCAGCGCTGCCTTTTCGTTGGGTTTTGAGAAGGTTTTTTTTTCTTGTTCTTTTATAGCCAGAATTTATGAAAACTCCTGTGGAAACAGGGGCTTTAATTTTCCACGCAGTTGTAGAAGATAATTTGATGGAAGCCCTGTGTGATGGAGAACTCCGAATCCTCACGCGAAAATAGGAAGGGGACATAAAAAATTAATGTGAACGAGCAGCTTTTGCGCTACTGATTGAACTGTGAAATCTTAGCAGCCTTTATCTTGATCTCAGAATTAAATAATCATATATTATTTTTTCAGCATTAACGACAAAGATTTCCCGATTTGTACCGCCTGTAACAAAAACACATAGACTCTATTACTGAAAACCTTTTCCAAAATAATTTACTAAAACACAATGACGAATTTCTTTCAAATATATTTTCCGTGAGAAAACGGCATAAAAAGAAGTTTTATCTTAAGACCCACAAAATAGAGGCATTAAGTAATTCAAGTTAACACTCGTTCTGCTTATTAAGTATCAATATTTTGGGAGCATTACAAAATATAGTCCTTCTTTTGACTGGGTCGTGGCACATCATGGGTCACATTAAGAATCTCCGCAAATAATCTTTTCTGGATTTTCATTTCCTCACATTTGGATTTTTAACAGTATCGGAGGGGGGAAGGCAAACAAAGATACAAAAACGAACAAACAAAAAAACCACGAAAGGGGAGCCGGCAGCGCGGGGTCCGGCGCTGCATGCAGGATCGCTTTTCCCGTCGGTTTGTGCCCCAGAGGGGATCCCGGCGCGGTGAGCGCGGGCTGTCCCGCACACGCGAGCGCCGCGCCCGCACCGAGCCCCGCGCGTTCAGCAGCGTTAGCGACCGAGCCGAGCCGAGCCGAGCCGAGCCGAGCCGAGCCGAGCAGGCAGCGCTGCTGCGGGAGCGGGCACGGGCTCCGCCGCCACAGAGGCACCGCAGCCTTCGGGCCGCTGCTCCGCCTGAGCTCTCCCGCTGGCAGCCCCGGCGTCACGGTTCGGAGCCGCCCTTCGGTACAGGGCGTGCGCGGCCCGGTCCCCGGTGCCCCGTCCCGCGTGCCCGCCGGGGCCGGTCGCGCCGCCGCCGTCCACGAGACAGACCCGCGTCCCCGCCGGTCGCGGGCGCCCCGAGGGAGGGTCCTGCCGCCACCTGCCCGCGGCCCGGCGCTGGACGCGCGCTGCTACCTACCCCGGACAGGGCAGGAGCCAAGAGCCGCCGTCGGGCCGGGAGCAGCGCGGGGCGCGGACCGGGGAGCGGGGCAGCCGGGGCCCGGGGCCCCGCTCATCCGCCACCCTCGCTAGCCAAGATCGTTCTCCCCCGCCGCGGCCCGCGGAGGCGCGACCCGGGCCCGCGCTGCCCGCGCCGCTCGCCGCCCCGGGGTGCGCGGAACCGGCCGCCCCGGGCGCCGCCGCGCTTCAGGGGCCGCGGGGGCCCGGCGGGGCCAGGGCACTATTTGACGTCGAGGAGACGGATCACCGCGGCGCAGCGATACGCCGCGCACCAATGGAGTTCAAATGTCAGCAAGTTTGAGGAGGGGTGAGGCGCCGGGGGGTGTGTTCCTCCGCCGCGGCCCCTGCTCTAAACGGCGCGGCTCCTCGGGCCGCCGCACGGCTCAGGGGCTGGGAGCGCCGGGAGCCCCTGCCCCGCCCGGCCCGCCGCGCCCGCGCTCCGCCCGGCACGGCCCGCCCCGGGAGGGCCCTCCGCGCCAAGCAGGGCGTGGGTCCGGCGCTGCCGGCGAGCAGGTGACACCGCGGCTGCCCGGCGCCGTGTGCGCGGCATGTGCGCGCCCGTGTAGCGGGGCGGCCCCATGGGCGGCGGCGCCGGCTCCTGCCTCTGCCCCCCGTCTCTGGAAGCGCGGGCAGGAAACGCTCCTCATGTCTTCCAGATAAAAATAAAAGCGACTCCTTCCTCCCGGCCGCAGAGTGTCCCCGCGCCCGGCCCGACGCGGGGCTGAGCTGGCCCCGCCGCCCGGCAGCGCCTCTCGCCGCCGCTCATGGACATCGCGACGGGTCCCGAGTCCTTGGAGAGGTGCTTCCCGCGGGGCCCACCGGACTGCGCCAAGATGCTGGACGGCATTAAAATGGAAGACCACCCCCTGCGCTCGGGGCCGGCCACGCTGGGAGTGCTGCTGGGTGAGTTGCCGGCCGCTTCTTGACTACGCCGAAAGCGGTCCCGCGCACCGCTCGGTGCCCGGGGCTGCGCTCCGAGGGGCCCGGTCGGTCTGATGCCGACTGCGGCCGGTCAGCCCCTGACCGGTGCGGGGCGCGGGACTGTCTCGCCGGCATGTGCGGTGCGCGGGACCGGCGGCAGCCGTCGAGCTCGGTGTTACCGACCGGCTGGGCCGGGCGGACCGCGCTGCCCGGGACGGGGACTGCGGAGCGGGGCCGGGTTGTGTCGGGGCTGGGAGCGGGGCCAGGGCCGGCGCCTGACGCCGCCGTCTGCCGTTGCAGGGTCGGAGTGCCAGCACCAGGCCGTCTGCGAGGGCTGCCAGCGGCCCATCTCGGACCGGTTCCTGATGCGGGTGAACGAGTCCTCCTGGCATGAGGAGTGCCTACAGTGCGCCGCGTGCCAGCAGGCGCTCACCACCAGCTGCTACTTCCGGGACCGCAAGCTCTACTGCAAGCAGGACTACCAACAGTAAGGGCGCGGGGGGCGGCGGGGGTCCCGCCGGGGCGGCCCGGCCCGGCCCGGGGCAAGCGGCGGGCTCTGGGCGTGTTCCCGGTCGGGCCGCGCCCCGTGCCCGGCAGAGCGGGGCAGCCCGGCGCCGGGCTCGCGGCTACGGCTGGCGGCCACGGCGAGCGGGGACCCCGGCGCAGGCTGCGCGGCGGGCACGAATGGGACCGAAGACACCGAGCCGTGGCGTCCGACCCAGGCAGGGCTGCTTCCCGCCCCGGGCCCGCCGCGCTCCGGTACCGTGCGGCGCCGTCGGAGGGGACGGCGATGCGGCGGCCCGGCCCGGTTTGGGCTGCGCAGGCAGCGCCGCGCTCAGAGCCGTCCCGCGACACTCTCCTGCCCGCCCCGAGTCCCGTCCCGCCGCCGCCCGCTGCCCCGGAGCCGCTCCGAGGGGCCCGGGGCCGGCCGCGGCGCCGCCCGGCCTGCAGAGCGGCCGATGCCCCTGCCCGGGGCCGGCCCGCAGAGCGGCCGATGCCCCTGCCCGGGGCCGGCCCGCTGGAGCGGCCGATGCTCCTGCCCGGGGCCGGCCCGCAGAGCGGCCGATGCTCCTGCCCGGGGCCGACCCGCTGGAGCGGCCGATGCTCCTGCCCGGGGCCGGCCCGCAGAGCGGCCGATGCTCCTGCCCGGGGCCGGCCCGCAGAGCGGCCGATGCCCCTGCCCGGGGCCGGCCCGCAGAGCGGCCGATGCTCCTGCCCGGGGCCGACCCGCTGGAGCGGCCGATGCTCCTGCCCGGGGCCGGCCCGCTGGAGCGGCCGTCGGGCGCGGCGGGGCCCGGCCGAGCGACCGGCTCAGCGGCGGGGGAAGCCCGGGCTGAGTCTGGCCACGGCCCCGGCCCCGCCGCTGCCCGCGCTCTCTCTTATTCCGGCTTTATCCCCAAATGTCAGGCGCTGTCGGGAGCGGCCCCCGCCGCGCCGCGGCCCCGCGCAGGGACGGAGCCCGGCCCCGAGCCGGGCCGCCCTCCCCTGCAGAAGCCCACTTCATGCTTGTCACCTAAATTGAGGATCCTTTTTGTGCCGGGAGGGGGGCGAACATGGGCATTTCAATCACTAGGACATAATATGGCTCTGCTAGAAGTCTGGCAACAAACAAAGAACAACAACTATTGGTTTGCATCAACTTTTGTCAGGCATTCAGCAGGCATCCAGAAAGGCCTGAAGTGGCTTAGTGGCAACAATGTGCATTTCATAGCTACAGCATGAAAATCCATCTCCATGGAAACGAGTAGTAAATGCTAACATGACATGCTGAGTATAAATATTGTGAGGGTTATAACTCTTGTATAAATGGCCCAGATAAATGTCCCCCTGTTTAGGAATCACAACAAAACATGTTATTTCATGCTGCAGCCCTCGCTAGCTCCCAGAGAGTCCTCCGCAGCCCGGGCGCTGTGCATGGGAATAACTCAAGGCTTGCCCGTGGGCTGCCGCCATCCTGCCCTTGTGGGGCTGGGGCTGCGGTACCTTTAGGGTTTTCTCGTGCCCGGTTTAGGAAGCCCGTCCACAGGCTTTGCCTTTCATTTCTACACAGAATAAACCACCCTCTGGTAGCTGTAGTTGTAGATCGGTGAAACTTTTTTTTCTGTAGGTAGTAACACCTTAGATATTTTTACTAATTAGTAAAGAATGTCAAATAGTCTTTAGGCTACCTAAGAAAAGCATTATTTGGCAATGTAAACATTTACATTAATTGCAAATAAATGTACTCTCTAAGCTCCCAACTTTAGTTTCTGTAAAATAAAGAATTGTACTTAGTGACCTAAAAAGCAAGATCAGAGACTATTGCTTTGTAAAACAAAAATACTTTTCTGACTGAAAACAGAATTGTTACTGCTTCAGAACTTCCCGTATTACCAAAAGTGTCCAATTGTAGAGGGGGAAAATGGGGTAACCAGGCTGCCGAGCAATAAAAAGATATCAACATGTTGGCCTTTGTTGAATCCCAGCACCTAGTGTGACATGACATGGTGCCCTGCTGTGTGTGCCCCCGAGGACTGACAGCGGCAGCGGCTCACGGGAAGGGGAGGGGAGACACGGTAAATCAAAATTTGTTTTCTCTGAGATTTTATTAGCCCAAAAGAGCAAACATGTGAAACTGTGCTGACACGGATTGTGTGCCCTTTCAGAGCCGCAGCAATATTCGTTTATGGTAGCTAGAGGATAAAAATAGCTGTGTCCGTGCAAGTGGCCCTGGGCTGTGCGGCAGAGAGGGTCAGTTTTATCCATCAGACTGCGGGGAGCGAAGCCATGAGCGGGCTGGGAGAGGCAGCCACAGCCAGAGGACATAGCCGAGGCTGGAACACCGGCATGGAAATGCTTGTGTGCTCAGTGAGAATGCCTTGGGCTAGTGAGATGGAATGGAACGGTACGGAGGAGGACAGAGATCAGTAATATCAGATGCTTTTTGTTATCCTGAGTCCTATTTACAGATATCTGGGAAAAAAAAAAATTAAAGAGAATAAAGTTTATTTAAATATCTCAGTTCCTGAAATTTGCCTTAAATAGATTTTTCTGTACGTAGTAATGTAATTTAAAAGGTCAGATTTCTCCAGAACTCCCAGGACTATAATCAAGTGCTGTGTATATATCTTTGGGAAAATGGTGTCTCATCTTTCTAATGAAAGCAAGCTTCTGATGGGTCAGATATCAGACCTTACACCTTTCCCTGGGTCAGGAATAATTGCTGCCCATCCTTGGATGAGGGCATTTCACATTAGGGGGAAGGGTGAAAACAGTTTTTCTTTTTCTTTTTTCTTTTTATTTTTTTAAGAAAATTGTTGGCTGTGGGAAGCTACCCTTATGCTTGGAATGTTACAGCAAATCCTGGGGGAGGTGGATTAGTAGCCCAAGCCCAGTTTGAAGTAGTCAGAGGTGCCTGATAAATGTAATTTATCACAAAAATATCACCAGTATGTCAGTGGGATAAGCTGGGCATGTATTTTGGTCTCTTTTTAAAGAAAGAATTCGACTTGCATGAATACATACTGATGTTTTGAGTTAATGCAGAGTGCTTATTTTGCTAAAATTTAGGATTTTGAGGGTCAGGTGCATTTGATGGCAAGGTTTTTAAGAAAAAAAAAATCCCAGCGTAGTGGCACCAGGGAAGGCTGGCTTTCACAAGCCCCAGTCAAGCAGAATCTCTTTGATTTTAATTAGAACTTTGCCAAATTGCTGCACTTTTGGAACCTTACAGTGTGATGGGTTTTTGTTGTTGTTGTTGTTGTTGTTTTTTAAGAAGTTTTCTTTCTCAGAAATTGAAACCTTCAGAATTAATGTGTTTTTGGTTTTTTTTTTTTGGTTTTTTTTTTGGGGGGGGTTTCTTTTTTCAAAAATAGAAGGCTTGTGGTAGTTTTATTTTGGTTCTTTGCCTAAATGAATTTACTTATTGTATCAGTCCTAACAGTGCTTTCTACTACAAAACGTTAGTATTTATAAATGCTACATTTATTTTCTATTAGTGTATTTTTTTTTTTTTTTTTTGGTGATTGTGCCTTTCCGGTTTGTTTTTCTCTCACTGCCCAGTGTTATACAGCGATTTGCCCTAGATCTTGATGATAGTAAAAAATGATACGTTATGAAAAATAACTGTTCCAGGATACATATTTAATATCTAAGCAATGCATATAATTTATAGAAAGATCTGTATTCCTTTTAAAGTTTTGGAAATAAAGGCTCTAAAAGAGGTTTTTATTCAGGGAACTAGATAGCAAACACCCACAGTTGCTATGTCATAATTTTTCATTAATGCATTCGAAGTTTTGCTCAGGGTGAGAAAGAAAAATATTCAGGCTTTTGTTCTTTTTCATGTGTCAGGTATTGTTTTAGCATCACTTTTGGATGCTATGAAAAAGACCCACCATGTATTTCTGGTCTTCATCTTGGAGTCCTTTCTTGTCGGTGGCTGGGCTCGGCTTTGCTGTGCAGTCAGCACGGAGCAGCACGTCCCTCGCAGGAAGGAAAGGAACCCCATGAAGCCTCGGTGCTGCGGGGGAGCCTTGCCCTCTCCACATTTTGGGAATGCTTTCACGCGAGGGAGCCTAACACTGAGGCTGATGTTTCCCACTTCAGTTGCGTTTTAGATTCAAAATACAACAAAAGGTTCCCGTCAGTGAGTGTCTCTCGGGATTGTGGCTGTAATTTCTCGCAGAGCGCGGGCTCTGGAATGCGGTGGGAGCCCGGTGCAGGAGGTACCAAAGCTCCCGGATTCTGCCGCACGCACAGCGGGCAATGGCAATCCGCTAACGGCAGGAGCTGATGTGTTTCCAGTGTTCCTGGTGTATTTTTAACGGAGGATCTGTTCGGCTCATGGTGCAGTCGTGCAGCACCGTGAGCTCAGCAGAACCGTGCGGATCGGGGGATCCCTCCAGCTGCCTTCGCCCTGCGCTGGCCGGGCGCTGGTCCTTGGGAACAACACAGAAACCAGGTGAAACTTAGAGACAGGAGTAGCCTAAGCACATGCCCAGGCCATGGAGTAATGATTAAAGTTATGTCATCCACTAAAAATGCTTTTCCGAGTCACTGGAACGGTCTGGCCTTTTCTCTGAAAATCCCCGCAGCCCCGCGCCGTGGGTCCCAGCAGCCCCACAGGAGCTGCTCCGCTGGCTCGGGCTTTGCGGAGCCCGGAGCAGCCCGGGAG
Organism: Taeniopygia guttata; assembly: GCF_048771995.1. Taxonomy (NCBI): domain Eukaryota; kingdom Metazoa; phylum Chordata; class Aves; order Passeriformes; family Estrildidae; genus Taeniopygia; species Taeniopygia guttata. The sequence goes on from NC_133042.1 coordinate 11,035,989, forward strand.
CGGAGCCCGGAGGAGAGAACGCGGCCGGTTTGCGGCCGTGACGTCACAGAGCGGCCGTGCCGTGCCGGGCCGGGCCGGGCCGGGCCGTGCCGGGCCGTGCCGGGCCGGGCCGTGCCGTGCCGGGCTCGGCCCCGCGGCAGCGCTGGCCTCGGGCTGGCGGGATCTGCGAGGGGATGTTGTCAGGATGCGGGGAGACATTTTGGTTTGCTGCTGCAATCACTGTAAAGCTGGACAAAATAATTGCAATGGAAAGACGCGATTTGCACTGATCCGTGACAGAAGACGATAGGGATGATCTTTGTGTAGTACAGGCAGTATGCAATTAAATTATCAGGAGTGTAATTTATAATGCTTTACTTCTATCCTGAGGGAAAAAAAAATCATAGATGTGAAGTACATTGAAAATTTTTTTTCAGTTACTATAACACACAAGAATACTTTGCATTCTGTTTAGAAACTGAGTCTGTTACTTTTTGGTCTAAAATTTTGAGGTAGTTCAAAGGCATACATCCCCTTTCCAACTATCAATAATATATCATGATAAAACAGCTGGATTATAGTGTCTCTTTTAAAACTAATTGTGCTATTAGTGCGCTTCAGTGGTAAATACACACACTTCCCTCCGTTTTGGGGCAGCCTCACTGCCCTGGTGAACCTGGAAGTGGTGGTGGTGGAGGGGCAGATTTAGCCAGCGTCTGTTTCATTTGGTCAGATATCTGGACAGGAATGTTCGGGAGAAAAAGGAGTATGTTTTTCCTAATGCAGCTATGCTTTTTTTTTTTTTTCCGCCTTTTTTTTTTTTTTTTTTTTAATTCCAGACAAAATTTGGACTTAGGCTAGATCTGCTTTTTCTTGCAGTAACAGGAATTGATCCGATTTTATTTAATACTTCTTTCTTCTGGAATGGCGAGTGCAGCAGATGAAGGGATTGGCTAGGGGAGACCTGAGCCCCCTGCGCGCTCGGTGTGGAGGCCAGCGGGAGCTTTGGGCGCTTTGGGCGCTCGGGCAGCGAGCGGGGCCCTCCCGGCTGCAGCGGGACCCCGAGCACCGCGGGGCTGCTGGCGGGGCTCGGTCGGGGTCCGATCTCGGGCAGGAGGGAGGGCTCGCTGTGTGCTCGCTGTGCTGTCGCTGGCTGCTCGCTGTGCTGTCGCTGGCTGCTCGCTGGCTGCTCGCTGTGCTGTCGCTGTGCTGTCGCTGTGCTGTCGCTGGCTGCTCTCTGTGCTGTCGCTGGCCGGCGGGAGCAGAGCCCGTGCCTGCGGCCGTGCGCCGAGGGGCTCCCGGCAGCTCGGGGAGGATGCGGAGTGTAAACACAGCAGCAGCGTTTCAGGGCAAAGTCAGAAACGCATTTCACGCGGCTCGGGCCAGCTTGGGCCAAGCTGCATAAAATGCAGAGTCAGAGAAAGGATGTGGATTTCAAACCCCAGCAAGATGGGAAAATGCCTTTGCTGTCTCCTCTGTGGAAGGGGTACAAGGGCAAATGACGCTCACAAAAACCAGGAAAATTCTTCGTTTTGCCTACGGTTTTTTCACCACATGATAAGTCGTGTTAATGCTCAAATTAAGTAAAAATCAAGCAAATAAATAAATAAAGCGGTGAAGTGACTTGATCAGCAATCTCCAGTAAAGGTAAACAAACCAGGTATTGCTCTGGGATAGTTTGGTGTGGTAGGAAGGGGTTTTGGCATGATTTGGGATGATTACATTACTCACAAGGCAAAGATTGACTCATAATGCAATGACAGTTTCTTGTTCATCGCAGAACATAAAATTTCCACATTTGTTTTGGAACAAAGGACAAGATTAGGTATAAGCAACAATGTGTTGTGAGCCCCAACAACTGAGTCTGCAGCAGCCAAACAAGGGAACTAAAGGAGTCTCGAGATAAATGGGTACAATTAGGAACAGAATTTTCCTTTCTCCAGGTGAATTGAAATAACTAAATGAAGTGGGCAGGAAGTTTTTATTGAATATCCACCTTGTGGACTGTGTAGTTGTGGTTTGGTACAGCCAAAGCTATGAATGAAAACTGATCTTTTTGATTAAAAAGTATTAGAATTTATTTAGAAAGCAGAGGTGTTTTCTGAGTTATGGTATTTTATAAAATGTATCAGGGAGATAACCTCATTTTGCAGCAGTGGAGCACTAACAGCACTGTTTACATTTGGGAAAGAGACATTACTTTTCTCCATTAGTAAAAATACATTAACAGCTCCACATCTAACTTAAAATAAATGGTGAAAGTCATGCTAGGCTTCCAAGTCTGAGGGGAGAATGTATACAAGAGAAAAAAGATGAAAATACTCATAAGGTAAAATAAGCCCGAGTTTTTGTTTGAAATGCAATGTAAGTGTTTCTAGCATTCATGCTAATATAGATCTGAATCTTCCGTGCCTTGTTCAGGCAAATTATTCACTGGTTTTAGAAGCCTCTTTAAATTCAATACAAAATGGAGACAGATACTAAACTTTTTTCCTTTTTTTAGAAAAAATATTTTTACATATCAACTTACGTTTACTTTACATTCCTGGACTTGCTTTAGCTAAACTTATACTTCTTAAAGCAACGCTGCCTTACCCTTGCCTTGCTCTTCGGCATACCTGCAGTTCCTCTGGCCACGGTGGGAGCCACGTCCAGCAGCCCCGAGCCCAAGGCCAGCCCCTGGCCCCAGCGGCACTGCCAGCAGCAGGGTGGGAGGACGAGGGCTCCTGCCCCTGGGCCTCAACAGGCTGCTCTCAGAACAGCCATTTTGCAAAATAGGCTCTGGCTGTTAAAAAACAAATTGCTGGTAACTGTTTTCTCCTCTTACCTGACCAACACGTGCCCCAGATAAGTGCGCTGCCATGGCCCTTTTTCGTGTGCTGAATATTCCTCATACATGGAAACACCATGTGTGGCATGTTGTGCAGTTCTAATGCAGATTATTTTGAAGCAAAACCCTTAAAATGAAATATTTGTAGTCACCACGGAGTGTCTGCTGTCTCAGGAGGGTGCAATGTTGAGGTCAGCAGGCACACGGGGTCTGATTGCACCGGCCCTCCTGTGCATGGCTCATCACCTCGCTCTCACAGAATGGGGGTTTTACCTTTCAAAAACTATTTGCCTGTGGGCAGCGAACAAGTAGACTTTTCTGAGATTGTATTACAGTGAAGGGATTGTTAATATGACTAATTTCAGTTCGTTATTTTCCTGGGTTTGAAATTTTACTGCGATCTTCCTCACAGATACAGCAGAGCTGCTGTGGCGCAAATTGATTAAGCGCCCTTGATATCAGCGTAAATAAGGTATTGCACATTTCTTTGGGACTCATTAAGTGTTTGTGCTATGATTCTCCTGTAATAGGCAAATAGAACACTTGTTATGGAGGTCATTTCCTTGCTTCCAAAACATAATATTTTCTTTAATATGCACAAAATTTTCCTTTGCAAACACTGACATGAACTTGTGAACATGCAACTCCTATTGGCTTCAGTGAGAGCCATCCTAGCTCATCAAAGGAGGGAATTTGGCTCTTGATTTTACTGCAATCAGTGTTTTATTTATAATGTACAAGAGTGCACGTGCACTCTCCCAGTAAGAGCTGATGGGATTTATGTGCACATGCTGAGGACCAAATCCTCCTGGTAGCTGTCAGGAAGTTTACTTTCACATGCTTGTTCCTTGGTGTAACCTGAATCACCATTCACTGATGACAAAAACAAAACAAAACCATACAAAGAATAATTGTCTACATCAGTATTTTTTTTTTTTGCAGTTGTTACTTTCATCATGTTAGTATTATGATAAGGGAGCAAGCAAGCTTGAATTTACAGAAGAAACTACGAATATAGTTTTAAAGCATTTTTGGTTTCAGCCTGGGATTACTCTGATAGAGAGAAGCACCAGTGCTCTTTAGAGGCTGGCTCTGGTGCATCCCGTGTGTGTTAGTGAGGCAGCACGTGTGCTGCAGCCTGTGGATGGGGGCAGTTTGAGGGTGCAGCTCTCCAGCCCCCAGCAGAGGAGCTCGGCAGGGTGGATGGGGGCAGTTTGAGGGTGCAGCTCTCCAGCCCCCAGCAGAGGAGCTCGGCGGGGTGGATGGGGGCAGTTTGAGGGTGCAGCTCTCCAGCCCCCAGCAGAGGAGCTCGGCGGGGTGGATGGGGGCAGTTTGAGGGTGCAGCTCTCCAGCCCCCAGAAGAGGAGCTCGGCGGGGTGCTGGGCTCTGCTTGCGCAGCTGGAGCCAAGGTCTGGCAGCTCTGTGGGACTGGACCTTGTGGGGTGGCATAATACCTGCCAAAGCTTGCTACTGAAAGAGGCCAAGTTCTCCTCAAACACCGACCCCCAGAACAATCGTATCTAAGCTGTGAGATCCTGGCAGAACGACGTGTTCAGGGCACTGGAGTGTGGTGGTGTGGCTGGTAGCTCACAAGGGTCCAAAGCCACAGGCTGTGGTGGACGGATGGCAGCTGGCACGGGGGAGCAAGCTGGTGCTCTCTGCCTGTGTGGGGTCCTGCAGGGCACCTCTACCAGTGGGTCTGCTGGTCTTCCAGCATTTCTGACTTTCCAGAAGAGGAAGAGCTGATCCTCCCACCTCCTCTTCCCCACTGTTAACAATCATGGTTTTCAGACTAACTCTCCGTTCTGTGAACGTTTGTGTGTGCGTGCAGGCTTGAGGCAGTCCTGCCATGTCCTCGGTGCAGGGTGCGTGGCGGGTGTGGTGCTCGCAGGGCTGGCAGTGCGTTCCCCAGCAGCCCGGGGACATTCCCTGTGCAGAGGGGTGACGCTGCCCCTCCACAGGCGCCGGGCAGGAGCTTGAGCCAGCAAAGCCCTGCTCCCAGCAGTGCCAGTGAAGCCAATTGCCCTGGCGTGCAGCAGCTTGCAGTGCCATGCAAGGTCAGTCTACCTGACAGCCAGGGTCTAGTGAGGGCTCAGTGGAGCTGCTCACTGCAGTTTTTGGGCATGTGGCTTTTCACAGGCCTAAGCTTTTCACCCACCCTAAGCAGAAGTTGCAGTTTAAGATCATGAGTTGTCTTCACAGCTGGATCTTGGCATGGGCTTCATCTGGCAATAAGAAAAGTTTCCCCCATGGAGTTTGACCCTGTGGGGTCAGGTCCCACTCGCACTGGAGTCAATATGGAAAGTGTAGTGGGATCCTACATGAGTGATAGCACCAGCAGTGCGGCTGGTTATTGGTAAGTGTGCAAACAGTGCAAAAATACAAATGGAGTAAAACAATTTGAGGGAAGAAATGGCAGTGTAATCTTGCAGCAACGCTATCTGTGCATGGCACTGTTCATTCGAACCTCCCTGCTCACTGCTTGGAGCTGCAGCAAACAAGTGATTTAGCTGGTGGGAGCAGAAAGTGTTAATAGCACTGACAGCTCCTCTGGTAATGGAGGAGCAGGCGGATCCTGCTACCAGGGGTTCCTGCTGCTCCCTGGCTGCTCCTGGCCAGAGCTGCTGTGGAAAAAAGTTACACAGCGGAGGCAGAGTTTGTATTTCAGCAGCAGCTTTCCTTCACGTCTTGCACTGGGGCTGCAGGGGCACGCATGACCTTTGTGGGGTCTCCAGACTCCTGTGGGGGTGTCCAGAGCCGGCACTCCCGGGGTGCCCAGCTCCCACCAGTTCCTTCGCCCTGGCCTCGCCTCGCAGCCCATGCTGGGGCTGGTTCCCAGCACGGTGTTGTGAGCGTAGAATAAATTAGCCATAATGGCGCCTGTGTTAATTTTATGTGGGAGAATCTCCAGGGATTCCTGAGCAATTATAGGGAGTGCAGCCTTGCCGGTGCAGCGTCCTTCCCATCCGGCTGCTGTTCCCCACAGCGGGAAGCAGCAGCAAGAGGGGACAGGAGGGCTGGGTGATGCAGTGCTGGGAGCTGCAGCATCCTTCGTGGCAAAGCCAGTGTGGGGTGGTCTGTGGCCCCGCTGCGCTCCACAGCTGGCCCAGGGCAGCTGGATGGAGTGCCAGCAGCAGTGGAGCTTGCTCGGCTGATGTGTCCTACAGGAAGGCTGGAAAGCAGGCCCAAGGCAAGGCCTTGGCTTCATTCGTGTCCCTTGAACACTGGCTGTCTTCGGTGATTGAAGGCTGTCCAATCTGTGGCTTTTTTCTTAAAAAAATCAGCTCATGCTTTGGCAGGGGTTTGTCTGAGTGTGCAGCAGATACATTCAATGACAAGAGTTGTAATGTTCAATTTGCTGGATGCCACCATTAAACCTCAGGTTTTTCACCAAACCACCTGAAAGCTAATTGGGCGTTGTCACTCAGGCAGGAATACACACAAACAAGGGCAATCCACATCCCCGGATCCCAACAATATGATTTTCATCACCTTACCAGTCTTTGGGGAGTCTTCAGCTTCCATCTGGAAGTGCCTTCAACCCTTTCCACCTACAGATCTTGAAACAGCTATATCAGAGAGAAAACCAAAATTACATGGAGTTTATTGCCATTTCAGAAGGAAAAAAGTGTTTGAAAAAGTTTATTCAGGAAGCCAAGGGAAGTTAAGTGGGAGACATTTGCCATTTCATCAGTCTGTTGGTGATAGCCATTCATGTCATAAATGGCTTGTGTCATTTGATGCCAAAAATAACACTATTTTCCTCCCCAAAGGCCTATAAGGTTTTTTTGCAATAAATGTTTATTTGTTAATAATATACTTTAAACAGTCCAGCCTTGACCTCAAGTCTCCAAAAGAATCCATCTTCTCTCTGAAAAATCCTACAAAGTTTGTGTAATTTTTTCTGGGAAGGTGTAATTGATGGCGCAGTGAAGGGCAGTGTGTTTGCTTTAACTACTGCAGCTGCGTGGATTAACTGTTTATAAGGGCCTACTGTGCTTTGAATGGCGACTTGCTTAGATTTCAGGCTTTAGTTGACACCACTTCCTAATTGTTCCTTGGATTTGCTTAAGTTCAATCAGTAAAAATAAATTTCTGCACTGAGCTCACCCATCGTTCTTCCCTCACTGCTGCTTCAAAACCTTTGAAACGCTCATTTTTAGGAGTTTGATTCCATGGATTACCCTGCAGCCTTGAAATGGGGGTGAGCAGGATAGGGGCTGAGAGAGGCTGAACTTGTTCTACATCTCCTGTTGATTTCAGAAAAAATGTCAGAGGAGTTTGGGTCCCGAGCCAATAACCTGTATGCAAATATTTTTGATAGGCTTTTAGGTGTACTAATGGGAGTCTCTAGAGTTGAACATAGAACTGACAGGTATGAAATGTGATTAAATATTAAAAAATGTACCAAAGGATTTTGTAAATATCCGTGATATAGAAACTGTTGTTTTGGGAGAAAATAGTAAGTAAGATAATTAATTTATAACATGTTGCACTGTTTTGAAATTGCCCTGCCAAAAGCTGGAGTTGGATTTCTACTGGCAGAGTGTTTGTGGAATGCCAGTGACATGTGACCAGTACCACAGTAAGGCAACAATTGTCTCTTCACTAAATCATCAACTACCACTGATTTAACCAATGTTAAATCACTTTTTTTAGCTGTTTTTGTTCTGCCATCAGCCACTCTGAGCCTTCTCATACGATTTTCATGTGGACTTTCACTAAACAAGCAAAGTATTAAGACATTTGTCAGATATTTTTTTGTTAATCCTTAAATGAAAATATGGTTTTCTAGAACTCTAGAGGACTTACTTCCTTTAAGATCATCTGAGTTGTGGGAGAGAGTTACACATTTAATTTCTCAAGCAGTTGAGCTTCCAGTGCTAGTTTGTTTTCAGTTCGACCGGCACTTGGATAAAATAAAGAACAGTATGCATTAAATGAATGGAATTCATTTTTTCTCTGAACATTTCACATTTGTGGAGCTAAATTATTTGGATAGCATAGACACTCAGGTGCTTTGTATAAAGCTTATTTTGGGGCAACTCCATAGTACTAAATGGTACTAGTTGTTTGCTGAGAATATGTTTGTTGTTTATTAATTATAACAACTATATGATGCTTTAAAAATCTATATTTTGAGAATCAAAGCTTCTGGCTTGGGCTGTGCTCCCACATTTATTAGTTGGCTAATTTAACTCAACCTCCTCAAGTGCAATTTATAAGGCAAAGTTTCACATATAACTGGTTGAAGAACTGGGTGCCTTCAGTTGCCCGGGCTGTGTGGTAGGTGGTCACTTACTTCCCAGGGGAACAGTAACCTCTGCTGGCAAGGGTTTGGCTGTTCACAGAACCACAGGATGGGTAAGGCAGGAAGGGACCGTGGTGGGTCACCCGGTCCAACCTCCCCGCTCAAGCAGGGCCGTCCCAGAGCACTCGGTACAGGGCTGCACCCAGATAGTTTTGGAATGTCTTCAGTGAGGGAGACCGTACGCTCCGCTGGACAGTATGTTCCAGCACGTAGTCACCCATGAGTACGGACGTTCTTCTCACATTCAGGTGGAACTTCACCTCCACTGGCTCCTGCCTGTTGTCCAGGGCAGATAGATGTGTGTAGGCTCACACAGTGGCTGCACAGCCATGCAAGAGAGCCAGCTGCAGTGTCCAGGGGCAGCAGCAGTGTCCAGGGGCAGCAGCAGTGTCCAGGGGCAGCTGCAGTGTCCAGGGACAGCAGCAGTGTAGCCTCCTCCTCTGTGCCAGGCTTCAAGGTCTGTCCTGTCCTGTGCTGTGCTGTCCTGTGCTGTGCTGTCCTGTGCCGTGCTGTCCTGTGCTGTGCTGTCCTGTGCTGCGCTGTCCTGTCCTGTGCTGTGCTGTCCTGTGCTGTGCTGTGCTGTGCTGTGCTGTGCTGTCCTGTGCTGTGCTGTGCTGTGCTGTCCTGTCCTGTCCTGTCCTGTCCTGTGCTGTGCTGTGCTGTGCTGTGCTGTCCTGTCCTGTCCTGTGCTGTCCTGTCCTCCTCCTCTCTCTAGAAGTGAGTCCTGTGTCCTGTGCAGACTGGGGTGTCCTCTCCAGCCCTCCTGGGGCTGGGGGTGCCGTGCTGCCAGGGTTCCTCTGGTCACCCTGGCCTGTGTGGTGCTGACCCTGACCCGCTCGTGGCCGAGCCCACAGCGCAGCATGGCAGGTGCGGAGGGCACATGGGGGTGCAGACACCAGTGCTCCCTGACCTGTCCCTCCTGGCTCTGTGAAGCTTCTCCTGATTCATTCTCAGGTGACTCATGCTCTCAGCATCAGCTGCTTGTTTGTGAAACTGGAAAGAAACAATCTGAAACAGTCACATTACTGAGGCTAATATGGATTTGCTCCCATAAAAGGATGTTAAAAGTCCCTTTGTTGTACACAGACTGAGCTTTACCATATTTTATTCTTTTTGTCAGCTTTCTTTGGTATTAAATCAAGTGACAAAACACTTAACTTTATCCCTGTGCATGAGCATTTGTGCTAATTAATTCAGTAACTCTTTTGACCTTCTGTTTAAATGATCACAACTGGTGCTTTTCCTGCCCAGACACCACCATCTCTCAACACCCTCGGCTGTTCATGTATTTGAAGCATGGCTGTGGTGGGGATGGCTGGCATCCCTATGTTATTATGTTCTTGTAATAGCAAACGTTAAGAAAGTTAAATGGACAAATGAATAAGAGAAAAAGTAGAAAAGCCAAGGAGCAATTAAATGTAACATTTCATCATGAAAAGGATTTTGCTGGTTTATCTTCTAATAAGATTATGTCACCGACACAAGTACCTAGGAGCCTGTGATTGACAGCCTCCTGTACTTTTATCAGGCAGTGTGACACTAAACCTCGGGGCCTTTTGTCCTATAGAGTGAGCTCACGGAAACTCTCTGTCCTAATCCCCTTATTCATGTCAGGCACAGAAAAGAAGTTCTGATCAGATGGCATCTTACAAGAGTGTCACCTCCACCCCCTTGGTGCTGGATGGATATGGGACATGGGATGCTTTGTTTGTCGGCTGTGCCGTGCTCCTGCCCGATGCTGCCCTGCACCCTGCACCTCTGCACTGCCAGGGGAAACCATGTCTGCAGGGAATCCCAGAGAGGTGCTAGGATGATTTACAGACTATCTGAGTTTGTTTATATTCTGTTTTTATTTCTCTGAAGAACGTAAGGCCTTTAAAGGAAGTACTTCCTTCTGTGTTGTAAGATCATGTAGTGAAATGTCTCACTGAGCTTCTTCAAACTTTGCACCCAGGCAAAAGAGTAAGTGGAACGAAACCCCCTATCTTTTCAGAATCATAGGATCAATGTTGTAGGAGTCAGCAATCGATCCCAGTGCTGGTATTATAAGTTTCATAGCTCCAGCTCTTTCTTAGTTGTAGGAATTCCTTTGTGCGTATCCCTGCGGTAACCTATTGCAAATAGCGGTTCCCTGTGGTGCTTTATTTACTTGTCCAACTGTTTGGAAGTCTGTTAGTCTAAAGATCAGATGCTCTGAAACAAATCTTATTACCTTAACCAGCTCTGCAAATTCTTCTTTCTCCATTTTTATTGACTTCTATTCAGCTAGAACTAATACATGTTCAGCAGGTGGGCAAGTACATCTTTCAAAGTTTAGCCCCTCAGATTTAACATGAGAAACTATAAATCTTTTTGTTTTCCTTGGAAAATGTGGGAAACCACAGGTATTTCAAGAGTTGCCTCCTCAGTGGATTTGTGAAGTTTATACTGGTTGCTGTAATTCTTGAAAGAGAAGTCTGGGAAATTTTAAAAGAATGCTTCATTCTGGGGCATAGTCCAATTAATTACTTCTTTCCTTGCATGAAGTATTTTTTCAAGCTGTAATGAAAAGCAATGGAATGGGAAGGTTTTAAGATATTTTTCTTTTCATCCAGCCTGGCACCACTGGCAGAGAAACTGCATCAAACTTCCTCCAACTCATCTGCTACAAGCTGGTTCTGTCAGCAATACTCACCAGTCCTCATTTGAGAAGGCGTGTCCAGCTCCTCTGTATTTTTCATCTCTATGCACATTTTTAAAGTAATTTTAGATGTAAGAAGTCAGTGCTAATTAAATGTTTTAAGAAATCATCCTTCAGGGATTCCCATTTCTCCTCCCTGTCGCCTCGTGCTCCCCAGTGGGTGCTCAATCCCATCCTGGGCAGATGCCTCATCTCTTGTGGCACTTTGCTCCAGCAGATATCAAAGTCCTTTGCAGAGCGACCTGCCTGGGGTTCCTGCAGGCTGGGGCCTGTCCCAGGCACGCTTATCCCTGCGACACAGAATTTCTTCCCATGTCTTCTTAGGACCAGGCTGCCCCAGGAGCCGGGATGGGAACGTTCCCATGTCTGGGGTGTGTGGAGCCCTTTGCTGCTGCTTTGCCTCTGTTTGTTTTTCCACCGTAAGCACCAGCAGCTGCCAGTGTGAAGTGCAAAAGGGAGCATTCACAGAATCTTATTTTTAAAAAGCAGCACGCAAAGGAACCTGCAAGGCTGTGGCTTTCCTGCAGCAGAGCATGTTTGCTTTGAGCAGCCAGCTCTGCTGGGAGTGCAGACTGGTGTCAGTTTGCTGTGGCCTCCGCAGCACGGGCAGGGCTGGAGGCGCTCTGCTGAACAGAGCCTTGTGTACCCTGGAAATCTGGGAGGCTGCTACAGTCCACAAATGTCTGTGAACTTCTCGGGTCAATTAACTGATAGGTGAATTGAGCAGGCTGTGTGATGTCAGGCTGAGCTTGGGGAGAAAGTTCAGTAAAACCGTAAGGGGAATCACAACATTGGCAAAAGCCTTACTGAAATCCCGGAGTGTTTAACAGATATGAAGTGTTAAATGCAAGCAGAGGTGATGTGGTATGAAGTTGTGTGTATGTCAGAGAAGGGGACTTCAGAGAGCATCTGATATCATGTTAGTATCCCAGGTTTGAATGTGAGGGCTGCTTACCACTCCCCTCGGGGCTCTGCCAGCTGTAGTGCCAGTTTGGGGTGTCCTGCCCTAACACTGAACACATCTGTTGGAGAAAGGTGTAGGAAATAAAGCATGTTCTGCATCTTCCAGAGGGAACCAAGCTTCACTGTGTGTCCTGATGCTACACAGAACAGCTCCTCTTGCTTTCCTTGATGTGTCCTGTCCTGTCCTTCTCTGAGCAAGAGGATCAGCAAACAGGGAAAAACATCCACCCTCAGTGAGTTTGCACTGGTATTCCTGCATTGACAGCACTTGATGCTACAGCATTCTCGTTGAAAGAAAAATAATGTTTGTTTGGACCAAAAAAAAAAACCTACCACCAAAAAAAACCCTTTGGGGATTGAATTTCAGAGACTCCCTGCCTTACTCTCCGCCCCCTCTGAAGGCTGAAATGATTTGTGAGCCAGGTCCTGTGACCCAGGGAGGCATCAAGCATCAGAGAGGGGAAACATTTGGAGTTCAGAGGGACAGTGGGTCTTGATGACCAGTGTAAGACAATGCAGATGTTTCAGATCATGAGGTCTCTTAGGATGATGAGAAAATGCCTCTAACAGCCTCTGGGCTTGGGTCTTCTCTGCAGCCCTTTTTCCTTGGTATAATGGTATCATATCTCACAGGATTACATTTTTAGGGGTCTGTCATGGAAGAATCTTGGTGCTTATTGCATTAGGTAATTGTGATGAGCAGGGTGGGATTTTAATTTCCCTCTGGGGAGTGAGTTACTGCTCTGCCACATGGGTGGTGGCAGGGGCAGGGGCACCCAGAGCAGTGGTGGTGGGGCTGGGCTGTGTGCGCTGCCAGCCCTGACAGTGGCCCGTGGAGGGTTGTCTGAGAGGAGGTGAGCCAGAAGAACAAGAGCCTGCCCCCTGTCTTTCCTGATATAGACAGAGATTTCCTGCAAGGAGGGCAGGTTCTGGAACAAGAAAAGAAAAATACTGATGGAGGAGGAGATTCAGGATCCTGACTCCGCAGTAGGTCTGCTGACCATCTAGGCACTGACTGCTGGCCACGTTGTCTCTGTCCATTCCCAGCCTGTTGATCTTGGTGCTCCTGCCCTTGGGAGGAGTAGAGAGGAAGCAGTGAGGCAGCACCCACCCTGCGGACGGGAGCTCTGGGACCAGGGATTTGAACCTGCACTGCATCCAGGGCAAAGCATCCTTCAGCACCACTGCTGGGCCACAGAGGCATGGGAGTCTGACGCCCAGGTTTGTGAAAAAGCAGGGCAGAATTAGGGACTGAACACGTGTTCAAGCACCAGGAGAATGGCTAGGCTGTGGAGCCCGGGCTGGAGAAACAAGCCCTGATTCTCTCTGGTCTAATGCTTAGTAGGTGAGGAACAGCAGATGCCAGTCCTGTCGTGCTTGGGTGTGTGCTAGTGTCTCTGCTGGTCCGAGACCACGTCCATACCCAGGCTCAGGGCAGGCTTAGGTACCATGGGGCTTGAGGATGCCTTCATTCCCAGGCAGGAATCACAGTGAGATGACTGAGACCACCCTGAGCACCCAGGCAGGCAAGGGTGCAAGCACCTCACGCTCTCACCAGGCAGTCCCAATGCAGCTGGAAGTGACAGTGGGCACCGTTTGCTGATTCCATGGAGGAAAGCCCCATCCCATGCTGCTGCCACGGTGTGTGAGCAGTGGGGCTGGGCCTGGGCTCACATCACTGGGTGTGCTGCAGCCACTGCTGCAGCAGCAAATCTCTAAATACATCTGCAGCAAAAAAACAGGATACAGAATTTAAAATACTGTATGTTTGTTAGTTTGTTTGATTGTTTAAAGAAAAAAGCCAACTGCCTGTTGGCTTGGGGGAGTGCAGAGGCTCTTCAAGGTCTTCCTGACATCTGCCTTGCTGGAGAGGGTGTGCCCTGCACCCAGGGCAGGAGGGGATGGTGAAGGGCTGTGGCCAAGTCAGCCAGAGCTGCTGGGGCCCCTGACCCTGCCCAGCCCCTCAGCAGGCAGGGCTGGGCAGCAGCAGCAGGTTTGCATCCTGGCACTGCTGCGAAGGGGACTCTGGCTGGAACAATTCCCATGGACACTGCCAAGCTGGAGCCTGGCAGAAGAGCGAGAATTTCCTAATTGTGACAAACGCCTGCCTGAAAAAATGGTGTGTTTATTTATCAGTGGTGCGTTCAATTAGCCCGAGCTTTGGAAAAGCTGTCTCACTGCTCCAGCAGTCTCCCCTGACATTTGAACCACCTCTGCTGAGGAAAAGGCTAGATAATGTTTTGCATTAAAAGAATTTAGGAACTGCTTATTTCTGGTGCTCCCCTTTGCAGCCCATCTTTGACTTCTGATGCTAACTGGAATGGGAACATGCCTTCTTGGTTGTGTTTGCTATTGAGAGCCAATTTTTGGGGGTCTTTTGTATCTGATGGTAAGTTACTGTTTTCTTATTAGCTATAGCTAAAAAAATGAAACCAGAACTTCACCCCCAAAGAATTTCTGTCATAGGGGGTTTAATTTAAAAGCCACATCCATGATCTGTGATTGTGATAAAATTTTCTTTGTGATTTGGAAGAGGTGGCTGCCACCTCAGCCTGGCTCCCCAGCAGTGGGACAGACACAGTTTTGCTCTGTGACTTTGGCATTCAGCGTTGGGCTGATGCTGGAATCTGAGCAGGGCCTTTGTTGTCATTATGGTTGAAGGAGCGTTCTTACAGGCAGAACTGGAGTTTGTGAGCATATGCTGGAACATACACTTAAAATATTAAAAAGAGGTTTTCAATAACAATCGTGTTTAGAAACAAATGACCTTGGTGAAGCCAAATGATCACTGCTCCAGGGATGCAATCTGATGCATTGACTTTGGGGTTTCAGGCACAAGAGAAGCAAGCTGCCTACTTTAAAATGGTGCTGAGCTAGCAACAATGCTTCTGCCTCCAAAACAGCTCCACAAAGTACCATCTCTGGTAATCAGCTGATTTTTTTAGGTCATATGTAAATGAAGAACACATCTGCTTTCCATATGTCTCACAAACAGTGTACATATGTTTTTGGATGTATTATCTTAATCATATTTATTGGCCAAAGCAAAAAAACCCTGAATTTTAAAATATTTTTGGATTCATAATATTATAAAATCAACAACGATAAAGCAAATGAGTCATGTACTGCACTGCAGTTACAGTGTAAAATTGCAACAAGTATTTAAGGGCTGTATTTCTTCGCTGGATCAAAATCTATAGGCAACTTTACTATCTCTCCTGTATTTTTGTCTAACAGAGATCTAAAGAAAAATTAATTACACTTCTCTGACTGATTGTTATTCTGCTGAAGTATGGTTCTAATCCTTATTAACATTCTCTAAAGTCATGCATGAAATATGACTTTTGCACCACACTCTGTGGCATATGTTTTCTCTTTCCAGTGTATTTTTCAAACTATCTTCAACCCTCACTGCTGTTCATTATTTTAAGATAGGTTTAAAGTTTGCCACAGTCTCAAAACTGATCCAGTACAGAGCATTGCAAGGAAAAAAAATGACACATCATTCTGCTCATGAACACAAATTGCTTCTGATTATTTAGCTTTGAATGTTCCACTCATACTGTTTTTATTAAAAGCCCCAGTATATTTATTCTTGATAGTGTCTTCAATTAAGTTAAAAAGAGTCCCTTTTCTATAGCAGTATGTAAAGAAAATAGTTGTTACAACCGCAAAATTACTAAAAAAACCTGGTTCTAGTAAAGTACTACTTCAGTTCAACAACCACAGCACGAAGTTTGCTGTTTTCTTGTAAACTTTCCAGCCATTAGATAAACAGTGTCTGTGTCTTCACACAGAGCTGCACCCTCACGTTGTCTGAGGACAGTCTTTTTCCTGCAGGTCTCTGCAAAATGTACAGCCCATCAATCCATTTATCAGTATTGGAAAATTTGTCTATTTGGGTGTAGAGTGATTCTTTGGCCACTGGTGAGTAGGTCTCTGCTCTAGGAAGAGTTTGTGTAAGAAATTGCTGGAGGAGCTGGGCAGAGCATCCAGTTCTGCTCATTGCCTCCCAGGTGCCATTAATTTGAGCTGTGACAAGGAAGGAAAGTTGTTACAAGTGGGATCCTGTGACTTCTGCACACATTGCACACAGCTAGGAATGTTTTCCTTTTCCTCGTATAAAATAGTGATTTAGGAAAATGGTCTAAGTTTAGCAGTTTCTGTAGCTTCTGCTCTGTTTGCTTGACAATAACAGATTTTTTTTTGAAAACACTCTCTTTTGGTGTTGTGATGTCACAGCCTAATATTGTGCAAAGGTGTAACCGGACCAAACATGTCAGGAACATGTCAGTAACTTTCCATAAATTATTCAGTCTCTTTGGGAAAACCCCTAATTATGTGTTAACTCATTTTCTACTTCAGAGAAGTTTCGTCTTGAACTTCAGAGTCCAATTGCTGGGAAGCTTTTATTTATTTATCTATTTATTCAATAAAAAAAAAAACAACTTGGGAGTTTACTGTATTTCTGCTTAAAATTCTTTGTGTATGAACTCTGACAGAGGACTGGAAATATCTGGCAGAAATAGGATGTCAGAAATCAAAGAGTGGAGTCACTTTAAACTCGTTTGCAAACAGCCCTGGGAGCACAGGATGCAAAGGTCCCTGCCGAGCCGCTCTCCGTCCTCGCTCAGCGACCGCCGCACATCCCCGAGCGGATCCTCACCGTGCTCCAGGCAATAAAGCTGTTTGTGCTTTGAAGGCCATGGGGTGTGGAGGAGAGGGCTGTTTGAAACATGTCACTTTGAACTGTGTTGGAGGGTCCCAGGGAGCTGGCCACCTCCGTCCCTCGGAGGTCTGGTTCCAGTCTGCGAGCCCTGGAGCCAGCCCCATCGTCTGCTCAGGTGGCCCCACTGTGAGATGTCAGGCTGATAAGTGAAAGTAGAGACTTTCGAGAGAAGATCAAGAGTTTGCTGCTTGCACTGTAGCCCTCTCTATGTGTAAGAGTTCAATATGGCAACAAAAGAGGTTTCCTGCCTGCAGACAGATGCTGCCTTTTTAAAATGTTGCTTTACATTTGAAGCCTCAGCATATGTAATGAAGGCCATCCTGAAACTTCAATGGATTGCATCATGAGGAAATTCAGAGAGGAAGGAGCTTTAGGTGGAGCTGTGGAATTTTTTATGGATTAATCCTCTGTGAAAAAAAAATGGGACTATCAAACTGGGGTCAGTCACAGCTCAGGATCAGTGCTGTCTTGTGTTTTAGCTCTGCTAGCATTCCTGACAAGATGACTGGGTAGGGAACAGGGGCTGGAATGCTGCTGAAACACCCAAACTGCAGTGCTGCATAGGGGAAAAATAAAAAAGAAAATGTTGATGCCATGTTTCCTGCCCAAAGGGTACACTGTCCTCTTAGCTGATCCACAGAACTAAGGCAGGTGCAGGATGAAGCCACATTTAGCCAGTTGCTGTACCAAGAGGTGGCAACTAATTGAATCTCCCCTTGGAGTGAATCCGCGTGCATCCTCAGTGTCAGTGAGGCTTGGCAGGCAGATGTGAGGATTTGGCTGTTCTGTGTCACCGTGGGTACAGTTTTCTCTTTTTTTCTTACCATCTCTGTTCCTCCAGACAAGCCACAGACTTGCACCATAAGGAAGCAAGTGGCCAGAGGCAGGGGCATGATCCTGATTCCCTTGCTGAGGAGTGTTAGGGCAGCACTCCCTGTGTCTTATGAATGGGGAACGGGGAAAACATTTCCCTTGGCTTTTTATTTTCAAGCAGTTCTTTTCAATATGCTTTTGCATCCTGTGTCTGAAGTGGGCTGGCCATTACGCTTTACTTGTACACATGTTTGTGAAAAGCAAAACAAATAAACTATTGTTTATTCCTCAAAATTAATCTCACAATGTGCATTTAGTAATGCTGGAATAGTTGGGAACAGAGGTTGGCTAAAGCAACACATGGATGCAGGGTGTGGTGGTTTCTGGTGGATAATGACCAGAGTGCAAATACTAGGTTTAGAACATGGAAAATGTGCAAAAGAGAGTCAGAATAATTGTGGTGAGGAGTACACTTCATTTTCAGCAATTTGCTCAGTGACAACGTTGAGTGGAAGAAAGGCTGTAAATTCCTGTTGGGTTTGGGACTGACAGTAGGGAGCAGTGCTAAGCTGGCTGCCAGCTGGAGTCACGTGGGCTGGAATGGATTCTTGCTTAAAAATGTAAGGATTTCTAAAAGAAAATATTTTGTGCCAGGAATTTGAATTCAGATTGTGTTGTGGTGGGATTTTTAGAGGTTGGATTTGTATTTTCTTGTTTTTACATAAAAATTTTTGTCTGGCAGTAGTGTAACTCTACAATACTTTGACTGATTCAGAGCAAAACTAGTGCTAAGATTTTACAACTCCATCTAGCTCAGATCTTCCAGAACAGGGCTGCCGGATGAGTCTGAACTCTCAAGCCCCCAGTAAAGGTGCTGTTATTAAGTATAAATATAGAGTAGCTCTTAATAGCTATAATTAAGATGTGTTATAGTTTTAGATGAATGGAAACAGGTTTTGGCGGCGGTGAGCAGTTCGGCCCAAATCAGCGCCGATCCAAAGATGTCAAGTTGGTTCCAGAGGCAGCGTGTTCTGGGCACAGGTGTGCTGTGCTGGGCACACGCTCCTTGTGCCAGGCCTGCAGGGCTCTGGGACAGGGTTAGGGGACAGCTCTGGGACAGGGCTCGGGGACAGGGCTCTGGGACAGGGCTTGGGGAAAGGGCTCGGGCTCAGGGCTCGGGCTCAGGGCTCAGCGCTCGGGCTCAGGGCTCGGGCTCAGGGCTCAGGTTCAGGGCTCAGTTTCAGGACTCGGGCTCAGCGCTCGGGCTCAGGGCTCAGGTTCAGGGCTCAGTTTCAGGACTCGGGCTCAGCGCTCGGGCTCAGGGCTCGGGCTCAGGGCTCACGTTCAGGGCTCAGTTTCAGGACTCGGGCTCAGCGCTCGGGCTCAGGGCTCGGGCTCAGGGCTCGGGCTCAGGGCTCGGGCTCAGCGCTCGGGCTCAGGGCTCGGGTTCAGGGCTCGGGGACAGGACTCAGGTTCAGGGCTCGGGCTCAGGGCTCGGGACAGGGCCGGCACAGCGCTCCGCGGTGCCGCGGCCCCGGGCCGCCCCGGGGCCTGGCCCTTGCCCAGCTGACTGCTCGCCAAGGGGAGCCGCTGCTGCGCCCGGGCCCGCGGGGCTCGACGCCGCGGTAGGCATGCAGGAGCTCACCGCGCACGCTGACAAGATCAGGTTTCGCACAGAACGCAGCGGCAGCCAAAACCTTCTCTTAAAGCACGGCCGGAGAAGGAGCCGGTGGTGCCCCCCTTCTCGCTCCTGCGGAGCCCGGAGTGCTCGCTGGCGCCCTGCTCCCGCGGCAGCAGCCTGGGCACGGTGGTGGGAGCCTTGGGTCCCTGTCGCCCTGGGCAGATGAGTGTCCTCCTGCTGTCCACCCCGATCCCACCAGCCCCCGGATGCTCACCCGGTGACTCAGCTGTGTGCTGGAGGGTGAAGATGGGACCTGCCCCTGTCACCCACTAGCTCACAGGCAACGATGTTCTCCAGGCTGGTGAAGGGTGTGCACCTCTCAAGGTCAGGGTGTTGGGGGAGCTAAATATCTCCCACATCCTTAACCTACAAACTTGCAGTCCACAAATGCCATTTTTGCAGGCTGCAAGCAAAGGCCACTCCATAGGACCACGCAATTGAGCCCCAGTTCCTCTTTGCAGTGTTGTAAGGTAACATACATTAATGTGTGTCCCACAAAGGAGGAATGAGCAGCCCCTTGGCTCTGTTCTCGGGTCTGTGTGGAACTGTCCACACGTGGTGTGAAGGTACCATCCCCTTGGCAGAGGAAGGGCCGTGTGCTGCCTGTTGTGAGATGTCACCCACGCAGCCCTGCACTGGGCACAGACACCCACAGTGGAACCAGAGCTGGAGTGCAGAGTAAAATTCTTCCTTTCCTAAAGGCTGAGGGTGCGTGGGGTGAGGAGACGATCCAACAGGCTGGCCTGGTGCCAGCTGGGGGTGACTCTGCACTTGGATTAACACTGGCACGAGGACTGCTCCCACACACAAGCTGATGGGAGGTTGATGCTGCTGCTGCAGTCCTGGGGGAAATAACTGGTGCGCACGTGTGAGCCTGCCAGGCTGATGCCTGCATGATACTGAGCCGGATTCCCGAAGCTTCTTCAGGACAGGTTGAGTGTCAAACAGCCTCTGTCAGCATTTCCCAAGCTGTTGTACCCCCTGTCCCACTTCCAGATAAACTTGACTCTTACACCCCCACATTTCTCAGCCTGGGCACACTGCCGTGCTGACATGGCTCTTCCAGCTCCAGGAGTGAATCCAAAGCCCCCAAGCATTCCCAAATCCTGTCAAGAAGGAGTACCCACAGTTGGAAAGTATTGGCATGTGTGGAAAATACTGGATCTGTGGTCTGGAGAGCTCCTGGAAGTTGTAATTCCTGCTGATGTGCACCAGCACTGCTGGCAGCTTGTTGGAGAGGTGCTCATGAGGTGAGCGGGGGGATAGCCAAGAGGCTCTTGTCTGAACCTGTGTGCTGGTCTCCCTGAGCAGAGTGGACAGGACCCTGGCTGTGAACACAGGGCTTATACTGGCTCAGCCATATCCATGCATCCACACAGCCCAGCCCACGCACCCATTTTCACTGGAGCCCCGTTACACCCGTGGACAGTTTGTGTCCCCAGCTCCTGCTCCAGCAGTCCCTGCTGCAGTGGCTGAGTCTCAGGCATATGGAGCTCGAAGTCACATAGTCCTCTCATCTTCCTGATGTTAGCAGGTAAATGTCTCAGTGTTTAGAATCTCCAGACCCAAACATTATCCCACAGTGTGTCAGCACTATGACGACTGTCTGTCATATGCTGTGAGGACAGGCATGGTTGCTCTGTGTCCTCTTTTGATTAGGTCCTCAGACTATCAGCTGCACACTCAAGAAGCAAGGTTAGAAAAAGGTACATAACAAGAAAAAGAGCACTGCATTTGTCCTTTTCTCTGCAGAAGTTCATGACCTGTTCACTGAGGAAATGCTTTCTTCTCTCTTGTTCATTGACATCATCACTACCTTATTCACTTACTACATGACCTGGCTACTGATGCTTAGAAATTGGCAACACGTGGGCACAGACTTCCTCTGAACACAACCACACAAAAGCTTAAACTTTATTCACATCTTTTTTCCAAGCCATCGGTTGTATTCCATGTACCAAGGCAATGAACGCACTACGCACAGAAAGTGTCAGGGATGGAGCTGATCTTTGCAGGGACTTTAAACAACGGATCCAGCAGAGTATCATGAGTGCATCTTAGAACCATCCTGGGGACAAACACCTAACCATTTTATTCCTCTTCCCTTAGCCTCTCCTTCCAAGAGGCACCGTTGAGGGCAGTAGCTCCTTGTTACTGGCTTCACCTGCTGCCAATTTCTCCAGGAGTCTGAAAATGGCAACTCCACCCTGGCTGTTTCCTGAGGGATGGGCTGGGCTGCAGGTCTGGACTGGCTGCAGGCACAAGGGTGGTGCTACTCCTCTTCAGGGCACCCTGAATTTCTGGGCAGATAAATGTGCTTAAGTCTGAGAGTGCAGAGAAGTTACTTGTGTGATCCTGTTGCAAGTGTTTCTTGGGGCCTGTTGGCTTGCAGCTGTTTGACTGCTGTGGTACCAAGGTGGATCAGCCAGCACCAGGCACAGAATGCCCTCCTTGCTGCTGCATGGACCAAGGTCAGCTCGGCACCAGGAGCAGGACCACAGGAGGAGAAGAGCTGTGGGGAAAGGCTGAGCTTGAGGCTGGTGTGTGGTGAAACCTCCCAGGAGAATGACTTGTGGCATTTTGCTGCTGCTGCTGCAGAACAAGGTACCTGTGAATTTCTTGGTGAATCCTTTAGTCTCTGGTGGTCTGTAAATAAGCATAAAATGCGTGTTAGTTTTGGCTTAGGTTTCTATTCTCAGATGAATGAATTTGAATGAACTTGTCTTATCTGTGGAATCTCACTTGGAACTGATGTTTGCAGAGAAGATAAATGTGCTGCTGCCTGCCTGCTTGTCCTGACTTAATCTGTGATGCACCAAACAGTGTCCTGGGGGAATTAGGAAGGCTGGAAGCAAGCTTGGGATGTCAGGCTGCCAGAATCTGGTGCTGTGACCTGTATCTGTTTCTCTGTCGATGATAAGGCTGTGGGTTGCGTCTTAGCAGTAGAGCATCATGGTTGCAATGTTTTCCAAAGTGTTTTTTTGGAGGGCAGCATTAGGCACTGGTATTCCTGTTATAACATCATCCTAATGAAGATACATACTGGATGAAATTTGTTTCCCAGCATACCTGTCCAGTACAGCACATACCAGGCTCATCTGCCCTTGGATGGAAATGTTTTTCAGCTTGTTTTTAGAAAATGTTAAACCAACTTCAGGTTAACTGGACTGTTTTACCAACTCCTTACTTAAAATTTTGCTACCAAGAGCTTGTAAAAATCCTAAGTGAGACCATGCTGTATGCTGCATGCTGCAAATGTCATTTGTGTAAGTTACATTTGTAAGTTGTAAACCACAAAAAAATCCAAACTATTGAAACTGTTTTATAATGGGAGTCCTTTATGATGAATCCAAACTTTCATTCAATGTCCTTAAAGATGCAAAATGAGCAATATGGTCTCAAAGTTTCATTTTTATATAAATGAAGTGTTTTACCAGAGAATTGCTTAAGCATCTTTTAGTTCAAGGATTCATTCAAGGTGGAAATAAAAAGAACTGAAAATGACTGAGGGGTGAGCAATGAGCAGTCCCCATAGGCCAAATCTCAGTAGGAGAAAACACTTAAAGTTTCTTTAGTGCTGGCAGGTTCAAAAGTCAGGGCTGGTTTCAATTAGCTTGGGAGAGTCTCAGTGATAAACAATTCCTGTGGTCTTGAAGCAAAGGGCCTAGCTGCATGCAGCCATCCGAACTACTTGAGCTGGCCCTATTCCCTCTGCTCTGGGAGTAACTGTCTGTTTGAATGAAGTATTTGTCATCGTTTGTATATGAATTCTTCTGAGTTTTTGAGAGCAAGGAAAACATGAAGCTTTCTGGTTAAGGCATTTTTGGTCTGAAAATCCCCCAGGGTATCAGTTTAAAATATGCACGACGCTCATGCGATTTATTTTCTTTAAGGGGCTGGAAAATGTGAGTGTGTGCAGATGTATTTGTGCGCACATGTGCGCATGGCTGGGTGATCCTCAAGCTCTGCCTGAAGGGGAAGCCTGCAGGACTGCCCCGTGCCCCGGGCAGCGCAGCCCCGCAGGTGACGGTGACAGTGACGGGGTGGCAGCACCTGTGCCAGGGCTCCCGCAGGCACACCGGCCTCTCAGCACACCCCGCTCTGGCAGCCTGGTTCACGGCTGCCCCTGTGATTTCAGGAGAGGGGCTGGCAGTTCCTGCTTGTCCCAGCTCTGTGTGGCACAGGAGCCCATCCCAGGCTCCTGAAGCTGCTCTGGCTCTGTGACTGCACACGCTGCCAGAGCCCATGGTCCCAGTCCTGCTGGCAGACCAGCACCAGCACCACAGTGACTGGAGCATCCCCCATGGCACTCAGAGCTCAGAAACTGCTGAGAGAGGACTTTTTATGTCTTGTACATGTTATGGAGTGGGGAAGCAAGAGGCTGGGATGAGAAATGCTCTACTTTATTCCAAAAGATCATATCCTCAATGCACAGTGCTGCTTGTAGGTAGTAAGGTGGTAGTCCATCCATCATTGCCTTGACCCTCACCCAGAGCTCATGTCAGTTGCTTTTTTCCTGCCTGTGGTGACTGGATATGCCTTTTCAGATGACCAGAACAGCCCTCTTGAAAAAAAAAACCCTTAAACTAAAATCAATCAACAATATTTCAAATAATCTTAAAAAAAGGTCCTGGTACCCAAATCTGTGTCTACACAGTTTTCAGAAAACATGAGGGTGAATATATTTTTTTAGAATCACCATTACAGCGTTTCAATTTTAAGAGCCTTGAATAGCCAAATCCATCAAAGAATGCAAACAATAGCCCCTAATCTTCTGTTGGAAATTTTTAGCATGTTTTGGACATAGCTGTTTTGATTGTAGAATTGAAAAGTCTGAAGTCACAAAACTACTAAACACACACACTACTTTGTGATCTTGGATACCTCTGTTCAGACTTACTTACTGTTAAAAGATTTATGGTAGCATGCTTAGGGATGGGTTGTATAAAAATTATGAACCACCATATGCTCTTACTCCTTAAAACTTTAATGCTAGACAAAATGTTAAGAAGCATAAACTTTTGTTTTACATTTGGGGAAAAGAGCCTATATTTTCCCTCTGTGGTCAATACAGCATCACCTATTCAAATGAATCTTAGGGAAAAAAAGGAATTTTTGACAAACATGATTTTTGTGCAACAAAACAAACCGCACAGGGTAGTTCTAAGGGCCCTTAAATCACACACAGTACAGATCCTGTAGAGCAGGAGGATCTATTTTTATCATGTGAGTTTCCATAGCAAAAGCTGATTTAACTCCTTAGGGTGAAGTTCACGCCAGTGCACGTCACGGTGGAAGATCGAACTCCCTTTAGGGTGAGTGAGGGAGCTGCAGAAATCCTGTGTGTGCAGTGCAGGGCAGATGTGTGGACACAGCCACTCAAACGTGTGCTGGGGAGCCTCTGTGCTGCTGTGGCATGGCTCCTGCCCTGGCAGCGACAGGATGTCAGGGAACTGTGCTGAGCAAACTCCGTGGCAGTTTAACCGTGGGGAACAAAACTTCCCTCTGCGCTCCTCGGAGGAGGAGGCCTTGCATGAGACAGCTGAGAAGCTTCATTCTGGCAGGGCAGCAGTGTGTGAAAGCTCAGCAGAGGCCGGGATGGGCGAGGATGCAGGTGTCCCCGCAGGGAAGCCTCGGAGGGCAGAGGACTCCGGCCATGTACAGATGTGTGCAGCTGTGCTGCCGAGCTGTGTGCCAGGTGAGGGTGCACACCCCTCTGCCTGCTCTCTCTGCACAGCGTGGGCTCCTGCAGCACAGCCAGAGGCTCCTGCCGCTGCTCCAGGCTCTGATGTGTGCACCATGGTTTCCCTACAAGCTGTGAGCCTCTGAATCACAATGCAATTTCCCTTTTCCTATCTTTTATTTTTTAAGTAAATTTCTTGGTGCAGCTTCCACGGAAGGGAAACATGGGGAGGGGTGGGGTGAGATGTGACACTACCACAGCATCTCAGTCACCGAAAGGTGGTTGGTGAAGGAGCCACAGAAAGTCTCCTTTGGGTGTTGTGTTCTCTCCTTCATGATATAACACAAGTTCTGCCAATTAACTCTAAGGATGGATACTTGTAATTAAAATGCTTGCCTAAACTCAAAAATGTGGAAAACAACAAACAAAAATTGGATTAGCTTTGTAAACAAATTAAAAGTTTGCTATTAAATACATACTGAAATTAAAAGATAATCTCTCCAGCCTGAATCTTGCCCCTCTCACTACAGTAGAGTTTGGTTCTAAACTTTATTTCATGTTGAACTTCTCCTGAAGATTAATGTGCAGAAATTCCTTTAAGCAGAAGTTCTGCTTAAGGTCCCTAGAATATCAACTGGTTTTAAACAGGAGTTGAGTTCCCCAATCTCTAATCAAACAGGATTCCCACAGACTTCAGGGTAGGCTGTGTTAATTTTAAAATGCACAGGATTAATTCCAGTTTCAAAAATTTGACTTGTCATGTGTAGGTAAGAATTCAGAGCAATGTGCAGGCTCTGCTGTTAAAATGGCTCGGGGTGTCAGTGTTGAGTTGTGGAGAGTGTATAAATCATATGTGTGTGTTTCTCAGGCTGGTACCTGGGGATTTGCTTGATATGATTATACGCACTGCTCTGCTCACTTAGTTCATTTCACGGCTGCCTCAGGAGCGACCTCAGGAGGCGTTTACATTGATTATTTCCTTCACAACAGCCAACACAGTTCAAATAAAGCGGACTATGCATAATTAAAGGCATCATTGCTTTCTCACTCAAAATAGTAATGGGGCAGTGGATCTAATTTCCTACTTAACACAGCAAAGCTGTGCTTATTAACTATTCCTCTGATTATTGTTTACTAAACTAATTTTAATAATGGCTTGTTGTGTGTTTTTTTTCTCCTGGAAGACCCAAGCTGTTGTGCCTGTGCTGTAAGAGCATGACGGGGCAAACAGTGAGTTGAGAGAAGGATCATGCACAGCGCCACAAAAGCTGGGCCAGCCAGGGGATTGTGCAGGTGCTCAGCTGGAGGTTTGCTCTGCAGACCCAGGTTGATGCTGTGCTGAAAGACACGCACCAGTAAAATCTGCCACGTGCAAAAGCACCAGAGAGAAGCGTGTGTGTGTACATGCTGCGCTTGAAGCGGCCAGGGAGGCGTTCTGCCCCTTGCCCTAAGACAAGACAGGACAGACGGGCAGCTCTGGCACAGCCCAGCTTGGTGCCCTGCGTGTCCTCAGGAGCTGCCAGGCTGCCAGCCCGGAGCGCTGGGGCTGCCCTGTGCTGCAGGAGCACCGGGCTGCAGGCGCTGACCTGTCAGCACGCCCCAGGCAGGCCTGTCTGAGCTCGCTCATGTGGTGGACAGCTGTGGTTTCTGACAATGCAGTGGTTAGTGTAGAAGACGCCCACTCTCAAAGCCAGCCTTGTATCTGTTTTTCCTGTGGGAGAAGTTTTTAGCACTGCCCCTGGCCTCTGGCTTGCATGCTTCAGAGGACTATTGTGTTCTTATTTCATTAGCATAATAAAATCTGCACCTCCCAGATCATTCCAAAATATGCAGCTCAGACACTGACGCCCTGGTGCCACTGAAAGAGAAAGTTAGTGGTGAGGAATGGCTGCAGGGGTGTGCCGATGGCACGGAGAGGTGTCTGGTCCAGGCTGGTGTCAGGCAGCAGCGTGCCAGCTGGGAGCCTCCATCCAGACTCCGTGCCCTCGCAGCAGGAAGCGATTGCACCACGCAGGGCTCCTACTCAGGCAAGACTTGCGCGTGGGTCAAGCCCTAAATTATCAGCTCTCCAGAGACAGAAAAGCTAAGACATTTTGTAAACTGCTCTTATCATCTGGTGGAATTATTAAGCCCAGGGATCCTTTGCTAAACTAAAAATCCAGGGAAGCTTCTGGGCGAATTTAGCCAGAAGTGGCAGGCAGCACACTCAGCCTGGGGACATATAGTGAGAAAATGTTAATCTGATCATTTTCTCATCTTCAGCTTTTGCTGATCCGTCCCAGGGCTGCGTCATGCTGGTGGGCGTCCTGAGGCCAGGCTGGTTTGCATTTGCAGTGCTCATCCTAGCAGGGACACAAATGACAGTAACTTTATGATGACTTCAACATGCTCTTGCATGTTTAAATTGTGCATATTTTCTATGAAAGATAGACACCCACCCTGACAACATCTAGTGTCTGGTGAGTAGGGGAGCCTATAGCCTGTGATCCTTGAGAAAAATATGTCAAACCTCATTACTTTCAGTGAATGAGCACTGTCAGCTTTCCCGGTCTGTACTTCTCTAGCAAAGTTATTAAATTTCTTATAAAATGCGGACACCACTGGATGCTTGTTCTCCTCCTGTCTTTTGGCCAGTCCTACAACCCTTGCCCACCTTACTCTATGCCAAAGCTGTGCCCTGCATCTCCTGGTGCAGTTGGAGGCCAGGGAAGTACCTTGCTCAGGCAAGTCTGCTGCCTTCTTGAACAAACTGAGTTAAACCAAAAGCTGATGATTTTAAGAAATAACTGACCAAACTTCTGTGAAACAAGTCACAAACTCAGTTTGCTCCATGAGCTGTTAAATATCTGACAAACTTCTGGTTAACTTTAGGAAGGACCAACGACAAGAAGGTTATTGCCATTGTAAATTGTATTTAACAGTTTAATAGTTGTAAAACCTGGTATGTTCTTTTTAATCATAAGTGTCTGGAGTGTTGCAGAACAGAGAAAGCATCTGGATCTAGAGCAGCTGAAGTAGAAAGTTGTTTTTCTGTTTACAGTATGACTATGCTCACAATAACTAAGTTAAATGCTTGTGGTGTGCATTGGCTAGGTATTTAGTGTGTGAAAAAGGTTTATTTTTTGTGTACCAAAGTTAAGATTATAGTGATTTTTGTTTTTTAGGATTGGGAATGAGGAAGCAAGCACTGTTTCCAGTTGTTAACACTGGAAAATGTCTGTCAGCTGGCTGCAAGGCTGTGTTACATCGAAGACTAGGAGGTGAGGGATGTCCATCTGGGCTGTGTCACATCCACAAAGACTGGCCTTAACTATCCTTGAGCTGCAGCAGCCTAAAGCATTTGCACCCCACAAATACCCTGCAGACAGCTCCAGCACTTAACTTTTCCAGGCTGCAAGTACATGCCTTTTTCGATTCTCTTAATGGAATAGTTTCTCTTTAATTTAATAGCAGTGTGTCCAGCTGAGGGTAAAGGGGTTGTAGATGTGGCCATATCATTCCTGCCTGTACTTCAGAGACTTTCCCCAACAGCTTCTTCTACAGAGGAAATGTTTGCTTTAACTGACAGGTAACTGGGAGGTAATAAATGTGATTTTGCAGAGCTTGGTGTCTGCTCTCTGTGCAAGATCAGTTTTGGAATAGGTGAAAAGCATTCAGTTTACCTTAATCTGATGAAAATCAAAACTGTACAGAAGGATGGGGCCTTTTAAACACAGCCAGAGTGAGCTGTGGTAGATGTACAAGGCATGTCAGATGAGACACTGAAATAGGTCAAAAACAATCAGCTAAAAATGAGCTATCAGTGAAATAAGCCAAAACCTATTTAATAAGGAGGACAGTGTGCCTCAGAAGTGGATTTGAGTCCCCAGTGCAGAGTCCAGCCCCCGGCACGCTGCCCTGCTGGGAGAGGCTGTCCAGGCGAGCAGCAGCGCTGAGCCCCGGTGGGGAGGGTCCCTGTGCCCCCAGCCCGGGCAGCCCTCGGGGCACGGCTCCTGGGATGGAGAAGGGAGGGCTTGCTGCAGGCATTCCCCTTGGGAATCCCTTGGCTCGTCATGAATCCCCTTCTACCGGCCCCAGACCTGCTGGAGAGATGAAAGCAAAAACATTTTAACAGGACTGTTGTGAAACGGAGTAAAATAATTCCCGGACTGGGGGTGCTTTGCTTCCCTCCCTCCCTCACCTGCAGGTTTTTAAATGTCCTGTTTCCAAATCTCTGTTGGGACGTGGAGGACCAAAGCCTGGCTTCCTGTGCAGGAAACTTGTTTTGGGCACAGCTCCAGGCAGGGTTTGGAGGCTGGCAGAGCCCAGGTGCAGCAGGCTGGGGTGCCCTGGCAGCCCTGCCCCGGGGCACTGCCACAGACCTGTGGAGAAACAGAGACCAGGGGTCATTTTAATCCCTGTGAAGCTCCAGTAGTTGTCCTGTAAATGAGATGTTTGGGGAGCAGGCGTGGCAACTGATGTTTCAGTGAAAACTGAAAAATTGGAGGATTTATCAGAGCAAGTTGCCTCCTGTAGCCCGTTTATCCCAGCCAGCTGCTAATGTTCAATCTTGCCAGATTTCTTCCTCTTGCTTCAAAAGGGTATTAGCTAAAGTATTTTTAATAACAAACAAATGGTTTAATCACAAACAAATGTTTGAGAAATTTGTGGGGCATAGGAGAAAAGCCCCTGTGTCATTCCCCTCTCTGTGGATAAGTAGGAGGGGTTTGGGGAGCCCCAGGTTCAGACTGGTGCAACTTTTGTCATTAATGTGCATGAGCTGCTTGACAATTGGACTCTGGAAAAGGATCTAGCTAGGTAGTTACACAAATGCTGACACCTGCACTTAGGATTTCATGCAGTGAAGCCAAGCTAAAAATACTGTGATGGCCCATAGAAGAGGTCCCTAGCCACCAGGCTTTTGTCCCTTTACAGGGATGAAGCAATGATGACCAATTTTGACAGGTTTTGCACAGGAAATTTAGCTTGCAGAGGGCTTATGGGTCAGCCATGCATAATGTCAATGGGATTCTCCACAACCATTCTGGCGGTTGTTCTTGCCTGTCCCCTCACCAAGAAAGGTGCATGCACCATTGTGAGGTGGTTTTTTTTCAGGACTGCAAGCTTGCTTTATATGGGCTGCTGGTTTCTAGTTAATAGGCTAATTGTGGCTACTTTTCTTTTTTGGCATGGACTATTTCTTCCAAGCCTGTAGGATGTGATACCTTATGTTACTGATCATCAGCTGGGGCTTAAGACTGTCTCACTGTGTTCACACAGCTGAGGTGCAGATACCTCACCTGAGTCTTTGAAAGTATGTTTGCTTTAATTTACACATTTAACATATGTCACTTAATACTTGTGCTACCTCTCACCGTGTAGAGCTGGAAGGAATATGTCATTTGTCTAAAACTTCAGGACAAATGGTATCAGCAGTATCCAACCTCAAAGAACTGCTTATATGGAGGAAGATGTAGTTATTGGGTCTGTGATCTGCTCAGTTCTGAAATTATTCTTGGGATCAAACAAGTGGAATTGACTTGTAGTAAGTGTCCCAGTAGGCCTAAATAGAACTCAGTTTCCTCGGATTCTGGATTTGTGCTGGTGTTAAATAAAATCACTAATGTATCATTTGAGTCTGTAGATGTTGACACAGAAGTGGTGAGGACCTGGAACATGGTCAGCCCGCTGCTCTGCTAGCAGTCGTGCTGCTTTGTGCTGGCCTTGTTCTCCAGCTCACAAAAGGAAAAATAACTGAGATTTGTCTTGTCTTGGGTTGACAGTATAGCCAAGTGATTGCCAGTCCAATTTGGCAGTTTTTAATCATTTTATCTCTGTTCTCTTCTCTCTGGGGAGACAGGCAGTGTTTAGCAGTCTGCTCAGAAAGACCTTGGGGCTAGTTTCAGCGGCAGTGGCTCAGAGCTCCGATTATTAGCTCTGCTCTTAGGAGCACACTGCGATCATTCCCAGGGGAGTGGTGTGAAAAATTAACACAGGCTTAGAGCAGCAGTGCAGCAGCGAGCTATGTAACTGTAATTACTCCATTGATATTCCTCACACAATAACACTGTCATCAGTCATTTACATAAACTTTTTCTCCATGAAGAGGGAATGGCTGCTTATAACCCTATTGGGTGCTTCCAGAGCATGCATTATACATTTTATTTGTTCTAATTTCAGACTCAAGGCCTGTAGGAACAGAGTGAGGAAACGTGCAGCCTTTTTGCTGTTTTCTTTTCTCTTGCAGCAGTAAGTGTGCCACTCTGCATGCACGAGCATGCAAGCAGGCAAAAATGTATTTTGACAGGGTTGTGGGAACTAATTCCAGGATTTTAAATGTTCAATGTAATTTCAAGTAATACAACAGTATATTTTAAATATTTTAAACAATGTAGTACACAAGCTCTGTTCCACATCCCAGTATCTCCCCATTTCGGTCAGGCTGTGTCCACAAACAGCAAGTACTGCTGGGCTCTAGAACTTCTTGGGGCACACTGGGTTTGCTTAGGTTCCTTTTTCTTCCACGAGCACATGGCATGGCTCTGTGCCCTCTGCCTCTACCAATTCTCTTGTAGCTCTATATCTTTCACTGTCACCAGAAAGAATGGGTATTTAAACCACAAAAGTGGTCTTCCTGCCAGCAAGTGATCAAAAAAAACAACAGAAAATAAGCGGTTAATAAAATTTAAAAATAATACCATCCTGTCTTCTGCCAGGGATATTTATTTCTTTTGTGTCCCTCTCACCATGTAAAAGACAGATCACAAAGCAGATCACCTTCCCCCAGGTCAGAGCCAGGCAGAGATGAGCATCCCAGGGCTGTGCCCATGGGTGCCTTCTGGCCTCGGGGTCGGGCTGTTGGGGTGGGCACACGCCGTGTGCTCCTCAGACACAGGTGCCCACTGGAGTCCTGGCCAGCTGGGCATGCTCCTGTCTCAGGGCGTGCAGGGTCCTGCAGATGCTGAGGCACCCACCTGCAGAAGGGGCTAGAGTGGAGGCCATTTAGTGCTCAGCTTCATTAGGGACCAAACGTCCCTGTTCTCCTAGCAGGAGTGTTAAACTTCTGCAGATATTATGCTTCGTCTAATTAAAGTCTTTGGAGGTATTCCCGGGGCCAAGACTAATAATGTATTCAGGAGAATAATCACCCTGTCTGGGCTGCAGCGTGTTTATTGATGGCGCCAGGAGCCGCTGGTGCTGCCCGTGCCCTGCGCGGCCACGAGCCCTGCGGGGCACAGCCGCCCACGCCGCTGTCACGGCGAGACCCCGAGCGCTGCAGCACGACACATCTAGTGGGAAAAAAGGCACATGATAGTCAAATTTCAGTTGCTGAATATTTAATGAAGCCTGCAGTGTTTATTTGGTTAGCCTGTCGATTTTTATCGTTCTGTCAATAGCTTCTCATATGTGGCACGGTGATGATCTTTAGCAGCCTGTCCCCTGGGAGCCAAAGCGCTAAATGCAATTATGGATTTTATACCGCAATGTGTTTGATATTTCCAGTGATCTAATTTGCAGTCTGGTAGTTTATTGTTTGGCATTTTAATGGCGTTCAAATGCTACGGAAAATTTGATTTCTCTGTATAATTCATCCTAACATCATTAATGCTGGTAGCCGAATGGCATGGATTTTAGAGGGCTAAATATATAGGAAAGTAATTTTTTTAATATGGGCCAAAACGAACAGAGTTTTAACTAAAAGGAAAACCATGTTGTATTTTTTCACGCTTCCTCTTTGTCACTTTCCATTAAATATTAAGATTACTTTGAGGAAATGGTAAAACAGATGCTTGACCTTACCAAACAAAACACAAGTGCAGTGTGTTGTATGATGGAAGCTTCACCGTACAGCTCACAACTCGTCAGAAACCTTTTGAGACAGAAACAGAATGAGAGTTATTACATTAAAAAGTCTTTCCTGGCTGTTTCTCTCTTCTGTTCTAGACCACTTGTGATTGATAATTAATCCTCCATGTGTATTTTTTCTTCTTTTGTAGCTCACAGAAGTCCTGAGCCAACCACTTGAGCTGATGCATCTATTTTACTAAAAAAACCAAAACAAAACCTAAGCCCACCACGAACAACTGTCCCAACCCCAAGCCACAGTGTGGTTGAATTTTGGGCTGGGGCCATTGGCAGAACGAAGGGGCACACAAATCTGTGTGGGGCTGAGTGGCTTGGGGGAGTTAATCATAGTGTTATTTTACACATCTACAACACTTTTATTGTGCAGTAACTCATGAGTTATGGGTCCTTTGCAACTGCAAAATAAATCCTTTAATTAACCACCTACTCAGAAACAATTTAACCTCCTCAGTGTATCTCATAAACTACATTAGCCCCAGATTTATTTAGAATAGTGTTGTGCAAGTGTGATCTATTTACATTAAGGAGTACATGCCCTTTGTCATATCAAGTATTCTGGGACAAGAAAATACAAATCTATTTTATATGGTTTCATCCATGGCTTTTGATGATTTCACTGAGTGTTTCCCAAATAGAAGCAAACACATTTTTGCACTGTTAGATGAAAGCAGACAGGGCAATAACCATTTTACCCAGGCAGGTAGCATGTGAGTTCCTTCCTTCATTCTTTTTCTTGGGTGCTGAAGAATTTGTTTCTGTCTTTCAACAGAGGTGAACACAAGTCCAGTTTGTGTAATACATCTTACAGACTGACAGAACTAGAACATGCTTTGTGGTTTATGATTTAAGAACATTAAAGAAGTTGAAGAGAGTTCTTCTTTTCATGTAATCAAGTAGAAAAGATGACAGAAAAATAGGAGTCACAAAGGAGTGCGAATAACAAATGAATATAGAACATTCAGCATTGTGTTTCACAAAATGCTGCAGTGTTGGGCTGACCAACCTGTTTGCTGTCTGGATAAGGTTCCTACTGATGCAGAGGTTTCCAGTGCCTCTCACAGCGTGGTATCAGGGGTGCTCTGCCACTTGTGCTGTACTCGGCAATGGTGGCAGATGTTGATTACGCTTGTAACTCATCTCAAATCTTTCCCCTAAATATTCTTTGAAAAAAACCCTGATTTTTCTCTGAACTTATTGAGTGACAAGAGCACAGGTGATCATCTAGAGGAGAAACAGTCAACTGCCATATTTCTTTCAAAGGGGCAGAAGTCCTTCCCAGGTCCTGGTTGTGTCCTGTACTTGTTTGAGGCAGTGCTGGCTCACAGCCCTGCTGGGCACTTGGTTTGCTAGTGCAGGAGAGGTGGTATGGAGGTCACCTGGAGTCAGAGATATCCTTGGCCAGGCGCTTCTGGAAAGCTGCTTTGCAGGATGACCAGCCAAGGATCGGAGGGGATCAGATCACAGGCAGTAACTCTTTTTAGGCACTTTTGCTGGAGCACAGATGAGAGCAGTGGCATGACCTCAGCTGGGTGCTGGGACTGCGGCTGCTGGGAGCACTGCCCTGCCCTCATCTTCGCTGCTGTGCCCTCCGAGGACAGCCATCCATGCATCTTCTTGCTCAGGGGGCGCAGGGTGGGCTGGGCTGGGCTGGGAGCGCAGCAGAGGGTGCAGTAGGAGTCCTGCTGCTGTAAAAAGGAAACACAGCATTTGGAGGCTGCTCGGTGATACACAGGCTGAGCAGTGGCAGCGCTCGCTGCAAACGGGCTAAAACATCACACGACTGTGTGATCTCCAGAAAATATATCAAACCCCCACTGTGTTACTCAAGCTCTGGCCTAGGATGTTCCAGCTGATGTTTTTGTTTGTAGCAATGACAGCTAATCGGCCCTCCCAAAATTGTTGAGAAACCTAGTTAGCAGGAGTTAAAAAAAAAAAAAAAGCCACCAAGTTGTGGTGTGCTGCAGCCTAATGACGTGAGGCCTGGCCCTCCAAGTGATCTGCTAGCAGATGATGGATGGATGTGCACCTCACTCAGCAGCAGCACCAGCTTTGCTCCATTCTTGAATATCTGTCAAGATGTTAAGTGGATGGCTGCAATCAGCAGTGAAATAAGACCTGTGTAATCTGATGTTCCACTTAGAAAAGAAAACAGAATTCCTACCACCTAATATGAGACTACACCAGCCAACTCTTAAAGGTCTTTTGAGCCGGCCAGGTATCTGATAAAATCTTTACACCTCATTATCACTTGTAATTTAGAGCTATGGGTACAGCTGTATCTACAAACAGGGCATGACGACATTTCCAGGGATTTTTTTATCTGTGTCCCTTTCCAGTGAACAGCTCTTTCTTCACACATATGCTTTTCTATGATTTTAATGTGTTCTTTTATTCAGATTTTATCTGGCTGAAAAGAGAGGGCTGCCTGTTATGTCCTTTGACAATTTATGGAAATGTTTGTAGATTAACAAAAAAGGCAACCTTCTACTGGTCTGTGAGGGAAGTCCAGGTTTGGTAAGTTCTATTTCGTCAAGTTGTTTCTAGAAGGCAGCAAGAAATGTAGCATTTATTGGTAAAATAATGGCAAAGATTATTATGGAAGGTATTGAAAAACACATGGAGTACAATGCAATCATCAGTCACAGCGAGCACAGCTTCATGAGGGGGAAGTCCTGCTTGTCAAACTTGATTTCCCTCTGTGACAGGACAGCCCACCTCGATGACCAAGGGAAGCCAGTAGATGTAATATGATGGGACTTCAGCAAAGCTTTTGACACTCTCATGTTATCCTGCTGGACAAACAGTTCATCTCACAGCTGGATAACCACATCAGGTGATGGGTGAGCAGCTGGCTCATGGATGAGGTACAAAGAGTCACGGGATGACATCTGGCTGGCACAGTCACTGGAGGGGTTCTGTGGGACTCCATCCCTGCCTCACCAACATCTTCGTTAATGGCCTGGACACAGGACTGAGTTTGCCAATGACACTAAACTGGGAGAAACAGCCAGCTCCCTTGAGGGCAGGGAGGCCCTGCAGACACATCCCAGCAAACCAGAGAGGGGAAATCTCATGAGGAACAGACAAGGGCACTTGGTTTGGAGAAGAGGACAGTGACTTTGTTGTGGGTTTTAGCATCCTCACGAGGGGAAGCCGAGGGGCAGGTACAAATGTCTTTGCTCTTGTGACCGGTGACAGGACTCGAGAGACAAGTGGAAATCCAAATTTAACTGGAAATAATGATTGAAATGCATATATTGGTCATATAAAAGGGAAGCTCTTGACCATACAATTGTCTAAGCTATTCTATTTGTTGTTAGCATCTCTGCATAATTTCCCTGAGAAAAAGAAGATGAAGAATGTTTAAAAAGAAAATGTAGGAAGAAAGAAAGAAGGGAAAGGATGCAGGAAAGGAGCAGGGTAAGAAAACAGGTTAGACAGGCCCAGGTAGTGATTAATGAAGATCTGGACTTTCCCAGGCACTAAGGCAGCAGCTTGCCAAAAGGCTGGAGCGGAGCTCTGATGGGACTGCAGATCTGAGAAGGGACACCAGGTCTGGTGAACTGCAAAGCTTGTGGCAGATGGCTGGTGTTCTGGTCTGGTCTCCCAGTCCAGTGTGATGTTTGATGTCTAAAATCTTTCTGTGCTGAAAATAGTCTGTGTCCCATCTCAGGCAGTGCAGTACAATGAACCATGAAACTGCTTAATGCTGTAGAAAATTGCTAATGCAACAAAACAGAGCCCCTTGAAAAATCAGCTAAGGCCTCATGATGCCTTTCTGGGTCCCTTCTGACCCCATTCACGGGAGCATCACTTCACACAGAAGAGTTGGTCTCCATGTGGCTGTTCCCTGGGAGCCTGGAATACTGAAAGGTATCTCTAAAACTCAGTCCAAGCACTGCACTGGAACATGCAGCTTCCCAGCAAAGCTCAGCCCTGTGTCCTGGGCAGGGGGAGCCCAGAGGAAACAGACTGTTTCACAGCAAAAGGAAAGCCAGTTTCTAACACTGCTGTGCTCTGTATTATGGCAGTTTCTGAGTCCCTGTCTAGGCCATTGGTAGGATCTGCCTTCAGGATAATGTTCAGCCACGGACCCTGAAACACCTCATGGCTCTGAGCCTCCTGTATTTTAGTACATACAGACAAAAACCCCTTATATAAATAACGTCTCCCTGATTTAGCAATGCCAGCATGGACATCACAGCTTGCCAGGCCATAAAAATTAGATTAACAAAGATTATCAATGTAAATGCAAGGAAAAAAAACCCAAAAAACCACAGACATTGTCAGTATATGTAAAAATATGTTCCATGCAAAAAAATACAGGGACTCCTATGACAAAGGATAATTACAGAATTTCATACTTTCTGGGAGAATGAAAGGTCTTTGAGACATGTCAGCCTCTCTTAGGGGAACAGAAAGAGCAGCAGAAACAACTGCAGTGGTGATTCCAGATATATTTTTATCTGACCAGTAGATTACCTGGGCAGGAATACCTTTGTAATCATGGATAACCTTGGGAAGGAGAGATAGGGAGGGGAGACATGAGTCGTGGCTGCTGTTCCCATGGCTGCTTTAGCTTCAGAAGGAGCACAAAAATACTCAAAGCCAGAGGCATGTAAAGGGCTCCACATCACTGAGAGTCAGGCAGCATAAGAGGTGCTTGAGCCCTTCTGAAAGGAGAGGGATCCTGTGGCTGTGTTGATAGACTTAAGCCCCTTCCAGCCTCTCTGCAGCTGGGTAAATCTCCCTAGGATTGGGCTGGCTAACAGAAATATTGGCATTCCTCAGTGCTGGGTGAGAGAGTACAACTGATTCATTTCTTTGCTCTGCAGAGTAATTCTCAGCAGCTTCTTTTTAACTGAAAGGATCAAAGTCCTTAAATGAGAATGTGGTGAACTTGATACTTCTTCACAAGCCCAACAGACATGGACAATATACGTTCTGTAACCAAAACCTTTTGGGGTTTGTGTAATACAATACCCTTTCTGTAACCCCCACCTTTTCCTCCATCCTCTTGACCCTGTTGCAGCTAAGGGACTGGACAGTAGAAAAACATGTCAAGCATGAAAAGCAGCAACTTGAGGGCAAACATGACCCCTCCACTGCTAGTTACTGAACTTCTGAAAGTGCATCAAGCAAGCAGAATCGGCTAAAAGGGGAGGCCAGGGACACCTCATGTTGTGCAAGATGGGAGGTGAGGTCTTTGCTCTTTAGAACTAAAGTGTTTTGTTTTAATCATGGGGAGAGCTGCTGGCTTGGCACTGTGTGAAATAGATTTAGAAATCCTGAGGAAGGAGGAATTTCTCAAAACAGTAAGGAAAACAAAAGTCAGCAACAGGGAAGAATTGGCCAGCATTTTTACAACAGGAAATGTGGAGGATACTGAAAAGAGAAAATTAATGGCACTGGGAGTATGATCCTGTTAACCATTATTGTTGACACCTCATCATTTCCAGACTAAAATGACAGCTAAGGCCACGTTTCACTTCACGCTATCTTAGGTCATCTTTGTCTTGCTCAGAGAAAAAGAAACTCCATAATAAAAATGGAGCACGTCATGAGAAACTCCTTTGTGTGTGGAGTCAGCTCAGCAGTCAGGACATGGCTGCAGTAATCCTCTGCTTGATTGCACCAATATTATGCTGCATTTTATTTTCTGAGGTAGAATAAATGTTCCACTCTGAGGAGTGGAAAATGCTAGCTATACCTATTTTAAACACCAGAGTAATGCTTTATAGCCCATAGAGGGATAATTACAAAGTACAAAATCACAGATTTTATAGCACATTTTCCCGGGAGTGCAGTTAGGAGAACAGCATGTGTCATGTAGCCAATTTAGATAATGATTCTGATAAAGATAAACTGTATTGTTTATAATAAGTAATTGGGCTGACAGAGGCCCAAAAGACACAGAAGAGTGTGGGAGCTGCAGCCCTGGACCGTGGGCATGGGCTCCTGCTTCCCGCTCGCCACACGCCGCTCAGGGCTCGGCTGCGCTTCCTCAGGAGCAGGAAACAACCCAAAAATGGTTCCAAAGTGTTCCACGGCTGAGATTCCAAGGTGCTGGCTCCCGGGAGGGTCTGTGCTGGTGAGGGATGTGCTTAAGGGAGACAAGCAGCTGTACTGGGAGACCCAAGAACTGGGTACCCAGAAGCCTGAAAACAGGGAAGGAAAGCCTTGGCTCCCTGCTCCTAAGGAAGTCCTAGGGCTTGTTCAGAGCTGAACCATGAATACTGGCCTGGTAAATACACAGTGGCACTTTACCACAGGCAGGAGATTACTTGTTGAGTAGATTATCTCTCTTGAGATAAGGCAAAATCCTTCAGATGCAGTGGAGTATCTTGCCAGGCCTATTAGCACATGACAAGATGCAGTTTGGGTCCAGTGAACCTCTATCAATCACAAGATGAAGTAAAGCCCTAATTATCATTTAATTGCTGCCTTCAGCTTGAGCTGCCCTTCTTCACAGCTTTCAGCATCCATTGGAGATTAGGTTGTACTAAAATGAGAACCGTAAAGGGCCTGGCAAAGGTGTGAAATTCCCTGGGTAACTGAATTAATGGCAGCGGGTTCTGCTGCTGGGGGGGTTCTGGTCTCTCTGCAGACAGAATGAGTGAGGGCGAGGGCTTTAATGGGGAATTGGAGGCGATAGCTCTCAGCCATTTGTTCTCAAGGAAGAATGACAAATAATATGCTAGTTCGGCCAGGCTCAAGGCAACAAAGAAAAGACCACTCACAAACACTTGTTTTTATGCTAATTTTGTGGAATTATGTTGTGAACCATTTTGTTAAACAAGAAAAAGTAGTAATATGTTCATGCAGGTTTGTGCAGGGAAGTACAAGTAGCAGAATATGAGCATGAGTAACTGTTTTTTTCCGGACATTTTGAAGTGGATTGAGATACAGATTTGGCATTATTGGGCTCTGGTTTTGTTTTTAAGTCAGGGTCATTGTTGATCTGTTTTCATATGCTCTGCATGGCAGGTGTGTTTTCTAAGTAAATTGCAGCATCAGAACAGTTTCTCATGATGAAACTCTGACATCAGTAGGACACTTGTCTGTACTATGTAACTTTGCAACATCAAATCCAATTTCAAAGATAATTACAGGCCATTAGTGACTGACACAGAGTTTAATAACAGAGTAAATATTGTGGTGATCTTCGGAAATGCATAAATAAATAAGTAAATACGCAAGTAGAGTTGTCTGGCTTTAAAAATGAGCTCTTAAAACTGGTATTGCCTGAGAAACAGGTGTAGTTGGAATTGGTCACTTAACCTCATTACATGAAAGACAGAGCTCTATAAATCCATCATTTTACTAGTCTGCTTGGCAAGCAAGTGCTTCTCTTCCCAAACAATACCTGTTTGCAGGGCCCTGGAACAAGGTGAGCTGGGCAGACAATACCTGGGAGCATGGGTGCTACAGTACAAAACAGTAAAATCCTGCTCCTCTTGGAACATGCTAATCAAGATGTGGCATTGTCTTGGCAGTGTTAAATGTAAGGGGCCACTGGATGGCTCTTGTTCAGCTCTCCTTTTGCAATCATTAAGGGTTTTTAAGTGTCTCACTGTGTGTTTGACTCCACAAAGCTGGTCTGTGGCTTGGCACAACATCCTTGAAAAGGGCAGTGATCTGAACACCATGAGCACTGAAGAGATTCTCAAATTATGATCAAAACAAGAAACAGGAGTAATATAGCAACTCTGGCAGGTAAAAATACCAGAAAACTTCTGATTATTTCACTTGTAATAGGTCACATCAAATTCTGCTTGTTCCTGGAAAAGCGAAGGTCAGTCAGCAGTCCTGAGGCTGGTGCACTCTGGCTGCCCGGCTCAAGGAGGGAGTTTGTGTCCTCTGAGCTGCTCCACGCTCACAGTGCCACCACACAAACACAGGGATTCAGACCACCTCGGTCTGCTGTAAGGTTTCTGAGTCCAAATGTGTACTGCTGCAGAAAAGCTACGCTGTAATGAATCAGAAGCCTTTTGCCTCAGCTTTCTCCTTGAGCACCCTGTGATCCCTGCAAAGCAGGAAGACCTGCTGGATGTCAGCCCAAAGCACTTACTGCAGGTACAGCACAGCCCATCATGTATGGGGCTGCACCTTGGCTCTGGCCCTTTTTTCAATCGCCTTGCCTGAGGCTTGAGGAACTGTAGCTGCTGCACTCAAAATCCTTCTCTGGGGAATCATTTTACCCAGCCAGCAAAAGGTCCTAAGTGAGTGAAGCCAAGCCACCCCTGGGACATGCAGCAGAAGCTGTGAATGCAGGTGAAGGACCTGAAGCTTCTCCCGCTGCCTGCCCATGGAAGGAGCTGGCCCCGGACCAGCACCTTCCCCCTGACCAGGCAGTCTGTCTGGCCGTGGCTCCCATGGAAGAACCAGGCTCAGCTGAGCACTCGGGGCGTTTCCTGCTGCTGCTGTCCTTTCTGGACACTGCTTTCCACCCTGGCTTTGTCAGGTTTCCCTGCCAGACTCATGGCCAGAGGTGGCCTTGCCTGCACGCCCCTGGGCTGGCTGGGATTCCTGTCAGAAGGGCTCGGGGCTCTCGTGGTCATATTCGGCTGGAGCTTGCTGTGGATAGGGATAAATCCACAAATTATAAATAAGGGCTTAGGATTTTGTCCTTTTTAGACTAAGGTTTATTGCTAGACTGAGGACTCGTGTAAGTTTAAGATAGAAGGACTGGGCCAATATTTAGGAAAACTGTAGGTCTGTTTAGGACTTCTGTTAAAACAGAGATTTATTTTAGCTTTAGCTACAGCATAGAACTTGTCTAATATATTGTCTTTTTTTATGAACGTAAACCATACGGTGTACATCCAGACTACTAATTCAGGAGATAATTTTCTTTTAAATGCTCATTTTATTTTCATAACTGTGACTTCTTAAAAGAGTTTAAGAGAGAATATAAATATAATCCTGAAAGGAAAATAAGAGAAGCTGTGAAAGGTCCTTCTGCGCTTCAGGGCTCAATGCAGTGGCCATGGATCCTCCTGCAGGTTCATCACTGGCAGAAGCGGGGCTGGGTAGGTGATTAATTGCAGCATAGGTATTAACACTGCCCATGTACCTTTGAACTTGTTTAGGTATTAAATAGTGGGCTTAGGTCGTGTGAAAGCCAACGAGTAACAAACATGACTCATTGACTGAATTGCAGGGTAGATTTTGCTCTTCCATATTCACTTTGCTGTTTCTGATGGGGAAGATTGTGCTTGTAAGACCAAAATGCAATTAGAAGTGGAGCTCTGTTTGCTTTGCAGCTATTATGATGTAAAACTGAAAAACATTTTTTAATCTGTCCATTCCTTGTGCTATTATTTCCACTCCAGCTCCTTTATTTTTTTTAATTATTGTTTATTTCTCAAGAATTCTGATGCAAATTTTTATTAATTCACAGAATATTGCATAGTGTGAAAAATAATTTCTTTCACTTGGAGCTTGATTTGCTTACAACAACAATTTCTCATACTTTTCTTAAATAATAAAATAAATAAACCGTCATGGGGAATAAGGAGTTTACATTCCCAATAGAAAGAATACATCTGTGGAGATGAGTTTCATTACACTGTTAACTAAAACAGTGACTTTTAGAATTGATTCCATCTTTATCCAGTGTAGTCAGTGCTTTCCAGAAGACTGTATTTATGAAGTATTCTTTACTTAAGATAAAAAAAAACATAAAGGGAGGCCTCCTCACCCTCTTTTGCTGCTCTGGGTCAACACAACCTCTTGATTAGATTTGGAACCTACTAATTAGATATAATTCATTACCTGCAAGAATGAGATCAGAAATCAGGAGCTGCTTTTCCGAATAAGGCGATCCTTCCCCTCATCCATCATGGCTGTTAGTAACCAATTTAAAGTCAGACAAATGCATAACCAGCATTATTACCTTGTCATAAATAGTTAGGGAGAAAGACCTGGAATAACCTGGCATTATAAATGGTTTTTATCACATTATTTTGCAGTTATTTGTCAGCCACTTTGCTTAAGATAAATGTAGAACAATAATCAGATTCTAAAACAGAGCAGTGAACAAGGTTTTGCTAATTGTGAAACCTCTTCTGCTGGCAGAACTCTGTCATGGGGCACAGTTTATAAATTTCCTTATGGAGAAATTGTACTGAGCACATCTCCATGTTTGGACTTGAAAGTCTAATAGGCCAAAAAATAGGAAAAGGGGTCTCATCCCCTCCTTCAGACTGGTGAGAGCTCAGCAGTCAGTGTCATGACTCGTGTCCCTGCAGGACTGCTGAGCCAAGGGAGGGGTTCTTCAGCTCTTGCTGGCTCCTAAGGTGTACAGATGCCAGTGCAGTGTGCCCTGTCATGCATGGAAAGGAGCCTTGCAGCAGGACAGAAGGGATGCTTCGGCCATGGGAGGCTTCTCAGAAGGGCAGGCAGGTTCTGCGGGTTGGGTTTTTGGCCATCACAAATGTCTTATGGAAAGAAGTACATGATTAAGTGCTAATTGCAGTAAGATTATATTGAGATGAGAGTGGCCAGTGAGTACAGCACTGACTGCACAACGCTCCCGGAGCACCACATTGCCATCCTCCCTGGGCTGCAGGGACGGAGGATTGAGCCCCTGCAGCTGCAGTGCCACCCTCTCACGAGTACCTGTGGTTTTCCACAGTGACTGAAGGAAACCAGGATCTATCTCCATCTTTTAATGAGGCATGCTGAAGGGAATATAAGGGCAAGGTTCTGCAATATAAATCCCAAACAGTTCTCTGAGCTCTGTTTATATTTAGATAATTAGTGACTTCGAATTTAAACCCCTAC
Organism: Taeniopygia guttata; assembly: GCF_048771995.1. Taxonomy (NCBI): domain Eukaryota; kingdom Metazoa; phylum Chordata; class Aves; order Passeriformes; family Estrildidae; genus Taeniopygia; species Taeniopygia guttata. The sequence continues at coordinate 11,079,291 of NC_133042.1, forward strand.
TATGGAGAATAGCATCAGGCTGTGACTTAAGCCAGGGTTTTAAGGATTGCAGGAACCCCTCTTAAAATTAGGAGATTTCAAATGTGGAGGACAGTTTCAAGCTTGCCAAGGGAGGCACAAACACCCAAATCAATGGGCGCCTTTCTGAGGGATAAGACATCAAGCTTGAGAGTGGGGAGCCTGCACCTAGGGTGAGTGTTCCCATATGTGAGGGGAAAAGGTCTTCAGAAATCTTTTCTTCTGATAGTAAATATATTGCATATGATTTATACACAATTAAAGCATTTAGGGGAACACGTTTAAAAGCAATAGAATTACTACAGTGTGGTTGAGATGACAGAGAATACCTCCTCTGGTGTCAGAGGATATGGAGCTACTCAGAAGTGGTGCAGTACTAAAATGCAGACAGAAGTCACAAAGTCAGCAGATCTGATTAACTGTAAATCCAGGTTTTTATTACACTCCCCCCATAGGTAGAGAAGGACAATAACTTGATTTTGATCTCAGCTGCAGCCAAGTAAGATCTGAGAGGAAGATATTTACTGAATTATTTACCTTATATAGCACTGTCACTGAAAAAACAATCATGTTTGAAGTGCCTTGTCAGTGCAGCTGCACTCAGAAGGAAATACTGAAGGTGTGTTTACTGTTTGGGGTTTCTGTTCATTTTCCTAAAGCCACATCTAATTGAAAGTGTTGATACAATTGCAACTTAAGGCAAAATGTAGGAGGAATAGGGACACTTGCAAGTGACAGGTCTTTAGAACCTGAATTGTCCTTTTATCACCTCAAAGCTTAAGCTATCACTAGGCAAGGTAGAGAGGGGTTATTTTCCTTTCCTTTTTATTGAAATGTCAGTGAAAGTTTTGGGCCATGTTTCCTGACTGGGCTGTGAGGTGTCAGCGGCCAGGCTCTATCCTTTCCCTCTGGGAACAACCAAAGCATGGTGCTCTCGCAGCTGCTCTGGGCAGCACTGTGCTCTGCCTTGGTCTGCAGTTGTACTTCCAAACAAATGCACCCTGAAAGGCAAAGAAATGGTTCCACCTGATTTTTGTATCTCAGGATCACATTAAAGAGCTGATCAATCACAGCCTTTAGACAAAATTTCCCTTTCTTTTTCTGGTTCTTGCAGTTTAGGTGGCTGTAACAGGAGAAGCAGTGACAAACTGTTGGCATTAATGTACTGAGCATAATGAACACCAGCCATACAGCACATGGTGCTTGTCTGCTTATTGGTGAATTTAACTCACTTTAATTGCAGTGTTACTTAACATGATGGAGAAGTAGCCCTCAGAGGGATCATTTGAGGGACAAATAATGTATTTGTGTAAAATTTAAAAAAATAAACCAAACAACTAGAAGATAGTACTACTAGCTGTAGTAAATTATAGTTTAATAATTATTATCTAGATAGTACTTGGCTTAAGGTTAAAAAAGAGGCACTTCTGGAAACAGGATGAAAGCTTGCCTGGAGCACAGCCACGGGGACTGTCTTTTGCAAGCTGCACTGGTGGCGAGACATTCAGCGATGCACCTGGGAATAAATTGAGTCTGCTGGGAGGGGAAAGTATCTACCCCTGGGGCATGTCAATGAAATAGAAGGTGACAATGAGCCCAAGGCCTGCTTGGCCATATCACATGGGTCTCCTGATTCTATTGAAGGTATTGCACAGCAACCTGCCCTCTGAGCGTGTCTGACACCTGGGAGGTTTTCTGTGCAAGTGGGAGGTGTAGGACCTTTACCCCCTGGAACAGAGCTGGTGCCCTAGGCACTGGGACGCTGGTGGTGTTAGAACCTCCTTATGTCTGTCATTTGTACCCTGAACATTAAATATCTTTCTCATTATTCATCCCACCACACTAGAAACAGCTGGTCTTCAAGGGAAATTACCTAATGAATCAACAATAAGGCTATTGTGTAGGCGTGACATTTCTGATAATAAATTACTGCTTTCAGGAGGTTGACCACACTTGTCAGGGTTTTGTGAGTTACAAATTCAGCTGCCTTGTCTTATGCTGTTTTACATAACTGACAGTGTAAAACCTTGGCATTTGACTGTAAGTTATTCCCTCAACTTCTAGATCTCTATCATTAAATTTCTTTCTTCCTTCATTCAGAATAATCTCTGACCATTTCCAACTCATACATTGAAATTATTTTAATTCGGTTTGGTTTTATTATATTCATTGTGTCATATATATCTTGGACTTAAACATTAATTTAAATATTTTAAACTAGAAATGTAAACAGGCTATAAATGTAAGGACTGTATTTTTAAAATTTCATTTAGATAAAGTATGTGTTTGCATATTTCTTGTATGCTTCACTTGAAGGAATAATTTTTCCTAAACCCATGGCATGGAAGAAAATCTAAATATTGCCTTACCAGCTTTCAAAAAATACCTGGATGTACCTAATTAGCTTAGAAGTGCTTGACCCATATGAAGTTTGCTTCAAGGATGAATATTTTAAAGCACGCTTCTTTTTTTTACATGCAAGTTTTATTTGCCTTTTACTTTGTGTATGCAGGGATGTGACTGGTTAGTGATGAAAAGCAGAGTCTTTGCTCCCTCTTAGCTGAATGCAAATGGCACTGAAATTCAGGCAGTATCTGCCCCAAATTGCGTGTTTATCTCAGTGGAATTCTGTGGAACCAGTTCTTTAGCTTTTAATACTGTAAGTCTTTTCATAAGTAGCCAGCAAGGAGAGAAGGACAGGAGTTCCATTTTCTGCCAGATTTCTCGGGGCAAAATGCATTCTTGCAAATGTGAATGAAGCCGATGAAGGTGGGGCAGGCTGGAGAGGAAGTTGGTATTCTTATGCAAGGAGTTGTGGAAGATAAAAATGAGATCCAAGACAGATTAATACATGTTCTAGCAAGTATACTGGGTTTCAAGTACTCCCAGTTTCTTTGTTACACTCGTTACACTATTTTGACAGTAGTTTCATTTCATGGGTAGTCAATATCTTAATGTCTGGACAGTGCTGCTGCTTTGCCTCTCACACAATGTGCTCTTATTTAATGCAGCAGGGCCTTTCAAGGTTTGTATGAGGCTCCCTTAGACATCAGTGGATTTTATTTTATTTTATTTTATTTTATTTTATTTTATTTTATTTTATTTTATTTTATTTTATAATAACAATTCAGATTTTCAACAGGAAGAGATTGGTGCATCCAAGAAGTATCTTCTGACACTCCTGTGGGAGAGCAAAAAAAGCAGCAGTGCCCAGTGTGTGAGCAGGCTCCATGTCTGACGTGGTGCCTGGATCCTTCTGCCTGAGATGTTCTAGAAAGGCCAGGTGCAAGTGGAGCAAATTTAAGAATTATTGCCCTGTGCCTGCCCTTCAGCCCCCTAAAGCCAGAAAGTCCCTGGGGGACTTGTCCTTTGGGAGGATCACACAGCACCTTGAGCACCTTAGAGGTGCCAGGAGACACAAAATCCTCTGCTGTGGTCCTGCTGACCCTGGCCTGGGGGTGGGTCTGAGTCTGCCAGAGTCTTCTTTGCCTTCATGTGTTGCACCCTATGTGAGATGCTTCCAGACACTGCCTCCTTGTTTTACAGCAGGCTGAAGAGACCTTCTGTGGCTGCAGGACTCAGCTGGTGCCCTCCAGGGATGGAGGCCCTGTGCCCCGTGGCTGGTGGCCCTGGGCACAGCTGCAGGGCTGAGGCAGGGTGGGTGTGTGCCCCACAGCAGGGCTGAGGCAGGGTGGGTCTGTGCCCCCCAGCTGCAGGGCTGAGGCAGGGTGGGTGTGTGCTCCACAGCAGGGCTGAGGCAGGGTGGGTCTGTGCCCCCCAGCTGCAGGGCTGAGGCAGGGTGGGTCTGTGCCCCACAGAAGGGCTGAGGCAGGGTGGGTCTGTGCCCCACAGCAGAGCTTTGCAGACAGGGGCCCTGCCTTTGGCACCTGAGCCACGGCTGAACTGGGAGGGAGAGGGGAGATGCTGTGACCTTCCAGTGTAATACCTTGGCATCAGTTATCTAATTGTGTGTTTTGACCGTGCTGAAGGTGATGAGTTAGTGTGGACTGACTGGTTAATTGTGGCTATGTTCTGTTTGTGGAGCAATGCCTGCGCCCAGGGTCAGGTACAATGGGCAGCCAAAAACAGGCACAGATGGGCAGGGGCAGCTCCAGAGCCTGCAGTGCTGCATCCCCTTGGGGAGGGCCTTTTCCACCATCTCCTGCCTGCACTGCACTGCCCTTTGCTCCTGTTCCCTGCTGCCTGAGGAGGACATGTCTCCCCAAATGTCCTTTTGGGGACATTTCAACTGCCCATGGCCTCCAGGGCCCGGGGATGACAGCAGCCCCGTGAAGTCACCGTCCCCATGGCCAGCTGTGGAGCACAGCACCATTTGGAGGGCTCGAGGAGGTGGGCTTGTCACAGCTCGAGTGAGGTCACTGAAGGTGTTAAGAACAGCAGCAGCATCCTCTCCAGCCTGCTTTGGTTTGGTTGAAAGCCACTGGTATCTAGTGAGGGTCTTGTGCTTCAAGTGAAGACCATTCAATTAGGATACCGAGACAGGACAAATGAAAAAAGAAGTGGAAAAAGAATTTTAAAACATACAGCTAAAGACTTCCCTACACTGGTTTTAGGTGGGACTATATAGGCACAGAAAATTTAGTTTGATGTTAGTGGTAATCAATGTCCTTGGAATTCTACCTATTTTTTTTCTCTAAATAATGTAGTTTCAAAGGATCCGCTGTTGAAAGCGTCTGCTGTGCTCTTTCCTTTTCCAAATAATGGAAATTCAACTAAACCAAACAAAGGTGTTATAATGGTGTCACATTGTCATTTCATTTTCCTCAGCAGCCTTCTGATAAAGACATGTTGTATTCAGCAGCATACAGACGTAAGAGCAGTTCTGTCTCCAAAATCTGGCTTTGCAGTGTAAGGCCTGTTGAGTTTCCATGGCAATGGCCACAAATTCCTCCCCAGCTCTTCAAAGTGAAAGACATATTTGTTTTGCTGGCGCAACTTTGTAGCACAAAAGCTCTCTCTCCTTTTTCACGTAACACCTGCTAATCTGAGCCTGGGCCCTTTGAAGCCTCCTGCTGATCAGAAATTCAAATACATTTTTGCATGCTAATCTTGGTGGTAATCTAGAGCTTGTGTCTTTCACGTTGTGTCTGTGAAAACAGTTTTCTTTATAAATCACCAAAAGTGTTGGCCCTGATTGCTGTCCATGGGAGGATGAGTTGATAGGGCTGTCAGCAGCTTGGATGCCCATTCTCTCAAGATGCAGCCTGGACAGAGCTATCAGATCTGGGCTTTTTAACCATGCACTCGCCCTTTGTGAAGAGAAGGGGCAGGGAGGAGAGGGGGAAGGGCCTTCCCAGATCTCGTCATGGTGCTCTGTGTGTCTGTCTGGCTGTGCAGGGCACCCGGGCTGCGAGGGTCAGAGCGTGGCACTGCCTCTGCCTTCAGCCGCTGCTGCTCCTGTGCCTGTGCTGGCACTGGGCTGTTCCTTGTTGAGCCTGTCGCTCAACAAAGGAGTGTGGCTGCAGAGCCCAACAAACAAACGTCAGCTGCAGCGCTTTTCTTGCCATCTGATGGATAGACACACGCAATGCTGAGTGCACCTCCTGCGTGGGATTCCCTCTGCAGCCGAGCACTGTGTCCTCATTGCTGAGGTGCTGTGGGTGCTCTGCTGAACCAGGGGCTGGTGCCGTGCTGGGACCCCTTGTCCTGCAGTTGCCCACACTGTCGTTCCTCCATGCCACACAGCCCCAGTCCTCAGCACTGACGTGTGTGTAGAGGACCTGGCTGTCCAGGGAAGGGGTCCCAAAGCTGCCAGGGATCCTAATGCTGCTGGTGCTGTGGGATGGCTTGGCCCTTCAAAGGACTCTGAAGGTCTGATGCCCCTCAGCCTGTGGCTGGAGGTGTAGCTGTGGTGCTCCAAGAATGCTTAGTGGTATCTCAGTGTTTGCATTACTAGCATAGGATTCAAATGGTTTGCCCTTGAGATACTGCTGTGAGTCCATGACCTATCTGTGTTTTGAGAAGCACATTAAACCCCCAGGTGCCCCAGGTATTCCATCCCCAAACCTCCTCTCAGGTCATTTTCCAGTGGTGCTGTGTCCAGCAGGTGCCTATGCTGGCAGTCCAGTGCCTACTGCAGACATGTTCACAGGCGGTGTAGCTCCTGCCATATCTGTGCTTCCTAGGTTTAAAACAAAAGGGTTTGAGTTTCACTGCAGCTCACACTAGGCAAGCCTCTGGGGCATGGCTGCTTTAAAGGAGCCGGTCCTGGCAGGGCCTCTGCTTGTTTAAAATGATCTTTTATTCCACTACTTAAAAAAACAAAAGAGACCTTCCTGGTTAACTTCTCAATAATTCTGTGAGTAGATATGATTTGCCTCTTGGAGGAGATGAACAGTTTTCCCACTTGTACTTGATGGGATCCCTGTTTAACATTTGCAAAGCTCAGCCCTGCCATCTCTTTCCTGCAGCCTGATCCCTCTAGCTGTAGAGCTGGATCGGTTTCCCCAGGCGCTGGTTGGGAGCTTTTCCTTCTTACTCTGAATTTTATACTCTGAATTTTATTCATTCTTTACTCTGAATCTGAACTTTCAGAAAAATCCTTGTTTATGAAAGCTCACAGCACATTTCAAGGAGGAATGCAGACTTGCTGTTTTGTACAAAATCACCAGCAACATATTTGAAAGAGGGTTTTGTGTTCATTGTCTGCTGCATCTCCTTGCTATTCAGGCTCTATTCTATTCAAATTTTCTTCCTTTCTTTAGAGGGAAGAGTCTGAGTGCACAAAGGGGCTGTGGTTTCTGCAAACAGATAATATAAGCATGTAATATAAACATGGCAATGATTTCCTTAGGCCCTGTGATCCATCAGGCATAGTAAGAGCAGTTGGCAAGGGTTTGGGAAGTTCCCACTGCTACACAGCAGCTACAGATAAGATACCTTTCTGCCTTGGTCAGCTGCAGGATCCACTCCCCTGGCGTTTGAAAGGTTCATCCCATCCTCTTTCCTGGAAGGGAAAACCTCTGCCTTTGAAGTCATGTGCCCACAGCTTGCAGAGCTGACTGATGCAGCAACATCAGTAATTTACCAAAGTGGGAGGCAGGGGGGGAAGAAAGCTGCAGCATAAATCTCAGTCTAGCTTTATTCTTTTACCTTAGGTTATATGTCTTTAAAGGAAAAATGCTGACAACATGCTTGCTCACAAAAAGCCTTTTGAGCCAGTGCCAAGAATTTGCTCAAACCTGGTAAAAAGTCACAGCTGGGACCTAAGAGCAGCACTGAATTCTAATTCCTTGCTTGATCTTAATTTTCTGGGGCTGAGGAGGTGTTCAGTATGCCTCCTGCTCTGAGGCTGAGTAAGAACCTGCTTTTGTCCTTTGGAGCAGGCAATCATTGGTGTCTGATGTGGTGAGAATCTACTGTGGGTCTCTGTTTGCTCTCTCTGTATCACTTACTCTTCCATTTAGAAAGTTTAAAACAATATTATTTGGACTGAAATCGTGCAGCCAGGCAACAAGGGCCCTCCAGCCTGCAGGAAGGGTTTCTCCCCTCTGCAGAGGGCAGCTTTGTGAATGGTAACATCTGCAGCCCAACACGCCTGCAGAGCCCCAGCCCTGCCCGAGCACCAGCACCATGCATAGTAACCAGTGCAACCCCAGCAACGGCCACCTCACCTGAAACATCCTTGGTCTGGAAGCCTCTGCTGTCTGTGCCCTCTCAGCTGGCCTCGGGATGCTGCTGCAGGAATACTGCTGGGCTGCCTTAGTGTTCAGGACGAGGTCCTCTTGGCAAGGTCTGGGTTATCATGAAATTTTCAAGCATGTTAAATCAAGATTTTGATGAGTATTGTGCCTAAGGGGAGCTGACCCCACACATTTTTCTTCCCTCAGCAATCTTAACACCTTCTCTAATCACTGGATAGTGACTGCAAGCAGCTGATTTTGGTAGACGTCCTCCTAAGGGAACGGAGACGGGAGACTTTGTGTCACCATGGTTCCCACCTGAGCACTGCATAGAAGAGCTCTTCTGGGAGAGTAGATGGACAAGCCACTTCTGCACCCTCTGGAGCTCCAGCAATAGCCTGGCCAGTATTGCTGTGTTTGCACTGAAGCACCAGTGTTAACTGTACAAAGTATGAACAGCAGCGTATTGACCTGTGCAAATGTTCTCTAAGAATTACCACCTACCCCCTGAAATGCAGAGAGCAAAGGGCTTGGAATTACTGAGGAGCTCAGTATATGAATTCCAGAGAATCTCCTGCCAGACTTTTTTCCCCCTGAAATAGGGGAGGCAGGGAATGCGTTATGCTCCTAGAGATGTCACGTCCTGCCACAGAACAGCATTCCTTGCTTTCTCCCTTATTGATGGCTCTTTTAGCTACCTTGCTTGTATCTATCAGATGTAGTGTCTTCTTTTCCACTGAAGCTGGTGGGTCAAATCTATGTCCAAATCTTGATGCTTTGATTTAAAAAATAAGTATGCTTAAAAATGTATCTATTTATAACCTTTTTATTACAACTGCAGTAGTGATAGCAACATTCCTACTTTTGCTCCCTGTGCTGCATCATGCACTGGTGCTGTAGCTCCCCGAGAGAATGTAGGAAAAATTCTTCAACCTTGGTGGCTTCTGTGATCTTCTCACTTGCTGTTTATAGCTGATTAGGGCTCAATCATGTGATATAATGATAGTTGCCCCCACAGTTTATTGATCCCAGTGGGAATGAAGGGCATTCAGCACCTCGCATAAGCAGACCCTTCACGTCTGTCTTGCTGCTCCTTACAGAATATGAGCAGTAATGCTGAGCACTCCTCGATTTTCTTATTCAGACTCATTTCAAGCTCCAGCTCAGACTGGAGATTTGCTGAGTAAATAGTCTCAACAATAATCTCAGCCTGATTCCAACTAATTAAATCCTGTACAAACATCCCTCTCTGGGCCAATATAGCAAAAGACAATGAAAACACAGAAAACCAGACATAGCTTTCCTCCAGATTTTGCTCGGCCCTTTAATCCTGTATCTTTTGAAAGATAGTAACGTCCATAAGATGAGGGGTCAGCCTTCCTGCCCTTAGCATCAAGCAGTGGAATTTTTCAATAATGAACAGCTGGGTCACCAGCGACACAAAAGCTGCTGTAATATCCTGTAGGCTTACGGGGCACAACAGAAATCCCAAAGCAAATCATGATGTACACAGAAAGGGACCGTCCTTTTCTATTAAGAAGACCACTTCAAACCAGTCTCAACACCACCTTTTCTCCAGCTTTTCGAAGGAGAGATTATCCCCTGCGTATATTTAATCACACATTATGGGGTGGCTTTGATTGCCTTTTTAGAGTCAGAGAAGTTAAAGAACATAGTTTGAAGGCTCTTATTATCAGCTCCATCCGCGTGCTCTCAGCCAAGATGTGTTTACAAACAAGGCTTGGGAAGGGGGTGGGGAAGCAGGAATGCTGCCCCGGCCCATGGCTGGGCTTGGCACTGCTCTCACAGAGCTGGCTGTATAACCCTGACTCCAACTACGTGTGGTGAACGCCATTGCGAGGGGGAGGCAGGGGGGTTGTGTTTGTGGTCCAAGTTTTATGAAACCCTGTGGAATTCTTCTCTTTTCCAGGGAAAGAAGAAGTGATCTTGTAGGGGTTTTCCTACACAGTAAAGCAAAGAGTAGACTAGGGAACATGAACAAAAACTATGCCATAAGGACTTTTTAATGTATCACAAAAGTCAGTCTGAGATGTGTGCAAGATATGCTGGAGATTCCTGATTAAAAGCAGTTTGTGTCAAGGAAGTTACCACTTGCAGCATGTAGAACATCTGACAGTGATTAACTGGAGCTAGCTATTAGATTTTCCTAAAGAAACAATACTTAAACATATCTCCACAAGTATGAAACACTTTATGTACTGTATCTGGTACACCTCATTTAAATTGACTTAGATGGAACAGACACACTAAGTCTAACTAGTAGGTTATTAAGAATATAAACCTGGTGCCCAAGAATTTACAATCAGTTATATGGGAGGTATCCTGACTTTCCTTCTTTTCCCAGGGCTTTCATTTACTAAGCATATGCTGTAAAGATGTCACATTTACAGCAAGGGACATGTTTAGGATGTTTCTTACAAACAGTTTAAGTTACATACCTGTAGCAAATGCATCTTGCAATGCTGCAATGTGCTGTTAGAAAGTCGGCTATGAACTCAGGAAAACGTGGGTGAAAGGAAGAATATATGCATTGATACAAATGTATTTGCAACCTAGTTTTTCAGTTTACTTACTAGTGCTTGTGAATTTTTGATGGAAAAATGACATAAAATTGTTTTCTACGGGAAGATGAACTTTCCAGTTCTGTTAAAGCACTTAGAGGTTGGAGAAATATGGTTTAAATTAAGCATATCATACTTCTAATTTTTGGGGTGTTACAGAAAGAAGAGCTTAGAGATTCATCCAGCCTGGAGTGTTTGGTAGTTGCAAATAAAATATGTAATGATCATTTCCCTAAGAAATACCTTTCTGTTTCCTTCCCTTTTTTTCATCAGGAGGCTGATGATTACTGCAGGGCTGTGCTTGCACATAGGTGCTGCTCTGATTCATGTTCCTACATTGCAGGGGAGGAACAGGAGAGTCAGAAGACTTGGAATTCAGCATTTCAATTTCAACTGATTATGGATTTCCCTACTATTTGTGAGATGAGTGGTGAGAATTGCTGAAGTGACCACTACAGTGCTACGAGCCCAATTAAAAGCACTGCTTCAGAGTGTGGGATTTGTGCAGAGAGCGTTTCTACTTCTTTGCTGTTTGTCACTTACATTGGGAGGTTTTTAAAAACAATTGCACTTCTATTAGCAGCCACAGGACCTCTGCTCTCCAGGCTGCCTCCTAAAGTCCCAGCCTACCTCCCTCTCTCTATCCAAATCAGGACTTGCACTGGGTCAAATCAGGAATTGCACTGGGCTTCTCCAAAGCAGAAGAATGCTGAGGGTCAGTGTTTAATAGGTGGGAAATCATGGAAACAGTCCTCTGGGGGCTGAGAGGCAATTTACAGTTAAGTCCAAAATTCTCTAATTTGCATAATACCAAGCCTAATAAAATATTAATGGTAGCTTCTCTCACTTTCAGGCAATTTAAGATAGGCAAAAATTAAGTTGGAAAATACTGCTTAAAAATAAGAGAAGAAATTGGAAGACAATGTCTTCAAATACTTTCCTGTTTTTAATTTAATGATATTTTTCAGAGTTACAGAATTGTTTGCAGAGTTATTGCCAGATAGAAATCTGCCTTATGCACAGAACTGTGCATAGTTTGCTTTTTTTATTTAATGGGAATTGCAAAAACTGCTGGAATTCCAGGATGTGGGTCAGGTGGAAGATGGACTTTGTGGATGCAGCGTATGTGCTTTGTGGGCTGGCAGAAATGGTCACACTATAAGAAATGACAGCTTGAGAGGTAGCTGGTTTTCTCAGAGTTGGATTCAGTTGAAATGACCAGAGCCAGAGTTCGCCCTCATCCAAGGGATCATGGAATTCCATGAGAGCTTTGGCTGTGCGCTCTGTGGCGTCAGAGACTGCAGTGTGTGGAGAGCAGGAGAAACCACTGAAATAAATGACACCTCTGGGCTTGGTGCTCAGCCCTGGGTATTCCTGCCCTTTGGCACCTGCTGCCCAAAGCAGCTCACACCAAGACAGTCAAACCCAGGGGCTGAAGGTGCCTCTGAGTACCTGAGATGGGACACGGCCACGGGGCAGCTCCTCCTGTACTCACAGACAGACATGAACCCTTCTTGACCAGTCTGGAAGTTCCTTACTGGTGACTGTTTCATACAGTCTCAATATTACAACATCTTTTTAGAGTCTTGTGTATGGAAAATGCCGATTTCTGCATTGCTATTAACTACCCAACCTGCACAGTGTTTCTCTGATGGAATTTGGAAATAAAAATTAATGTATATTGCAACTCCAGTGGTTCAACCCACCAGTCATCAAACTTAGATGTGTGTCCTAAAGGGTGTGGAAGGGGAACTGATTGCACTTGTTCTTAACATTTTTGTGCCAAATGATTTTGATTGTATCGATTTACTCACGTGAAAGCTTCAGATTTCAGTTAGGCTTATAAATTCAGTCATTAGTAAAATTTGATCACACTGACATTAGCAAACAGGTTTTCATCACATACAGCTGTGTGATGGTGCCTTCCTGACCAAAAGAATTGACTCCTGACCTGTAACTTTCCTTGCTGCTGTCAAGTTACATTTATTTTTTGATAGGAAAACATGAAGTGGAGCTGCTAATGGTGCAGAATTGCTCTCATCTGAATCGTGCTAATGGCTGCAGCAGGCACATAACTGGAAGCTACTTCTCAAAGCCCCCCAGGCCCCTGGAAGTGTGATTGTTCTCACCCACAAGGGTGGGTGAAAGCAGTTTTGTCACTGGTGCTTCCTCTATGCAAAAGAAATCATATCACATGGTGTCAGTAAAAACACACTCCTGACAAGGAGACATTAACCCAAAGCCCACATTTGGGGTGCTGGGGGAGGCTGGGGCTGCCAGCTGGAATCAGATGACAGATATTTTTGTTAGGAAATAATATCTTCCTCTGAGGTTGAATATAAAGCATAAAACAATGGACAGTGATGAAATCCAGAAGAATTACCTCTGTGTATTCTGGAAGAGAGTAAACAAGTTCCTCTATGCTGTCTAGGTACACCAGGCACTGTTTGGACAGCTGCACTGCCCATTCAAAGGTGCTGCTTGCCAATGGCTTGGCAGCACGAATGCCAGGTCCATATAAAATTGTACATCTCCATAGATATGGCCACAACAATAAACTCAACACAGCAGAAAGGCTGGATTTTCCAATGCACACCAGCTACTGATGTAGAACATGCTCCAGTGAGGATTACTTGAAAAGCTGCATTTAGTGCTGCAATAATACTAAAAGGTCACTTTGGATCACATTTGCAAAAGGTCAGAGCTGGAGATAACAGCCTGTGCACACAGAGCAGAAGGTGGTGGGCTCATTTTAGCTCCTTCTACAGTCACAGCTGAAAACCAGTCAGGATCAGACGTGGAAAAAAGTTTCTTCCATTTTGACTGATGCTGTGGTAGAGGACTTCCTCATGTAGTAAGAGATGTCTTTGGGCTTGGTAAAAATCCTAAAAAGTGGCAGAAGCATTTTCAAATGCAGTATTCTGTATTCTCAAGATGCATTGGGGTGAATGCATGTTTCCAAAGTGGTTTTGGCAGCATAGTTTCATAGAATATTGTTTCATGTGACATGGCACGAGGTATGTAATGCACAATGTAAAATCATGCTTTTCAGTTTGAAATCTGTCCCATGAATCTTGTATGCATAGGGAATTTTTGTCCTCAGTTTGCTGGGAAGCTTTCAGCATGAAATGGTGAGTGCAGTTTGGTGCAGGGGATGCTGCATCCTCTAAAGTCAGTTTTTCAGAATTCGGCAGATGCATCCCTCACAAGCTGCTGCTCTGCTGCAGCCACTTTGCAGGCCCACCAACAGCTGACAAACCTCAAGTCAGGGACAGAGAAGCTTGTGCCCAACACTGCCTCTCCAGCTGTTCTCGACAAGTTGTGATGGGAATGTTGCAAGCTTATTCTGAACACTGTAACTTTTTGCTTTGAACTAAATATATTCTTGGAGAGGTTCCTGTAATTGAATTGGTCTCAGGAGGAATTAGCATCTTTGTACACATCAGCTGTCTGTCTGCAGGCCCAGTGGGAGCAGTGAGTGGAGGGAGCCATGGGACTGAGGATCCCACCTGAGAAAGTTCAAGTTATCCATCTCACAGCCCGGCCTCTCCAGTTCCACAATGTACACTGTCTGTGATCTCCTCCCGTGTAGCTCAGGGAAAGGGAATTCTTTTGTGATGGATCTACATTGTGTTGAATGATTCTGCTGGTAATTTTTATTTGTAACAGGGCATAGTCCAGAGGTGCCCTCTAAAGTAAGTAAGTCCTGTCCCTGTGCAGAGGGTAAACAAAGGTCTTTTCTTAATTAATTTCTATTTATTGTAAGCAAGGTGCATCCTTCTTTCTCCAAATTTTCTGATAGCAATTGAGAGACACAAGAAATGTCATTTATCTTTGAAAACGTAATGTAGAGACTCCCAAATGCTTCAGTGAAGGAAGGCAGCATATATTCATGGCTGGAGTCTGACCTTAAATCTGATCCCATTCTCTGTGGGCCCCTAACTCCATCACGGTGACCCTTGGCTCTAGAAGGTATAATATAAAGCAGGAACTGACAGTAGCTCCTGCAGCTGCTGGGCTGTGGCAGGGCCTTACTGGGTACACAAGGGCATTCAGCCCCATTTGCTGGGAGTCTCTGAAGGACGCAGAGTGATCAGTGCCTGTGGAAATGAATGGGCTTTTCATGCTGATGATTTCATTTCTGGACGGACACAACACTTCCAACTGTGGTGATTCATCATCCTGGCTGGATGCAAGTGGAGGGCAGCCAGCACTTTGCACTGATGCTCAGAGCAGACACTGAAGATAAAATGTGGGACTCTGACAGAGCTTTCCAAATATTTGACACAGAACTGCCAGGGAAGAGCGGTGCTATTCCTGTTTCTAGGTTGCCAGCAGTGTCTAGTAAATTTTCCCAGAGAATTGCTGCTGTCCACGACATGGCTTCAGCGCTGCACTTTCTTAACTCCCTTGTTCTGCTCAGGATTTTCCTTTGCCTTTGAGGCAGCTCAGTGTTGCTAAGCAAAACTGGGTCATTGTGTGTCTGGCGTGTTTGGGGCACTGGTACTGCTGTGCACACTCCAAACCAGCCCCAGGGCTGGACTGGGGGCTGCTCTGCTGGCACCCCATTCCTTTTGTTGTACAAAATGAGGTGGAGGCTCCAAGGAGGCATTGCCAAACGGTGCTGGAGTTTAAGGGTGGGAAGGGCTCTGTGGGCACAGGGCGAGCTGTGGGGCACCAGAAGCCCTGCCCGGGTTAGGAGCTCAGTGGCACTGGCCAGCACGAGGTGGGGGGCAGCTCCAGCTGCTCAAATGCCACCCTGTCCTGGCACACAGCTGCCTGTGGAATCTGGCCACCACCGAGGGCTCCTCACCTTCTGTGGGGAATGGGGCAGGTGTGGACACAGACCAGCCATCTCAACTTTACAAGGTGTCTGGATGGAATGTTGATGGATTTGGGCCTCAGAGTGACTAATTAGCATGCAGCGTTCCTCAAAAGGGTTAACCTGGGATCTTTTTAATTGTCAAAAGAGTTGCAGGCTATTAGGCTTGGCATATTCTTCAATAATCTGTTTTATTTTTACCTGCTGGGAGCTTAATTAAAAAACAAAGAGGCTCAATTTAAAGCCCATTACTATGCTAATTTTGTAAGAACTGGGCGGTGATTAAGAAGCTTTAAAAAGAGGAGTTTAGTTTGCTCTAGGGAATGGGTTAGAGGCAGGTTTTATTTCGTTTCATTAGCTAGCTACAATTATTTATAAACTAAATGGAAATGATATTAAAGAGTAATGAAAAAAACAGCATCTATGTATTATTGAACAGCAGAACTTTTTTTAATTTAGCATCGAAGAGTGCAGAGCCTTTATTACTGCAACTCACAGTTAACACAGCTAAATGCAGTTGTTAAATATAAGAGGCTTTTAAAATATACCCATAAATACAGAGCTGTCTGGTTTGCTTTTCCTGTAGATCACTAGAGCAAGATTATAAAGATATCAATGTGACAATAAAGATGAACCACTGTCTCTTTAAAAAAAAAAAAAAAAAAATCTGGGGTTTTATATAGGAAAATTTCATAACAGAATAAATTACAAAGACGTATTATTTTTGTATTACATACATAATGTTGTATACTCTAACAGTACTGCAAACCTTCTACTGCCTTTTGCCTGTCATGTGAGCCCAAAATAATACCTGCAATGGCAGTTATGTTGGAGCACCTGGGAGGAGCTGCTGCATTGCTTGGGTACGGGGAGCTGGTGCCAGGCAGGGAGCAGCAAGGTGTTCCCCAGGGTGTGCTGGGTGAAGAGGTGGGGCAGCAGCAGCGGGACAGCCTGGCTCCCGGTGTGGCCGTGCAAGAGGGCAGCAGCAGTGCAGGGTGCAGGTAAGGCCAGGGAGAGGCTACCAGGAGCCTGGGAGAGGGCTCCAAACCCGGGCAACAACTTTGAACTGAATCCCCCAAACCAAGGTATCTGTTTGTGGTGTCTGTGAGGATGTGGTCAGGGAGATGCACCCTGTTTCTGCCACAGGAACTGGTACTGCTGGTGTGTATCTTCTCAGCACTGGGAGGAGTAGCTGCTGGGCCTGTACCTGGAGGAGCCACATCTCTGGTGGCACAAGGGCCTTCTACAGAAGCAAAATGCTCCTTCCTATAAAACATCCCAGCTCATGTGGCACGATTGAGAGCTGGTTTGCATGTTCAGCCTGGTAGCTGAGCTCACTTGGCATTTGAATTCCCACTGAAAAGCCACTCTGACCTTATGAAGGACCAGGAGCTCCATGCCCCACCAGCCAGCACCACTATTCTGTGCTGAAACCCTTTTGCTGCTGCTCTTTCTGGGAAAGATTTGATGCTGTGCCAGGGTTGGGGAGTGGGAGGAAGCCTGGAACAACTGAGAGACATCAGTATCTACTAGGCAGAGGGGTGAGGAGGAAGAAGGATGGCAGGAGGGCCAGCAGCGGATGCCAGCCCAGCCCCCTGTGCTACCCAGAGCAGCTGGCATTTAACTTTGTAATGGTCCACGTCAGTTTGGTTGTGACACCAAAATTGTTGGTGGAGCATCTTAATTTCAATCATTGTTGCAACCAGTAAAGTGTTTCTAGATGAAAGAAGAAGTAAAATTACCTGCACACCAGTGACTCAAATGTCTATGGACACCAGCAGGACTACTGCTGCCAGAGCCTCCTGCGTGCATCCTGCATGGGTGCCGTGAGGTACAGCATCCTGGAGCCAGCCAGGCTCTGCCAAATCAAAGTTCACCGTGTGTTCCCACAGTCGTGCTGGGGAGAAAAGCCTTACACTGCAGGTCTGCTGCTCCTCTGGGTAAACTCTGAGCCGAGCCCAGAGCTGCCTCTGGAGATAAAGGTCATACAGCAGAACAGCTTCAATTCCTCTTCTGAGTCTAAAGGCAAAGTGAGCTGTCCAAGATCCCTGAGGTTGAAAATGTCCCTTGGCCTTCTTTTGACCCTATATACACCTTACATTCTTCCTTTAATGATTGGCATTCGGTGGGTTTGTGCCTTCGGGCACACTGGAGTTGTAGCTGCTTCTTCATCAAAGCAACTGTTTACAGCTGGTTTGAGTTGGATGCCAATAAACAGTATTCTTTTTGTCTCAGAATAAAAAGCAGCTTAAGTTCCTAATGATAAGGATTTTGTGCTTTGTAGAGGAAAAATTCAGCTAGTTTGGGACAGCCAGCCACTTAGCTTAGCAAGTTGGAGTACTTTATACTTCCTGCTAAACTGCCTTTATCTCCTCAAGTGAGCCGGCTATAGATTCTTATCATTGTGGCAGAAGCGATGAGGGTAACATCTTTAGTTGGAAATCATTGGCAACATGTGGAGAAAGCTTAAGATGTTGTCACACTTTAACTTGGTCCTAATCTGTTCAAAGGCAGTTGATACTTTCTAACTGTGCCAGCAGGTAGTGAGAGGGAGTCAAAGACCATCAGGGTGAAATAGCTCCTGCTTTTCTTTGGAGAGTTTATGACTTTCATAAAGCGGACACAAAGACACTGTGGCGGTAACTGTTATTGTCTAAATTAAGAGCTTATGTTCACCCAACCATATTTCATTAACTTGTACACCCAAGCTTCTACATTTCCTGCCTGTTCCATGCAGCGCTAGAAGCAAATCTAAAATATTTTAACGCCTATTGTCAGTGAAGTGACAAGAGCAATGCGTGGGTCAGCCCTGCCTGTCCCGACAGACTGGCCTGTGCATTGTGACCAGCAGCCAGGCGTGTGCTGCACCTCGCCTGCAGCCTCGCCTTCCAGGGCACGCTGTTCTGTGACTTGGGACGTGTGCAGCTGTGAGATCCAAAAGGAGAATTGTCTTCCTTCCAATAACAAATTGAGATACTGTGAACAACCCTTAAATGCCAAAACGTAGGACCAAACTGCTGATGGAGCTGATCGTTTCTAAAGTCATCCTGTGAGTGAGGACCCAGTCCTGCTCCTGATGCTCCCTAAGGAGTTCTGCATCTCACTTACTTGAAGCAAAAGCTGATACAGCTTCTACTCCCTTGTTTTTCTTTAACAGATGATCTTAAGAACATCAGAGCTCTTGATGAGCAAACTTCAATGCATTTCAGCAAATATTGTGTTTTGAAAAAAAGGGCTTTGTCAAATCTGTAAAAAGGACAGTGCAATCAGAGCAGGATTTCTTTTCAACAAGGTATTTAACAAGGCATCTCATCTTTGGAAACATATATGGAACCCCAAGCAACACAATGTAATATTTTGGTGCTTTTATAGAACAATTCCAAGCCATACAAATTTTCTTGCTGAAAGAAAGGAATGTGCTGATAAGATATGAGGGGATTTTGTACACTTTTTCTCTAGCAGGCATCTCTATTTTTTCTGTGCGTGTGTGTATAGTATATATACATATACTTAACCAGAAGTTAAGTAGTATTTAAGTATTTCAGCTTTGACCTACTTACAACTTTTCATTTAATTAAAAAAAAATCTGAAAAAGTTAATAAAATGTTTAGACAAACCTTTCAGTCTTGTGAGCTTAAAGGAATAATCCTCTTTGCATGCCTAATAATGTTGTTGGTGTCTAATGGGATTTCATTTTCACACATGTGGAAGTGTCCTGTGTTATAAATGTTTGACTGCTGGAATAACTTAAAACCTGTGCAGCCGTTTCAGGCAGGAGGAGGGCCTGGGCGTGCTGTAGGGCCCTGCTTACTGATAAATCTCTTTGTATGGCTTTGGAGCATCTAGTTTACTAAAGCCTAAATACAAACACAGATGCTGATAGCTGAGTCTTAGGACTCAGTCTGACTTAGTCTGTCAACCATATTTGGCCTTACAGAAGCCAGGAGGTTTTCATAGTTCTGTGTCTAATCTTAAAAATTCAGTTTATAGAGCAACTTTAGTAGTCAACAAAGAACAACCAGGCTCGTCTGTTCTTTAATTTAAAAAAGATTAATCAGATGTTTCAAGTCTTTGAAAACACTGTATTAAGAGGAGTATTTATTTTTCATCCTAATATTAATAGCAAGTAATTGACATAAACTTAATAAGAGTCACTTCATGTTACAAGAATAAATTGCCAGGCATTGCAGCAGACACCTTTAGTTACCTGAGTCTTGGGGGTTTGTGTTGGGGTTTTTTAGTGTTCCTTTCCCTTTTTTAGTGGTCCTTTTTACAAAGCTCCATGCCTCTGGTAAGTGTCTCTTGTTTTTATCAGAAGAGCAAACTTTGTGAAAGAAGGACTATGAAGAGAAACCATGTGAGATGACAGGGGGAGAAAAATTTCATCCATTAAGGGTCAGCCTAAAAGAGCACGACTTAGAGCAGAATATAGCTGGAACTTTTGTGAGACAAGCAGCAACTTTTCATGCTCAGATGGGGATTCTTGGGTTAAATTGCTATCCTTGAGTTCTGAACTTGGAAAGGTATTAAAGTGGAATTAAACCTTTACACAATCCTGCTCTTGTGTCATTCAGGATTTTTTTGGGTTCTGTTTAATTGTACATCACAGCAGGGTTCTGAGTGACTGGTGCTTTAAAGAAATGAAGGGTAGGGTTAAGTCTGCAGCCCACTGCTCCCTGCTAATCCTTCTTGTTCCTTGAAGAAGGATTTACTTTTGCTGCCAGCTTGTGAAAGACTTTCCTCCTCCCGAAGAGATTGTTGTGGCTTTCCTGGGGAGGTGTGGTTGCTATAGCAGGGAGTCACGCCTGGGTATTCTCTCAAACCCTACTGAGAATGGGCCAAAAAAGAGCCAAAGAAGAGTAAAACTGGGGATTAAAAAATGGAACAATGGGAGACAGGAAGATAGGAGTGGGAACAAATGGGAATTACAGCACCAAAAATAATGCAAAGTGACAAAAAGAGGAAATAGAAAAATAATAGCTGACAGTTGGACTGAAAAGACAAACACTACAAAAGAACAATTTATTTTCAACCAGCAAAGAACATAAAAAGGCATCTGGGAAATAAGACACAGCCCGATGTTGAGGACTTTTTTTTGTTCTTACTGTATTGCAAACATACATGCGGCAAGTACACAAAACTGCTCCATGCTTTCCTCTCAGTTCCACCTTTGCCACAATCTGTTTATTTGAAATGAAACCTTCTTTGGTTTTAAACTGCGTGTGTCTTTATTTACTGTTAAATGATGTCTCTAACTGTGTCTGTTCCTAGGGATTAAAAATAGGGTAATTCTGGGCTTTTCATATTAAATATTGTTATGCATATCAATAGTGGTAGAAAAGATCCAACTTTGCTCAAATTCTATTCTTGAATGCTTTCCAGAGAAACAACTGCCTCCAGTGGGCACTTGGTTTTGCTGCTGCTTGGAGACAAATTCCTTAGCTCATGCCATGGCAATGCCCTGACACCTCCACCTGGCCCTGCCCCAGGCTGTGCCCCCTCCTCGCCCTGCTGCAGCTGACTCCTCACTTGGCTCAGCCAGCTTCTCCCTTTGTCAAAGAGTTTTCCTCTAGCAGTGTAGAAATGTCATATATAATATATATAATAAGTGTAATATTTTACACCTAACCCCCTTTGCTCTACTGACAGACCATAGCCTAATTTTACAAATATTCGAATATTTCTCAGTGAAAGAAGCCAAAATTTTCATTCAGTGTAAAATTTGTCACAATACAAATAGAATTTTAAAAGGAACCAGTACTACATCCAACAGCAAATCTCTCTGAATGCCTTTCCTGCACCCTACTGCTTTATATACAGGGGAGGCAGAGAGATATAATAGATGAAACATTTTGTTTATGAAGTGTCTATGTTTTGTTTTATTTCACATGTTTTTGCAATATAGATAACAGATTACACCACAGAGCTTTCATTGCCTTGTGCTATAAAGATACTATAAAGCCTTTCTGGGTATTAATAATAGATTGTGTTGATGAGTTTGGAGAAGCTGGCAATAGACCCCCCACTGCAAAGACATTAACACCACAGGACTAAGGTATCTTTCCCTTGCAAATCAGTTGCTAAATTGGCTGTGCTGATGAGTTTGGGCACAAGCTCTCCACTAGCATCACTGCAGCAGGCACAGGAAGTGATTTTGCTTTATACTGGCAAATAACGTTTCTTCCTCTCAATGCTCTTAGTTGTGAGAAAAGCGTTGTGTAAATTCTTTCCCTAAGTCATTCTTGCCAGCCAAGAAATAACTTAGAAATTACATTTGAATTGCTTTGACACGATTATTTTTTTCTGTAGAAGTGAAAACCAGGCCAGTGAATCACAACAGTACAATTTCCCTGCTTATGGGCCCTTTAGGGTGAAATCTCATATAAAAATTGCATTAGAAGATTTTCCCCATGTTGTTGGTGATGTAAATTCAGTGTGCCATTTAGTGAACAAGAAGGATAAGATGTCTATCAGAGCAGAGCCCCGAGCAGGGCTGTTCCACAGGGCCCCTCCATGGGCCACTTCATCCACTGGATGTTGGCCAGGGCGCAAAGGGAGGAGATGAAGGTGGCTTTAATTTAATTTGTGTAAATATCTGAATAAAAATCCAAAGGAAAAAAAAAAAAAAAGGAGTGCCCGTTCTGTTTTGGTGACCACTGCCCCCAGCTAGGTAGAGCTGTGGCAGAAGCACAAATGCCCCCAGAAATACAATGTTTTTATAGCCCATCTGTGTGATTTGCAGAATGCAAAAAGCACAGCAGCGGAAGCCCATTTAGCCTCTTTGAAGCTCATGGACAAAAATAACGTTATCTCACAAATGTTTGCACTGCCTAGAAATACAATTCTAACAAAATCACATATTTTGTTAATTCATTAAGTCTTCTTAATTGCAGCCCTAGCTTTATCAATTCAATTGGTGCCCTTAACTTTTATAACAGTTTCTGTTCTACAGGAAAGATTAGGAGAAAATTGCAGCCATAATCTGTACAGTGCAATTGCTGTGCTATAAAGAGGAATGGGAGTAGCTGAGAAGAGCAATTGGATTCCCAAAGGTGGAGCACAGTAGAGCAATATCAGTGACTTTGTAAATGAAAAATTGTTTTAATTCCCTTCTAACAGCAATAATTCTATTCTTCATAAATTTTTCCATCAAAGTGTTGTATGGAAAAATGCTATAAAATAGAACAGCATGGCAGTGATGGAAGACAGTTGAACAAAGTGGTCAATTAGGGGATGAAAATTAAGCAAAGAGAAGAATTCATTGTGTCACATTCTGCTCAAAGCGAGAAACTGCTCTGCACTTTGCATTTTATGTTGTACTTTATAGTTAAGGGAGATGTAACTATTTAGGTCATTCTGGTCCCACTTGAGCAAGTTGCATTAGGCTGTGAGCTTTAAATTCTGTGCTTTTGTCTAAGCATTCCAGTTCCATCCCAGAGCTGCTGGTGCCCACATGTTTGAGGAGGCCAGCGAGTGCTGGTGGGCACAGTGACGATGGCTGCTGGTGGCTCTGACCGTGCCCCACCAGCCTCAGAGCATGATTTGGCATGGGATACCATAGTTATATAGTTATTTTAGCCATCAGCTTCTCTTGGCAGGGGAGTACAGCACTCCTCACAGAAATACAGGTGAAATATTTACATGAGGAAAAAGTCACTCATTACCAAGATAGGTAATATGTGAGTCCAAACCTACATTTTAAAGTGCAGATTTAACACAGGTTTTCACCAGTAGCTGGTGTTCATACTACAGCACCTGTGGATAGAGGGTTAATAAATATTTTCTTCAGTTCTCCCTGAAGAATAAAAAGGTTTCTTTGTTTTAGTTTCTCTCTAAATATTACAGTTTTTTTTCTAGAAACTTTTAAATTTTGCACATTTTATTACTACTTGATGAAAGGAAATTATCTTTCTTATACTGAAGTTTCAGCTATGAAATTGGCTTTAATAAACTATGTAATTATTTCATCTGCAGGGAAAATATTTTAAATGGATTATTTCTTTTTTAAGGAGGTGGGGGGTTTCAAATAATAAATTTATAATATCCCTGTTCTGCTTTACTGCATTCAGGATCTTTTGTGTATTCTGAATTGAGTGCAACCAAGCAACAGTTTTTGCACTTTATAAGCACCCATAAACTGTAAGATACTAATGTTCAAGTCCTGTGCTGGAAAAACCCCATGCATGCTGTTTTTTCAATCCTATGTCATCTAAAGAAAGAATATAAAAAATTATCCCAAAGAGCAAGGTACAGCTATCTTTCATTAGTCATTTAATTTCTTCGCTTAATAAGACTCAGTTGTGTGAAAAACATACTATGTTTTACTCTAGATCTACCTTGTTTTGTAGCACAGGAGTGTGGAGCAAACTTCCAGCATCAGAGCAGGCCAACAGGGATATCCCAGCAGAGGGAAAAACGTCACACGTAGAGACTGCACCAAAAGTACTTACAAAAGCTGTGACCACTACCTTTGCATATTTATTGAATAAAGAAAAGCCAGGTATCTGCTCTGATTGCTGCAACACATAATGTCAGAATAACACAGAAAGGGAAATGACTGAAAGTCTCTGATAGGTAGGAAGCAGCATCTGTCCTCTTGCATACATCAAACACAGCTTAATAACTTCCTATTTACTGCTTCATGGCAGAGGCCCAGTAAATAAACAACCTGACTGAATTAGTCAATTTTTCTACCTTTGTCCTGTGTAACAAACCTCTTGAACCACGCTTAATGTGAATGGCAAATTTCACACTGCACACGGACATCTCTCAGCACAGATTAAATTAGTTATAATAAAACAATTAAAATCTATTTGCCCACAGACAGGAGGAAATGAAGGACCTGGCTGAGCCACAGAAAGGTAAAGGGTGGGTTGTCAGGGCACCAGGAGAGTAAACAGCAGAGCCGTGATTCTCAGGAGCAAAGCAGGGTCAAACTTACTGCGAGATAACTGCGCGGGACATAATAAATCAGGGGTCCCTATTGCACTCCAGATGGCTGTGCCATGCAGGAAGGCACAGTGGATCATGAAACTGTGGTTGTTTCTAAGGATTACTGATTCAGCCTGCCTTCACAGGGATATCCTAACAAATAAAATCTTTATGGCCTCTTCCGCTGAACATTTTCATCTACTGGTTAAAGTCAGGACATGTCTTAGCATTTTCATTGCCCCAGTACATATGCAAAATTAATTTAAGTTCACACAGTTTTGGCTGGTAAAGACTTTTTGATTATCTAGTACTGTAAAGTTGCTTCACAGCATTTATTGTAAATACTCTGATGGACAGACAGGCCATTGTTCTGGGCTTTAGCTTGGCTGAGTCCCCCAAGTGTTCCAGGCATAGAGACAAACACACTTAAAAACTCCTAAACCTATTGAGTTGTCTTTCAAAATTGTCCAGGCAACAGAATGTATTTATAAAACTCCACAATCATTGATTCAAAACAAGGTTTTCTTGTTCTGCTTTTCTTCTTTGTCCTCTTTGAACGGTTTTCTCTGGAATGTTTTCGTTGTGCTTAGGAGTTGGAGATTTCCTGCGGCTTCTAATAAAGGCATTTGATTTCCACTCTCCACATACTTTAACACATCCAAGGATTTTGAGGTTTGACATTAGCTTAAGAGAGCTGGAGATAATCAGCCATGGGGGTAAAAAGCCAGAGTTATGCAAATTATTTCTAAAATGTATAGAAAGCAAAAAAAATATTCCTTTAAATGTGGTTGGTGTGGGACAGAGTCTTTGTCTCAGCACAGAATATCTGTGTGCTCCCCTTCAAATTTATGGCTTTGATTGAAACCTGTAAAGGGGTGATCTGTAAAGTATTCCTGCTATCCTACACTTCCCAACAGGTTTATTACCATTCGTTTATAAAATGAACAGTCTAACGAGCAGTGGTTTAGATCACAGCTATCAAAGTCTGGTCATTTGTCAAGATTAGTTTCCTGTTGTGAGATTGCCTTGTGCAAAAAGAGTGCATAACCTTGTGTTCCTCTTGGGAAGCTGAAAAAATACCTATAAACACCCTATAAGATAGGTTTAATGAAAAATTTATAATCTCGGAATTCAACCCAACACGCTGTTCTCTATGTGTGTGTGTGTATTTGTATGAATGCAAGTTATAATACAGAGTACCTGTGTACAGGGGAGGGAATTTTCCTGACAGGAGTTAAATTCGGGATATGAAATCCGTGCAGTATTGTCAGGGCAATTTAACGTTCGTTTGAACGAGTTAATCTGTACTGATGACAGTGTAATTCGTTATAGGTAAAATGCTGCCTTGGGAAGAGCTGTTGCAAAAGCACCATTTTTACGGGAATAGTCGGTTGCCAGTAAATAACAAAAAGTATTTGCTATTCATGTCAGATATATTTATTTTGAAGAAAAAGAAAAAACACCAACATTCGCTAAGGCAGTACGACAGCGAAGCTACAGGTCAGGGAAACAACAGGCTCCACAGGACAAGGAGGTTACCTTCGTGTCCCTGTTTAAGGGAAGGTGCAGGGGATTTATGCTTTCCTGCGCTTTTCTTCTTGAAATTATCTGTAAACTGTATTGTGCGGTTTGCTCGGAGACAACCGGCGGCGGCCGCAGCCCGTCCTGGAGCGCTCCCGGCGCTGCAGCGCCGCTCCCGGTGCCAAAGCCCTCCCGGGGAAGGCTCCGCGTTCTCCCCGGCCGGAGAGGGAGCCGGGCGCCTGGCAGGTCCCCGGAGCCCGAACGCGAGCGGTCCGCAGCGCAGCCCGCACTGCCCGACGCGCGGCACGGGCAGCTCGGGGCCAGCCCGGCCCGGCTCGGCCCGGCCCGGCTCAACCGGGCACGGGCAGCTCGGGGCCGGCCCGGCTTAACCGAGCACGGGCAGCTCGGGGCCAGCCCGGCTCGGCCCGGCCCGGCCCGGCTCAACCGGGCACGGGCAGCTCGGGGCCGGCCCGGCCCGGCCCGGCCCGGCGGGGACCGGAGGCTGCGGGAGATGGGGGAACAGAGCCTTCGCACCAGCTCTGCCCCTCCTGAGGTCTCCAGGTGTGCCCCGTCCTGAGGGCATCCCCTCGGACAGAGAGGCCAGGCTGGGTTAAATGAGTCAAGTGGGTTTAAGCAATTAAACACAAACAAATATTATAGTGCACCTTTCTTTCTTTCTTTCTTTCTTTCTTTCTTTCTTTCTTTCTTTCTTTCTTTCTTTCTTTCTTTCTTTCTTTCTTTCTTTCTTTCTTTCTTTCTTTCTTTCTTTCTTTCTTTCTTTCTTTCTTTCTTTCTTTCTTTCTTTCTTTCTTTCTTTCTTTCTTTCTTTCTTTCTTTCTTTCTTTCTTTCTTTCTTTCTTTCTTTCTTTCTTTCTTCTCTCTTTTCTTCTCTATTTTTTTCTCTTTTCTTCTCTCTCTTTCTTTCCTTCTTTCCTTCTTTCTTGTGTTAATCTTTTCAGATATAAAATTGTGTAGAGATAAAAATATTTTCTGCTTAGGAATTTGCTGGCTAAAGCATTGTAAGGAAAACCTTGCGGACAAAGCAAACTGAGGGTATGGAATAAGCCATGCTGTCCGTGGCAGTGCCCAGGGTCCTGCGTGACATCAGTTTCCTGTTGATAAATTTAATTCATTATATAGGTGAAAAAAAGCCACTCGGTCCACCTTGCACTGCTGTTACCTCGCAGCTGTGGCCGTGCTAAGGTGTGTGCTGACCAGGCTCCCAGAGCGGTCACTCCTAGGGACACTGGGGAACACCCCGGTTCCCGTCTCCTAGCCATTTTCTGGATGCCGTGAGCAACCATATTGACATTTGCTTTTCCCTCCTGCCCACCGCCTCCAGCCCTTTGCTGAGGGCTCGTACTGCCATTTTCCTGCACTTCTCAGCTCAGACAAAATGGAGGCTCTGGAGGAATGAATAACTACCACAGCCTTCGCCTTCTAAAATCAGAGAGAATTGCCTTTTTTGTGAAAAATTATAATTTTGATGACAGAAAAAAGTCAGCATACCCCATGCTAAAAGGCAGAATCTAATTTTTTTTTCCTGTGAGCACGCTGGTGCAGTGGTGTTCATTTCCTTGCTGAAATGTAAATGTTCGTGCACCTTGCACTGTGATGTATTGCCATAACAGACACTGAATTTCAAATCACCAGCACGCCATGTGACACAGGGATGTAACAGCAATCCGTCTTTATTTGAGGCAGCCCTTTTCTGAAATCTCACTTAGGGAGATTCCCAGTTGCCATTAGGAAAGCAAAATAAAATTAATCTAAATAATTCTAACTTAAACCTAGAACATTAATGATGGATGAAAGACAGGGTTTACAGAGCATTAATAAGAACTAGTCCGGATGCAGTGTGTGTTCTAGGGTCTGTGATTATACTGGTAATTTGACAGATTGTATCACTGCCTATCTCTGCCAAAGGATGTTTCACACCATTTAAAATGCACAGTACTTCCTTCAGAGACAGGTTGTTCTGGAATAACTCAACATCCAAAGAAAAGCTGTGTTATTTCACTCCTCTCTTTATTGATTGCATGTGTACAATCATGTGTGTATGCTCACGTGCTGACTTTGCCTCAGCAAAAGCACAAAGTTTTAATGCTCATTTCTGTGTATGTCAGCCTTCTCAGAGACAGACAATACCAAAAATGGAAAGTCTGTTCAGAATAGGGCTTAAAAGCTGAAGCCAGAGACCCTGCATAAAACAAAGTACGAGTTGGTCCTTCTTCTAAAAGGTGAATCGAAATACATTTGTGTTTAAGCAGTTATCCAACTTTGGGAGCTCCCTTTTGTTTCTCATTTTGAAAAGGAAAAAAACCACTGAGATAAGGACAGATCTTAGTGGACTTTGTCCAGGAAAGGTGATGTAGGGAATCTCAAGACCAAAGGAATTGAGATTTGAAGAAATTGCATGCCTGTGCTATTTCCAAGCCTAAGGATGCAAGTCTTGCCATGTCCAGAAGCATGAGCCAGGCTGATCTGTGCAGGCATTGCTGGATTTAGATCCACGCAGCGTATGCTCCTCTTGACTTTGCTGCCTCTTGCTTGCAGGCTGTTCGCTGCCAAGTGCAGCGGCTGCATGGAGAAGATCGCTCCGACGGAGTTCGTGATGCGCGCCCTGGAGTGCGTGTACCACCTGAGCTGCTTCTGCTGCTGCGTCTGCGAGCGCCAGCTGAGGAAAGGGGATGAGTTTGTCCTCAAGGAAGGGCAGCTGCTCTGCAAAAGTGATTATGAGAAAGAGAAAGACTTGTTGAGCTCGGTCAGCCCAGACGACTCAGACTCAGGTGAGCTTTTCCCACACCTGCTCTGACTGGAAAAGCTGCATGGGTCTGTAGAGCTTTTGTATAGAAAAGTGCATCATTTTCACATCCACTTCATATATATGCAAGTGCCACCTATGCAAATTTGCAGGCACAGCTGGAAACATTCCTACTGGCAGTCTGCTTTCCCTAACCTAACTCCCTTCCTTAACCTCCTTAGTAAAAGACAAAATCTTTTTGCTTTCATCAATGTGTTTTTCTGTAAGATCATAAAGCACGAATCAGACTGACTTTAGCTACCCAAGGTCTCACTCAAGTGAGGCATCAGTATGCTGTTCTCTGCAGGCATTCTTCCATCCCTTTAACATATTTTTTCAGGGGATCTTCTTCATATAAAATTTCAGCACTAAACTAGGAAAATGGGCAGAGCAGAAATATGATTTTCAAGAGGAATCTCTCTGCCAGTTACAAATAGTACCTTTAAGAAAGATTGCAAGTGCAACACAGAAGTACTGAAGAGAATCTGAAAGTAACTGAGATGTGGGCTTGTGCCATCCTAATTGCACACTTGTTTTCCAATAAAATATATAAGAAAATAAACAGTTACCATTCTATTACATGTACAAGTGACATATTTGCCTCTGGTTTATGGGAAAATGTGTTACTCTACTTTAACTGGTAGCAGAAATTATCCATAATTTCTAATCTGAGAGTCCTGTTCTCCACATTGCTAAAATATGTATTTCCACATCAGGAATGCCTCAAGACAAAGGTCTCTGCAGACTTGGCAAGGCTGGGACCAGGGCCATTCTTGGAGCAGTGTTTTAGTTATTGTCATGCTGTGTTTGCAGGACCCTGAGTGCTCTGCTCACTAAATCTCAAGTCACAGGATCTGGGCTTTTGGTGAATGTGCCTGGGGCATCTGAGTTTCCTCTTGGACCGTCAGTGTACCTTGCCCCACACCAGCTCCAGTGACCCACTGTGCACCTGCCTCGTGTCCACCAAAGCCCAGCTCGTGTGAGGCTGTCCCCACGCTGGGCCAGCTCACAGGCAGCTCTCCCCACTGCTGTCCTCACCCACACACCTGTGCTGGCAGCTGCATTTGGCATCGGCTTTGAGCAGGGCTCCTCTTCGGGACCAGGCTGGCTTGTGATCTGCACTGAGGAGCTACCACGGTAGCACAAACCAGTCTTGGTTTCAACTTCATCTCCCTTTGGCACAAAGGGGAGTTTCTTAGTCCTGGAGATGCCTTTTTTTCCTCATTATTCTCTGTTAGTCAAACCCAAACCTGAAAAACAAGCTGACAAATTAAACAAGTTGTTTGTCTCCCATTGTCTAACAGTGAAAACACTGATCTCCCAGGGGTCTGCGTGAGAACACACAATCTGCAAAGCCCTGGCTGAGAATGTGTCCTGCTTCAATCAAATATTTATCCACTGGACACAAAAGTAACTCTCCAATGAGCAGTATTAATCCTCACAAACCTTTCCTTAGAAATGGCATGCTGGAAAGTTAATAATGTCGTGGTTATTAAAATGACTGAACTTCTCTTTAATCATTAGGCCAAAGATGCTTATTAAAGTAAAAGGTAATTAGACTGCTAGGTGCATAATAATCAGACCCTAAAATGAATTAAAGTCTAATTTGTTGATTCCCCAAATGTAGTCTTTCAGTATATAAAAAATTCCGTGTGTTTCTTCATGTTGAAGTCCCTATAATAAAGTGAGAGTGTTTTCTGAAAGAAAAATCAGTAGTCTGGTCAAATAAAATATGCTGAGTTGAAAAGCTGATTTTCTCAACAAAATGTGTATTTACCCATCAACCTTTGCCACTGTGCTTGAGATTTCCCAGGACAATATATTAACACATGTAATATCACCAGATTGTATGAGTATGCAGAATTTAATCATAGAAAATACAAAGAATCTTTTTGGTCTACACAAGCACATAGATACTTGTATGCATTTACTGAAAAAGAGAAGTTTGTGCTTGTACATGCAGACACATTTCAAAGCACAGAGGAAGACTACAGATGTTTTCTGTGGGAAGTGAAATGAGATGACAAAGATTATATTTAATATTGTCGCTGGAGCTTCAGAACATTCGGAAAAAAAGTATTCAATAACTGGAATCTGCACTATGTTTAGCTATATGGGCTTTGAGATACTTGTGTGATACTTGCTTTATGCTGTTTTGCTGCCGTAGCAGTGTGGGCAGCAGTACCTGTCTGCAGGTAGTGCTTCAGGAGAAGCAGCTAAAGGTGTTTATCTGGTGCTGGCATCAGGGCAGGTGAGCACATGGGACCAAGAGGTGCTGGAAAGGCACAAAGTGTCACTGTGCCCAGTTCCTGGAAATACTGAAGCATTTTCTGAGTTTCCATCTCCTGATCAGTCCCATGTCCTCAGTTAAAAATTGAAAACATTTTTATGCTTTTGTGGCATTTCACTTAGGAAGAGAACACAGATCTAAGATAGTCTCTTCCTGCCCACAGCTGCTTTAGGTATTCAAATAACCATGGGACAATAGTTGAACCAGTTGACTGAAGAGCAGTTCTCAAACATCCTGTTTTCTTGGTGGAACAAGTGCAATTATATATCCTTTTTTCACCAGTCAAAAGTGATGATGAAGATGGAGATGTTAAGCCCACTAAAGGCCAAGTAACCCAAGGAAAAGGAAGCGATGATGGGAAGGACCCAAGAAGACCTAAACGACCAAGGACAATACTTACTACACAGCAGAGACGGGCATTCAAAGCATCCTTTGAAGTGTCTTCTAAGCCCTGCAGAAAGGTGGGTGCTTCACCAGGGACGAGTCAGCCCTGACACCAGGCCACAGTTGCAGACAGCCCTGCCCCTTCCTGGGGCAACAGCAGTTCTCTGGGGTGAAAACAGAGCATTCTTTTCTCAGAAGTCTTTTATGGGTAAAATTTAGTGTCATTTTCCTCAGCTCAGACTTGTTGTTCAGTAGTTACAGAACTGGTAGCACCATCAGGGGCAGAACTTGGCAACGCTATGCAAAAATATGATGAATTAAAAAATGTAATTCCATACATGCAGTTTGTTTTAAGTACAAACATTCCTCCTAATAAAACTGATTCGTGTTTTTTGGGGTTTTAGTGGTTTTGTGGGGGGTTTTGTGGGTTTTTTTTTTATTTTTATTTTTTTAACTTATGCAAAATTGCATCATTAAGCATTTCCTCCTGCAGGTCAGAGAAACATTGGCAGCTGAAACAGGGCTCAGCGTGCGAGTCGTCCAAGTCTGGTTTCAAAACCAAAGAGCAAAGGTAGGCTGTTCGTCACATTCTCAAGAGTCAAATGCAGGCTGTGCCCCATCAGGAGCTCTTGCCCTGGATGCAGCTCACGCTGCAGCAGTCCCACAGCTGAGCTCTGCGTGTTCTGCCTGCTCTGCTCTCTACATCCACACTAGAAAGGCAGCTTCCAAACACAGACATTAAATTCCTATGCTCAAAGCAACTCAGGGTTGGGAGTAAATTTTGCATGCAAATCTGAACTGGAAACTGAAATGTTTAAGCTTAGAATTGAAACTGAACCCACAGCAGTGTGTGCGTAAGTATAAATGGTCTGTGTTAACTGATGTTTGCAGGGAGTTTTGTAAGGAAAGAGAATTGTTGCATCTGGAGCTACCAGATTGTTCTGTTCTGCTTCTTTCAGATGAAAAAACTAGCACGAAGGCACCAACAGCAGCAGGAGCAGCAGAACTCGCAGCGACTAGGACAAGGTAGGGGATTTGTGAAAAAGCAAAGTGAGAGAGAAAGAATCTGCAGTTGTCTAGAAGTGCCATTCCCACATGACACTTTAGTACAGCGATCCAGGTCTGTGGGTGACGTGTGCCATCAGCACTGGAAGGACACAAAGGTGTGCCAGAGTGCCCACGCCAGGTTACCCCAAGTTCTCCCGGTGGGATCAGACCCCAGAGGTGCTCCTGCAGAAGCTGTTACCTCATTCCTGGTAGAAATGTGCCACGTGGAGAGGTCTGCACTGGAGGAAATCTCCAGGAGGTTTGCCCCAGACAGATCCTTCAGTTTGTTCTCTTCTCCAGTAAGGGGCACAGTGCTCAGCTGGGAATCTGCACAGGCATCAGCGTTACTGCCCCAGCCAAGGCTTGGAGAGCCCCTTCTGTGCCCCCACAAGTGTCTGCACCCCAGGGCAGGCACTGCACACAGGCACTGGGACTTGCTCTGCTGCTCTGTGGGTACTCTTGAGTATCTCCAGCTCCCAAGACCTTGCAGCCTCAAATCCTCGACTTCACCCAGAGCAGAAAAACTGGGACCAGTTAGAGAATAACTGGGCTCTGTCAGACAGAGTACACAGACTTTGGGAGGAGAGGGTACAGGACCTAGGAGCTCCAGAAATTATGTAGAAATTACAAGTCTCTCAGCTTATTGCTCAGGGCTCTACGCTCGGACAAAATTTGGAAAGTTTCTCTTACTGACAGCATACCCCTGACTGCATTTGCTAGGGTTCCTTGTTGCCACTGATTCTGCCCTGTTCCCCAGCGGTAACTGTTCCTCCCCTTTGCTTTGCAGAAGTAATGTCCAACCGAATGGAAGGGATGATGACATCTTACACACCGCTTGCACCACCACAGCAGCAGATTGTAGCAATGGAGCAAAGCAGTTATGGCACAGACCCATTTCAGCAGGGTCTTACCCCTCCTCAAATGCCAGGCGACCACATGAACCCCTATGGTAAGGCATGCCTCATTCTGCCACATCCCAAGTAGCTGGGTCTGTGTGCTGGATCACACACCACAGGGGCAGCAGCTTTACTGGCTTTTAGAATATTTTTTCTGGGATTTGTACCAGGGAATTTGTACCAGTCTGTTTCATATGTGTATTTTCTTTTACACATAGGGGGGTAGAACAGAGCTCATCTCAAGCTCTGGACACCTTTCAGAACTATTGCACAGTATAATTCTGATAAATGATAAGCAAACAAC
The DNA here is from genome assembly GCF_048771995.1 of Taeniopygia guttata. NCBI lineage: Eukaryota > Metazoa > Chordata > Aves > Passeriformes > Estrildidae > Taeniopygia > Taeniopygia guttata. The sequence continues at coordinate 11,112,532 of NC_133042.1, forward strand.
ATCACCTCTCCAAGCTCCAGTTTTTAAACCACTGTCCAAGACACTGAAAAATAAACAGTAGCAAATTCTAGCTCCTTCACAAATTTTTCCTTTTTTCTTAGAAGCTTTGAGGAAAAAGTGCCTTCAATAAAGAGAAGTAATCTATTCATTACAAAATGAATAAGCAGCCCTGTAAGACCACTCAGATTGGATGCGTGGATTTGTTAAAGAACAGTTCTTGAGCTACTAAGAGATGGGTTACCACAGGACATTTCTCCTGCATAGCTTTATTCTCTGTCCCAAATCAAGATGACGGTTTTCTTTCACGATTGCTTGACCCCACATCAAACGCATTACAAGCACTAAATGCACAATTATTGGTTTTGGACAATTGCAGTGTGGCATTTAAAAAGCATGTCAGAGGATTTTTCAGACTGTGATTCTCGGCCTTGCGGTAGCCCACAAGGGCCTGTTTCAGACTCTGTTCTGCTGACCAGGAGCACTTCACTGTAGAGGCTCACAGGCGCATCACTGTCCCCAGCACAGCGTGCACAGGCCAACAGGAAACCTGCTTTGGGTCTGTGTCGTTACTTTTGCCACTGAGACAAGTCCATGGTGCACACCAGGAAGTTTGGGAGGCCCTGTAAGGAGCTGAGGACATATGAAGTGCCCTCGAGCATTAGGTAGCTTGTGATTTTGTTGGTTTGCTTGGCTTTCTGAGTAAAACTCCTTGGGAAGTAGATTCTGTGTTCCAAAAGAGGTGCAGGGGATGGCACAAAGCCCTTTTGAATGAGAATGTAAGGAAAAAGAACCAGACTAACACTTTCGCAGAGCCCCCAGGACTTGAGCTAGAGCTTTTTCTGGTACCTTCAGTGTTGGAGTAAGCTGAAATTTTAGTTGCTAAGGGAAATCAAGGGTGCTGTTCCAGACCAGTTATAAAAGAGTGGAATTTTTTGAAAGGAGAGCATGTTTACAACTGTAGCTTACTTGAGGCCAGGGGAACTACGTCTCTTCCTGGGTCCTGTCACACTGGTAGAACTTTTGCCTAGTGTGTATGTGAAGCCCAGTACGATCGTGGCTCTTAGACCGTGCTTCCCTGTCACGTGCACCCTGGTTCCACCTTTCTTGACAGTCCTGGTGCTTCCATGAGTGCCAGAGCCCACGGAGAAGCTGGGGACCTGCTCTTCCCCAGCATCGTTGGCTCCTGCTGTCAGCCAAGGCTCTGCTTTGTGCTGCTGACTGAAATTGAAATGAAATCCGGCAGGTGTGGGTGCACGGCTGCCGGCTGACCCCCGTGGGCTGGTTTCAAGCCCTTCTCCTCGCAGGTCAGCCCCTCACGGCCGAGGCTGGTCAAGGTGTGAGCACAGGAGCGTTCCCGTTTGCTGCAGCGCGCAGCACGCGAGCATCCGCGTGTGCTGCGTCCTCCCCTGGCTGCGCAGCACCCGCCTAACGTGTGCGTTTCATTTGCAGGAAACGACTCCATTTTTCATGATATCGACAGTGATACCTCTTTAACTAGCTTGAGCGACTGTTTTCTTGCCTCTTCCGAAGTTAACTCCATGCAGGCTAGAGTAGGAAATCCCATTGACAGGCTGTACTCTATGCAGAGCTCCTATTTCGCCTCATGAAAATAAAGAAAACTAACAGCCGGCGTGTGTTTAGCCAGTGACTTTTCCAGTGCAGACTCTACAGCCATATGTTGCCCAGCTCTTCCTTCACAGTGACTCTACTGCCTCTGGACTGCAAAGAGCATTTTTTTAGGAAGACTGTCTCCGTTTGCATATATGTGTATGTATGTATATATATTTTAATACCTACATACATACATACATATAGAGAGAGAGACAAAACACATCCACCCGTCCCATACCCTTGATTCCCAGCTGGCGCCAGACCACAAGACAAGCACGGAAGGAACAGAAGAACCTGCTCATCCTCAGCCTTTGATCTGGTTTGGTTTGAGCTCATCATCTTAAAAGAAATGGATTTTGTGGAAAGCTAGACCTTTTCCTCCTCTCTCTTCTCCTTTCTTTTGGATGTCTAAACTATTTTTTTTTTAGCCACTGATACTGACATCAGTCAACCATATGACAAATAAATCAAAAAAACTGGAGATTCCTCCTTTTCTTACTGCATGATTCATACTATGTTGTGGATAAATTGCCATTTGAACTGTGAGAAGTTAATGTAAATGTGACGTTCAACATTTGTTTCCTTTCTACACTTTTTCTACATAACCTAGATCTGCTCATTAGTTTATAGCCCTTATGGATATGATACTGAGGAAACTGGTTAACAGTATTTGTGGTGAAAGTGATTTCAGAGTAAGAAAGGTCTATGACCCTGGAGAGGAGATGCATGTTAGGGGCAGAGGCATTTAGGTTAGTATTGATCTTAAATAATTAAAACTAAAGGTGCTTACAAGACAGATATACTTAATTTTTTCTAAAGTGTGAGATTAAAATATTTACATTTGTTTGTAAGTATTGCAATGCCAAATTTCAAGTCTAGACCATGATTGGCAAAGAAGTGTTTTTCATTCTGTTCTGTTTATTTGTTTTGCATGAGGCATAAATCTGCTGTTCTCTATTGTCCATCTGGAATAATTAAGCACTCCTTTAGTTACCTTGCCTCAGCAAGAATCAAGGATACACAGTTCTAGCCTGAAACACCAGAAGTCCTGAAATGTGCACCAGCCAGGAACAGGAAACTATGAAAGAAATTACAATGGGAAGTTCAGGTATGTTGAGCTGAAATTCTACCACGGTCTGCAAATCCCCCCGTGCCAGGACCCATGGCTGTGGTGCCAGCTGAGTGATCAGTGCCAGGACAGGGTGTCGCCCAGCTGAAGTCTGTCTCTGAGGCTGAAGTTTAAGCATATGTCATATAGATTTTTGTAGGACAGAAAATATCATAAATAATAATAGTATAGCTATAAATATTGCCTGGTGATAATTATAATGCGGAGAAGCAGACAAGTACAGTCATGGCTCTCAGTAGAGAAAACTTCATGGGGAATATTTGCCAGGGTAATATCAGTAATTATAGGGTGTGTTCAAAATAGAGCTCATGGGGAAAGATTGGCAGGATAGGCACTTTCTTAAATAAATACCTTTAATATATTGACCATAATAGCTGAAAAACAAGTCCAAAGCTTTCGTTAATCTAACTCCCTCAGGCTGAGGACTAGTACCAGGCCAGCATCGCAGTGTCCCTGTGGGGCTTGGCATCTTCTGTGGGAGCGTGGGTCTCCCAGGGAGGGGAGCCCTGTAGCCTCAGCACCCGGGGAGGGAGCAGCCCTGCCGGGGGGACACAGCCTCAGCCGCAGGAGTCCTGCTGGACACAGCCCTCCTAGTGTCCCAGAGACACGGTGGCAAGGGCAGGAGGACGGGTCCGAGGGAAAAAATACCAGTTCCCCCAGCATGGAAGTGTGGACTGAGCATGCTGGAGATTTCTTGAGAAAGCCAACTTTTGTCTACAGCATAAATGCGTAGGTTCTCACTCTGCAGATGACGAGAGCACCGTGGATGAGGCTCTGTGTGTGTGTGTCTGTGTGTGTGTCTGTGTGTGTGTGTGTGTGTGTGTGTGTGTGTGTGTGTCTGTGTCTCTGTCTGTCTGTCTGTCTGTGTGTCTGTGTGTGTCTGTCTGTGTGTCTGTGTGTCTGTGTCTGTGTGTTTCTGTCCATGTGTCTGTGTGTCTCACTGTGTGTGTGTGTCTGTGTGTGTGTGTCTGTCTCTGTGTGTGTGTGTCTGTGTGTGTGTGCCTGTGTGTGTGTGCCTGTGTACATGTGTATGTGTCTGTGTGTGTGTCCGTGTGTCCGTGTGTGTGTCCATGTGTGTGTCTGTGTCCGTGTGTCCGTGTGTGTGTCCATGTCTGTGTCTGTGTTCGTGTGTCCGTGTGTGTGTCCGTGTGTGTGTCCGTGTGTGTGTCCATATGTATGTCCATGTGTGTGTCTGTGTGTCTGTGTCCGTGTGTCCATGTGTGTGTCCGTGTGTGTGTCCATGTGTGTGTCTGTGTGTCTGTGTCCGTGTGTCCATGTGTGTGTCCGTGTGTGTGTCCATGTGTGTGTCTGTGTGTCTGTGTCCGTGTGCCCGTGTGTGTGTCCATGTGTGTGTCCGTATGTATGTCCATGTGTGTGTCTGTGTGTCTGTGTCCGTGTGTCCATGTGTGTGTCCGTGTGTGTGTCCATGTGTGTGTCTGTGTCCGTGTGTCCGTGTGTCCGTGTGTGTGTCCCCAAGCGTGTGCCCATCGTGCAGGGGGGCAGAGCTCAGTCCAAGGACCGCCCTCCCACTGTCTGGGGTGCAGAGCCCCCGTGTGCTGCACACAGCCTCGGTCAGGAAAGGGGCTGGTGGCTCTGCGAGGGCTTCAGGGGACATCCCTGTCCCTGTCCCCATCCCTGTCCCTGTCCCTGTCCCCATCCCTGTCCCTGTCCCTGTCCCTGACTGCTGCCATCCCCAGGAAGGCAGGTCTGTTGTGTCCACACGCTTTGCCTAGTGACCATTCCCTGCTTTCTGGCAAGGATGTGGTTTCAACTGCGCATTGTGAGCCCCTGGATATATTTTGAAATGGAAAGGATTTTTTCTTACCCATCCTGTTCAAGTACTTTTCCCTTTCCTTGTGTTTCAAAATAACAATTTCCTTTCTTTCTGCATGATAGCAAACATCTATAAAGAACTCAGGTGATCCTCACTGCTTGCAGGGCAGAAGCAAGCAGGTTTCATATGGCACATATAAACATGTCATTTGTCACCACCGATCTCAATAGATTCATCGTTTCCCTCTTCTCCCCTCTGCTGTGCTACTTTACAGTCATAGAAAAGCCTCTCAGATGCACCAGTTTGTAGACTCCTCACACAAGCACAGCCTTGCTTCATATCTCATTACTGGCAGGATCAAAATGGCATTTTTGGTGTTTACAGAGACTTATGTGAGAACTATAACATGACCTACAGTTTGGAGAACTGCCTTGTCCCAACTCTACCTCTGCATCTGGGATGGATGTTGAAAAATAATCCATCTCCAAGGAAAAAAAATCAGACATCCCATTTTATAGCTGAAGTATAATTCTTTGCTGAATTTTTGGATGTTCGCCACCTTTTTTTTTCATGCTTGTACATACTATCTCCTCTCCCTTGGTGTGTCGTATGATGATGCCTTAGCTGTTTGTTGCCCATGTTCTGCCACCTTTGAAGCCACATACACGCACACATTCAGGCCCTTGGCATGTGTAACACTTTCCATGCCATTTTGGGCTGCTGCTGGTCCAGGAAAGGAATGCATAGGCAAGGATTTCCAGTGGGCCTGCAATAGCTGGCAAAGGCCAAAGTTCATTAAAGGAAAATAAATGTCACTTTCTTTTTGTGGAATAAATTATCCTACTGGAGTGTGATCATTGTGGTTTTAACCTGGGACCTTGCAGTAAAAGATTATACAGCAACCTCTGACCTCTTTGATTTCTGCTTTACTCTTCTGTTGTCAAGGGAATGTCCCTGATCAGGTGAAAGTAAAATGTTTAATGGGCCATATCACAGTAATATCTTACATTGAGTCAAATTGATAAACTCTTGCCAAAAATTCTTAGCATCTGGCACATCGACGGAAACCACAAACAATGATTGCACATATGGGAGCTCAAAGGCTAGAGGTCATGACAGCAGTTTATTACATGCACCTTACAGTGATCATTTTCCCTAGGAAATTAACCCCTCTCTAACAGAAATGCATCAAGTGAGCTCTTCACGGTGTTTCCATCATGTTGTTTTGGCTAGTCAAGGAATAAGTGTGCAGCTAAATGGGGACAAGATGCAATTAAGTAAAAGATGATTGATTAGGTTTCAGTGTGCTTAATAATGTATAAAAAAGATGATTGTGAGATCAGAATGAATATGCTGGGTACGAGCTTGGAGGTCCTTCTTGTGCAGCTGCAGGTCTGTGGTGGTGGCAGAGTTCCCAGCAGCCCTGAACAGCCACTGAGCTGCCTGGTGCTGGGTCCCAGCTGGGCTCTGGGATGGGCAGCAGCACCTTCCCTTGGCGTGGCTGGCTGCTGTTCCAGAGCCTCCTTGTCACTGCACTGTGGGGCAACCCCTGGGGCTGGTGGCAGACATTTCACAGGCACAATAGTGGAGACAATTATATTGCTGTAAATAAATGGTGGTGGTTACACTCACTTACACTGAAACATCATCCTGGGTATTTTGATCTCCTTTTCTTTAAACTCTGTCATCAAAAACATCCAGACCACTTGGCCCAGTCACAGCTAACCATGCCTGAGATGTGGCTCATGTTAGTCGCACAGCAGCTGCTGAGTGGATTTTTCAAATCCACCCTGCACAACTCAGATGATCATTGCCAGGTCCTTTGAAGGGTCATTGCTCAGCCACCATGCTGTGCACCATGTCATGGGGAAGGTCCTTCATGCCAGCAAACCTTCCAGAGATGATGTGAACCCACTTCCCTGTTCCTACTGTGCTCAGGACTCCCTTCCAGTTCCCTTAAGGGTCAGAGGTACATCCCAAGGCACTGCTCCAGGTACTCCAGTGAACCCAGCTCTGGGATGCTGCTGGGATGCTGCAAGCTGGGGTTTACAAGAGCACCTCTGTGAACCGTGTCATAAGAACTCTGGTTCTCTCTGAAAGTCACTAGAAATGAGCAGCAGAACCATGAGGAAGGGAAGGATTCTCACAAGCTGGAGCTGTGTCACAGCAGTGAAAGGACAGAGGCAGCTGAAGCACCACACGGCTGGGGGAGCTGGAGCCACAGTACCCAGAGTCTCAGTGCTTCGGATCGTGCTTCACACAGCCCCTGCCCAGCTCACCCATCAGTCTGGGACCAGTAGCTGCTCCCTAGCATGCAGGTCCCTCCAGAGCCCCCTTCTGTGGCCTGGGGCACGGGGCAGCCACAAGGCCAGGACTACAGGCACCTGTGCTCCCTGCTTAGGGACATGCTTGGGCATTTGCTTGCCTGAAGTCTTTTGGCTTTGGTGGGCTTTCAATACGGTCTTGCTTCTCTGAGGCCGATCTGACTGCGCTGGTGGCTGCTTCCCTCCTGCTGGCTGCAGCCTGGATCACCTTGGCTCGGTGCACTCTGGTTCTGTTCAGCAGCAGCTGTGAAGGGGCTGCCAGATACTTTGCATTGGGAACTCTGTTTTTAGGTGAACACCCTATTTTTTAGCTGTGTATGGCTGTATTACTTGTATATTTATATATTCTGTATTTATGTTATCGAAATGTAGTATTTTGTAGCTGTCTGTTACAATTTGTTTAACTTGTAAAAAATATGACTGTGCTCTCTCATATTTAACCAGCTCCTTTCACTGTAGATTTGCTGCTCCTTTCCCTCCGTCTCGGAAACAAACCACCATAATGTATGTAGATTGGAATTTTTTTTTAATTTAATTATTTGTCATTATTAAATTATTTATTAGTGTTTTTAATTTTCATTTCACTTCAATTTTTTTCCTGCCACCATTGCTGGCAGCTAAGATCCATGTTTCTCATACATCATGTTCCTTCCCATGTGCATGTGCACACATACACACACAAACACACATACACACACACAGTACAAACAAAAACAGAAAAAGAAAAATAAGAGAGAGATTACACTTCAGTATATTTGTAAATAAAAGCAACTTGTAAACTAAGCAGGACTTTCTCTCAGTGTACAGTTCTTTCTTTGCTTTTGCAGACTGAGAGTGTGTTCTCTGTGTCCTGGGGCTGGCACCAGTGCTCTTGCAGGGACAGGGACAGGGACAGGGACAGGGACAGGGACAGGGACAGCGACAGCGACAGCGACAGGGACAGCTGGGCACTGCCTCGATGGTTTTAGTGCGCTGCAGCTGGAGTCCAGGCTGCCTGGCAGAGGGACACAGCAAGGGCGATGGCAGAGGCTCTTCTTGCACTGGTTTTTGGCCTCTGATGGTTGAGAGCTGTTCTGCAGGGATGGCAGCAGACTGTTACACATCCTGGCTCCTCTGGCTGGCTGGCCAGACACAGGGAGCCAACCCAAACCCAGCCCAGCAGAGAAGCTGCTCCGTGGAGATTTCAGAGACCCAGTGTGATCTTACCGGTGCAAAGTGCATGCAAGGGCAGCCTCATGCTAAAGCAGACAAAGTGTGTAAGTATTAGCAATGGATTATAAAGTATCCATCTAGTAATGGAAAAGTCAAGACTAATATAAAATTATAGATACTTGCTGGTGTCTCTTGGACCACGTAAACATAAACATGGAACCTCAGCTGAGGTTTTGTCTGGTCATATCTGATTGCTCACTGGTATTCCCTAGGTCCAGAAACACACAATTTCTTTTCTATGCCTTGGACATCAAATCACAATTTCTATTTTTTAATTAAAAAATCAAAGCATACAGTTTTACAGATAACCTAGTATCACTAAAATGGGACAGCCCCGTTTCCCACTTGAGCACGTCGCTGTAGCCCTTGTGCAGCAAGGTGCGTTCCTCTGCCTGGAGAAACAGGCCATTCCCCAGCCCCAGCAGGCCTTGCCCAGTGCGAGGACGTGGTGTATCCCAGATGTATCCCAGGTGTATCCCAGGGGCAGCTGCTGGCACTGAGTCTCTCCCACTGCAGTTTGCACTGTCACCGTGCGGGTGGGTGACATCACGAAGGGCACAACACATCCAGAGGTGGTATCACTGTGACGTAATAAAAATCAGTTTAAAAGTTTTTCCCCCTATTTTGTTCTTAAAGATCCACAATGTAACTGCTGAGCACAGATCTCCCTGCTCAAACTCCCCCCAAGGTAAGGGAGGAGGCAAGCCCCAAGTCCCACCCGAGGACTGGATCAATAAAGCATTTCTGCTCCTAGTTTCATTCCTTTTTGCTTTCCAGCTCCAAACTGCATCATCCTGTCCCGCTCACACTGGTTATTAGTGGAATGTCACTGAGGAAAAATGAATTGCCATTAGCAATTGGATTCACCTAAGTCAGAATTAGCTACTCAAATATTCATGCTCTGTGTGTATCTAATATTCATGAAGGAAGAATTAGAGTTGCCCATAGCCATTTTTGAATCTCCCCCCCAAAAAAAAGGTGAAAGGGATCATCAAAAAAGGGAGGAAAAAAAAGATGAATGCATTTGGGGCTTGGTGGTGTGCATTGTTTGTGTTCTGTTTCTCTTTGGTGTCAGTGAGACAGAATGGAGACTGATTTATGTGCCACAGCTGTAGCAAACAAAAGAAGAAGAGACCAGGGAAATGGCTAGAGGTAAAAATGCCGGTGCAAGGGGCTAAAGGCCTGCACCTGGGTACTGCTTCCCAGGCAGCCTCCCCCGCCTCGGAGCACCTTGTAAAATCAGATTATCTGCTGGACACAGGAGTTCAAACAGCCCTTCAAAAGATTTGTCTTAATAATTGCTGCCTTATCTTAACTTCTGTTTTTTTATCAGCCAAACTGCTGCTGGGAGGCAGATCCTGAGGATAAGGCTCTGTCACTCTTAATTATTATTACTTCTTATAATGAAAACACATTTGTTCATCCTTCCGTGCACTTGGAAGTGGTGTAACGAATGTGTAGTGTTTTATCAGTAATTTTAACAACATAAAATAACTATTATGAATATGGCCCCACTGTATAAATGATTGTACTTCAAATGCTATGAAACAAACAGCATACTTGCTTCTTATTTATTTATATTCAAATATAAGCCAATTACTCAGTAAGAATGAAACACATTTTTATGTCCTCAGAAAACCGTTCTTTCCTGAAAACCAAATTTTGCAGTTAAGATGCTGTAGGGCTATTTTCCATCAGAGAAAGAACATGATAATTAGCCCCAGAACCAGCAGGTACATTCTGAAATGAGGCAGATAGATAGAAATCCTATTTCTTTGCTTACTTTTGATGGGAAAATGAAACAATTCTCTCTGAAAGCTTACTAATGAATTTGGCCTGAAGTATTTGTCAAAGCCAGAGCCACCATTTGCAGTCTTCAGCTGTTTTTTCTCATACTTCAAGAACTAAATATGAATTGCTTGGATAAAGTGATGACACAGTGTCAGCTGTATGTGTGAAGACCTTAAATTCAGAAATGATCTGCACATCTCCTTGGACTGCAGCTCCCTGCACGGGTCTGATGGTTCTCACCAGCCATGGCCTGGGCTGGATGCTTTTATCATGGAAAGCTCAGCATGGCTTTTGCAGAATCACCTGGTGAGCAAGGACCAGTACTGGGCATGGCCAAAGCTGCACCCCAAACTACAAAGAAAATAAAAGTGAGAATTATGTAAAGATGACATGAACTAAAGCAATGCACATTTCACTGCACTGAATGATGGCAGAGTCTTTGCTCTGCTGTCTGGATTTACACTAACAGCATCTTGACCTTTAGTTGGCAAGAGGGCATCACATTCTCTCATCTTTAGCCAAAATGTGGAAGTTAAGTGCTATCTTTGTATGCCTTTGGGATGGTGCATCCACAGGGAACTGTGCAGGGATCTAACACAACATCTGCTCACCCCAAAATCTTCTTGCCATCCCTTGTGCTGACTGACTGGCAGAGAGGGCAGATCCAGGTCCTAGAAGCAGCAGGTAATGAGAGTTTGATCAGACCCTGGCATAGGCAGATGATGTCCAAAGCAAAAAGATTCTCTAAGACAGGCAGAGAAAAGCAATGTTTTATGGCAAACGTTTAGCAGCTGACAGGAGGGACAGGCTGGAGCTGTACATAAAGTACAGGAGCCTGGCTCAAACCTCTCATGTCATCCATCAGTGACAGAAATTTTTGTCATTGTCATGTGCTTCTGTGTCCCTCCCCTTCCAAACAGATCTTTCCATATGCTGTGATATTTTACTTTTAAACAGGCTTAGGTAGAATTCACCTGCATTTGTCAGAGTAGAGCCATTTTTCCATTCAAATTACTGTGGAAAAGACTAGAGCACTGAAGGGTTCCTTACAGCTTTCTACCTGAAATACTATTTCCTGAATAAACAATCAACCTCATTTGGAGCCCAACACAGTTCTTCCCCAGAATATCTGTAGCTCTTTTGCTGCTTCAGTTCAGTGTTCAAGAAAATGTTTTGGCATGCTGCTTCCTCCCCTCAGGTGATGGGGCCCAGGGAGCACAAGCAAGGAGTTGGAAATGAAGAATGTGAGGGAGACCTGGTCCACAGAGGAGCAGAACTGATCATGCACTGATGCCCAGCTCTGTTCATGGCATTTCGGGCTGAGCCCGGGGAGAGCACCTCTCTGCTTTGTGACCCTGGCTGTAACCAGACACTGACCCTTTGAGCCATGAACTTCTCTGACCCAGCTGTGGAGACAAGTCCTGTCCATCAGATGGGACAGGGGCCTTTCCCCAGAGCAGTGGGAAGGCACAGGCTGCTGCCCTGGCTCTGACACTGCAGCAAGGATGTGGGTCACAGAGTTTTTCTGGGTTTTTTTTTGCGAAGATGTTTCACAGTGAACCACCTGTATTATTACAATGGGGAACATGGGATATGAAATGCCTTTTCCTTCTGAACACTCATTCTGTAAGTACCTGCTCCTCTCCCCGTCCCCAGGGAGCATGCCAGGGCTGGTGTGCAGTGCTTGGGAGCTGCACACCCGCAGACAGGAGTTCCCACCACACCCCTGCGGGTACCAGCACCTCTCAGGGAGGCTTAATTTGTTCCTTTGTTCAACTGGTAAGAGTAAACTGGTGTCCAGCAGCACACAATGAGTTACTCCTGATCAGATTACCAAAGAACCGTCCCAGCTGGGGCATCCCATCACACCTGTGTTGTCCGATTGATGCGATAAGGAACTGCTGATAAGCCTTCCACTGAAGGGCTCTCAGGGAACCCCGAGCATTCCTTGATCTTTCTTTACACTTCAGCACTATGCGGAAACCTTTTGTTTTTGCAGTGAGAAGAGAAAACAGGTAATTATACTCCCAGTGGCAAGCAAGTGCAGGACACAGCAATGGAAGCCTGCTGCGTACTGAAGCAGGCAAAATACATCTGACTAAAAACAATTAATTACGTAGCTCTGGATAACTTAAGTTCTTTTTTTCACTTCTATAAAGAGGGAGAAGCCCCCAGGCTGTGCACTAGGCAGAAAGAAAGCAAAGCGTGTTGACAGGCAGATCGCTATCAGGCTGGCAGCTCCTGGGATGCTTCAGGGATGCGGCTCGCACGGGGCTGCAGCCTGGGTCTGAAACTGCGCCCGGACCTGCTTCTGCCTGGTTCTGTATCAGCTGGTCCGAACAGAAACTGGAAGCGATGTCCCAGTTGTGGTTCATCTGCCTGGCTTCCAGCGGCTCCGGGCTGCTGCTCTCGGGCAGCAAAGAGCCCGCGGCTGCCCCAGCCCGCTGCGGAGGCTCTGTGTGTGTTACCGAGACCACGTCCCGTTCCTGAACAGACTCTCTTCTCACTGCTACGCTGACAGGCAGCTTGCAAAACACTGACAAATGAACATGTTAGGCAAGTGTGGAATGAACGGTTTTGACAAGGACTGAGTAGCAGTGAGGGTCTGTGTGCTGCAGTGCTGGCAAGGACCGCAGCCAACGCCACTGGAGTGGGACCCACCCCAATTTTTAATTATTGCCGTGATGCAACCCGCAGCTCCCAGGACTGCAGCTCGTCACAGGGAGGACCAACTGCCTTGAGCCCGGTAAGCTGACAGCTGAACTCCGTTTCTGTGAGACTAATGCATTTTTAATGACTAATGGCTAATAATAAATCAATAGTGCCATAAAAAAAAACCCTAATAAATAATTAGTTTTTAATTAATAGATAAGTTATGAATAATAAAGTACTAATTTTAATTATATTTGTAGCAAAAAAGCCAGTTTCTTCACTTCCTTAATTTCTGAAACTTTTCAAATGAAAGCCTTTCAAATACAGAAGATTCCTCTAAGACAACTAGAACATGCATGAAAAAGAACAGGCTTTTGAAATCTAATCTTCTCCTGCTTAAAATAAAGGTAGTGCTGGGCTGTTGACAGTAGGTCTCTGAAGACTTTCAATATACTTTTTATTCTGTGAGTCTGGCACCACATAGGAAATTAATTCAGTGACAATATTTTCATTAGATTATTACCCAAGTTCTCAATCTTAGACACATTTGTATGCTTGTAATACATTCTAATTACTTGTAAAGAATAAGTCACTGTGCTGGTTGGCTTATTGAATATATTAAATTAATGAATAAATAAATTTGTCTCCATGCTTGGAACACATGGCGATGATGTCAAAAGCTTTTTGACATCAAAGCTTGCTGCAGAAGAAACCAGAAATGCACTTGGTTGTGGTTTTGATAAACAATGTGATTTGTATTGTAGGTGGACTTTTATGTCCCTCACAAGAGTGGTGAGTGAAAAAAGCATCTTTTATCCCCAAAACAACAGAAATAAACTATGTGAAGAGACTGCTAGTATTTTCTTTTTTACTTTTTTTTTTTTTTTAATGATGGTTCCTTATTGACTTGGTCATGAGAATTGCTCTTGCTGGCTCAGCTCAGCACCTCAAATTGTTTCCCTAGGATGGAGCTCTCAGGAGCACTCTAGGGCTTTCACATGTTTTCAAGTTATGCGTGTAGGAAGGAAATAGCATATACATGAATGAAAACAGTGATACTAGAAAAACATTTAAGATTTTAGTATCATGTAGTGTCTGCCCATGTTGTGGAGTTTTCTGTTTATCTTGTCAAATTTCAGTAGGGAAAAAAAAGTTATTTTTAGCATGGAACAAAGTCATCAAAAGTGTGACTTCTTCTCAGAAGATAGGAACTTCAATATTTTTAAGAGAGCTATTGAGCTGCCATGGTAGAAAGGTAGAAAACAGATTCTCTGTTTTCTTAGTGCAGAACTGCAAGGGGCTCATCTTGCCCCCTGCTTTGTGGTTTGTTCATCAACTTGTTTACATACTGAATTTTCTTTCCCTGGAATGATTTTCCTCTCTGGTCCATAAGAGAAAAAAGAGCAGGTTATGACATGCAAGGAAGCCAACCTGGTATTCTGGAGTCAGCCTTGTTCCCTGTAACTCCTTCCTCTGGACTGCTTGGGTTTGCAGCTAAAGGCTTCTCATGTCTCAGAACAATTGCATCCCTTGCAAGTGTCAAATTTTCTGATCAATGTCTTCCAAAATCCAGAACACAGCAGGTTCAGATCTTTTCCTGACAGCAGGATCCCTTGACACTAGGAACTATGTCTCCAGAGGAGCTTAGCGAGGACATGGGGCAGAACACAAGGGATGCTATCTCTTAGTGAAAATGCAGGTGAGATTGAAGAGGTCAGAGAAGATAGATTCCTGATGCTGGAAGGCTGCTTTTTCAGGCAAGGGACTCGGTGGCAAAGCTGGAGCAAAGAAAGGAAAATTTATCTTCCAGCCTGAAATCAGAGTCCGTGGAACTCTTCCAGTTGAAATCAGAGTCCGTGGAATAAGACAATGCAGTCTTCAGTGCTGTTCAAGCTGCAGTGCTTCATCAGAGAACTGTTCACCCATGTGAAAACACGTAACCCTGTCAAGCTGCCAAGTGAAACTTCGGGTGATCGGCTGCGTAAGCGCTGGTAGCACAGGATAGAGCTGCCTTTGGCTACTTTCAATTACACACCCAATTCTTTTAAGACTTCTGAATATTTGGGAAGGCAGAATATGCAGAACTTGTTTGTTTACATCAGATTGTGCTGTGTTTTCAGGTTTCTTAACTGCTTTTGGAACATGTGAGCACAGCCTAGCCCTTCCCCTTCCACATACCTGGCGGCTTTGTCAATGCAGCAAAGGAATCTTCCCCAGGAGTAAGCGGCTGTGTCAGACTGATATTGTGCAGGGTTTCATAATTTCAGCCAAGCGGGAGCTGGAGCAGAGACAGGCACTAAGGAGCTGATGCTCTGCAAAGCAAACAGTTGGTGCTGGTGCTGCTGTGATGATTCAGGCGGCCGCAGGGCTCTGCTGAGCTTGGGCTGGGCGAGGAAGGTGGCAACCACTGCCACATCTCAGCCTTTCATCTTGTAGCTACTGCTGGAAATGTGGCCAGGCTCTACTGGACTTGGTGTTGGGCAGAGCAGATGGGAAGTGCAGTCAGTTTCTCTCTGCCCTTTTGAGCCAGGTCAGCCACCCAGAGCTGGCAAAGCACACAGCTGTCCCCGGGCACTGAGCCTCCCCAAAGGCTTGGCAACCTGGCACCCTGCAGACAGCACCAGGGAAGCTTGGCAGGAAGCTCTAAGCATTGCATCTTCTTCAGAACTGAAACGTTTTCTCGTGGCTTGGGCTGCTCTCAGGATGGCCTGTCTGTGCACGTAGCTTTTTTCCACAGGTGATTGCAAGTGAGGTTTTTGTATGAGGAACTCGCTGAAGTTGACAGCTTAGTTATTTTGAATTTATATACAGCTCTCTGTTCAGCACCAGGGTGGTGTTCAGCCTGCCTTAATTAGCCCAAATTATCGTAGCTACAAAAAGCAGGAATTGGTTCTCATGGTACCTTGCTTATCTCTACATAGAGCTACTGCAAAGACATGCCCCTGAAGGCATCACAGTAAATTTCTGAACCTTAATTCACACATTCAAACTGTTATTCCAACTTCCACACCAGATCTATCACTGCATTTAGTAATTTTCAGCTTCTAATAAAGAACATTCTACCTTTCTTTTCTAATCTTCTAAAAACACGTAGCAGCAGTCAGCTGTGAGAAGGAGTACCCTGAAGAGCCAAGATGCCACAACCTCCGTCTAGATGACCAGGACTTCACAGCTCAGAGCTGACTTGCCCTATGACAAATCCACCCAGTCCTTGCTTTGTGCCGGTGCTGCCTTTCCCTACATTATTCTACTCACCCACTCCCAAAGGAGCCATGCCATGGGGGCAAGGAAGGCAGGATGGCTCCAGCTCACACTGCTAATGAAGCTATGCCTCAATTAGCTGTCAGAGGAGAGTGAGTCCTAGAGAATTGGAGCTGGTATCTGCAAGCCAGGAATATTTGTGTTTCTATACCAAAAGTAACAATTACAGCACAAGAAGAAAAACAAACCTCTACAGAATAAGGCAATAAACCCCAACAGGTAGTATTTTATTAATCATCATTACTTTGCTTTGTCAAACTTGATAACACTGAAGAAAAAAGGACTTTTTTATTGTAGTGAAAAATCTAACAGACTGGAAAGGAAAGCTAACTTTCTGACCACTGAGAAAAAAAGTCTGAAATTATTCGTTTTGAACCAAATGCACATATGAGTGATTAAAGATTTTATAAATGAAAATACAATGGTAACATTACTATTTCAATACAACTGAAAAGTAAATGCAAAGTTTACTTGACATGGCATTTCTATGCAAATATTATTTTATTTCATATTTCTGGATTAAAATTAAGAATATCTGAATAAGACCTATGTTTTCTTCAAAGTGCTCTTGCAAAACTTTATTATATTCCAGGTACCTGTTCTGATTTTCCTATAAATATAGGTTGGCATGTTTTATGTTTCTGAACCCAGAATGGGTGTGGCATGAGTAAGATCTTATATATGTGAAAATTCAAAGGTGTTTGTGGCTTTTCTTTCCCAGTGTTGCAGGAGAATCAAATAGTCATTCCTTGCATACTTCAGGCTTCTCATCATTTACCTTTCTGACTTGTTATAGCTGCAAAGAGCATGAAAAATGAAGCATGAAGGAAAGCACAAGATTATGTTAAATGATGAGCATCATCCCTGAGGTAGGCAGATTTCACAGATATATCCTGTGTGACAGCAGCAGGCTGAGGAGAACCTGATTTTGAATCGTACAGAGTGCAGAGCATTGTGAGTCGAGGATACATTCTGCAGTCAACAAAATCCAGTGAGATAAAATAGATGCTCAGTGTACACGTATGTCCATGGAGTGTGAAGAGGCTCTCCAGGTGAGGCATGCTTGGACAAGGTGCCCCGTGTGCTCCACCTGTAAGCACAATGCTGCTGGCCTGGCCACTGCCATTTCAACCAGGAAATGCCCATGGGGGAGGAAAAGCTGGCACTCACAGAGTCCAGGCAGCAGTAAGGAGAGAATCTGCAGTGTCCCACTGGGAAAAATGTCCCTCTCTATTTGCTGGAGTCCCATGCAACGTGGCAAGAAGTGCTCCTCACAGACTGGCTTTGACATGGCAAATACCAACACAGCCACTGCTCTTGGCAGCCTTTCAGAGCAGGACTTTCACAAGGATTAACTGTTCTGAACAATTTCTCCAATATATAAGGTACAAATATTCTTTTCTTCCAATCAGTCATGCAGGCCTTCCTTGTACAAACACTGTGGCCAGCAAAGGAAAAATCTTGCCCTCCAGTTATGCAAAATGCCTTCAGTGCTCCTGTGGCCAGTTCATGGGCATTGATGGAGAGCAGGACGATGTTCCTCAGGGCACAGGGTCTCTCCAGCGCTTTGTCCCTGCACACCTACTTTCGGGAAGAAAACCCGTACCAGAGATCTTGTCCTTCTCTAAGGAACCAGCAACCAGAACTCAACAAGTCCCAGTTCACAACCCATGTTGGTGATGCTCTGTGATGTTCCTTGTCTCTGTTAAAGATACTCCTGTTGTCACCTGTAGACGCAAGTGAAGGACGTGGCAGCTCCTAGACCCCCAGTCTGGTCTGGAACAGGGGTTCACAGGTGTCATAATTTCTACTGTGGGAGTGTTTAAGTTTTAACAACACCTTGATTTTGCATCAGACTTTAATCCCCTGGCTTGTGCTTCACAGACTGTACATAGATATCACATATGCACCAGGTTCCATCAGAGATTTTTATGAATAGCTGCCATCACAAACCGATACAAATATCTAAATTTTTCTTTTATTTTGATTTCATGTTGATGTGGCTATCAAAGCTCTACCACATCAAAGCAAACGTTGTCTGTTATGATCAAAGTCCATAGAATTTCTAGTGTAATCACCATCCAAAACCTGAAAGAAACATTATGGGAAGGATTAGTTTGGTTTCAGACAACTGAATTAGAAACAAAATTCCCATTGATATTCAGTAGCATTTTGGCAGGTAGGTCCTAGAAGCCCTCTGGAAACCTGGACCAGGCCAGTGGGTGATGCACCATTTCAGCACTGTGCTCAGTAATTTTATCCTCAAACAATTTTAGTTAGAGGCACTCCCAACATCTATCTCACAAATTACTGGTGGAGTCACATCCCCTGCAGCACTGCTAGGATATTGTATCATGCATCTTTTTTAGCTTATGACTGGAAAAGATAAGATCTGAAAAGAATTTGGTGGTGAGGTAGGTGATGAAATTCTGCTGCTGTGTTTGAATACATCAGGCAGGAGTTGTTTTGAGTCCTGAATATGTATTTGATTTCCACAGGCTTCCAGGTGAGCATCTTTTGCAGAGGGAGTACAAGCACTGATATGCAGATAGAACACAATAACTATCAATAATCCAATGACACCTGAAAAATCAGGGAATACATTATTCCGTAATAGTAGATGAACTAAGACCCATTCATTTCTTTAACATTAGATGCCTGTGTTGTCTCAAGCCTGGTTCATATGCATAGGTAAATACAAGTTAAATAATCTCTTTCAGGATGCTTATCAGCCTCTGCTGCTCTTTGCACTGAAGGCGTAATAACAGTCATAAGAGCAGGGACAAGGGCAAGGACACCACTGCAGTTTTGACCTTTTTCCAGCTCCTTGGTGGTGATCTGGCAGGGGCATATCTTTATTTAACCTACACCACTGGGCATTGTTCCTTCGGTGTTTAGTGCAGGTATGAACACAGGCAGTTGCTTAGATGGATATGCAGAATAAATGCACTTTAGTCGTCACATATGATAAATTGTGGGAAAAGCAGCCAGCTCCTGTGATGTTCTTGGTAGCAGTAGCTTTATGGAAATGAGGACACAAGGCAGTGATTTTCTGTAAGGCCCACTAGGTAAATTCTGGGAAGCAGGTAACCAGGTTAGGTCCTAATGAGACAAGCATAGATTGCACAGGTTGTGCTATGTCTTGCTGAGGCACAAGTGGGTAGTAGCAAGTGGACATGCTGGGATCTGCTTGCTGACTCCCAAGCTGCGAGAAAGGTAACCACAAAAACACAGAGAGTGGAAAAAATGATTCTATGCTTTTAGGGCACTTACATCAAACACATTGGGAAAGCAAAGTTCCAACACAGGAAAACAGACAGCAGCACTACTCTCTGATCACTATTTTCTGATGGCTTGTCTGCTTGCAGGTTAGTCAGACCTGCCTGTTCACTCCTGCATTGAGTGCAATCTGCCAGAGGAGCTGCCAAATTATCCTGACACCTTACAGCAGGCAGCCTGTCACCTGAACATGAAACAGGCTTTGCTTTGTGGAGAGGATCCCATTTGCAGAGCCCTTGTGGTGAGGCAGCACAGCTACTGTGACAGCCTCCTGCTGCACCACCCCTGTGCTGAGGTGGGATGTGAGGCTCGCAGCTGAAATGCACCTTTCTCATCCCTTTTATGTCATTATGTATCTGTATTTCTAGGCAGGAGCATTTTCCCTTCTTCCATTTTACCTTACAATAAAGCAGAGCAAACAAAGAGGTATCAAGCCCCTGAACATTCAAGGGGGAGAATACACACGTATTCTCGGGCTGTCCAAGCTATAGACCCAACATGGTGTGACACAGCAGACGCAGCTTCCCCATTGTCCGGGTGACCCCAGCTGAGCCGGGAGGAATGGCCCAGGGCGGGGGAGAGAAGGATCAGCTGTGGGCCTGATCCCAGCTGCACCAACCAGCTTTGTGACAGGCAATAAAGGGCCAAAGAAAAGACTTTTGTCCTTGATTGCGAGAGCGACCAACCTCCTCTCATTGGCAGGGATGACAATTAACCGCAGAGGATTCGTTCATTGTCTGGCACTCGAGATCTCCCAGCAGTTGTCCACTCTAGCATGCTCAAATAATGGGCAGTACCTTGGTTTTGTCAATGGCTGAGTCGGCTTTGTGTGCCTGTGCCAGACTGTCAGCCTGGAGGAGCTGCTTGGCTGTGGCAGAGAGATCTCACTGAGATACGGCTGTGGGAGAGAAAATGTATGGCAAACATTGCCAGGCCAGGCTGAAGAGTGAAGTGAGGTCTCCTCCAGTGAACCTGGAATAAACAAACAGTGCTGGGCTGACAAGCATTTCACGAGGGCTCCATCACCCCATGTATAAAATCCTTTCTGAGAGGACATGCCAAGTAGGCTCCTTATGCTGAGACCTCTAGCTTGGAGTGACTGTTATGGAAGAACTCTTGACCCCTGGAAAACGGCATAACATGAGAGCAAAAAAACAACACCATGGCAGCCCTCCCTGCACTTTCCTGTAGGAGCAAGAACTTCCACTGCTCAGCTGGGGAAGAATGAATCCCATTCAGGGAGGGAAGCTGGGTCTATTGAGGCTGCCACCAGACACCTCTTCCTGATGCTAATCCTATTCTTCTGCTGCGGATCAAGTAATTCTTGTGTGAGCATTTTTCATGGGCTAAAGAAAAAAGATATTTAACCACAACAAACCCGCTGCCAGCAAATGTCAATCTTAGCTTCTGGGGTCTAAATTATAAGCACTAGCTACCAATTTCTGGCTGTCATTTTTACTGCAGAGGTACCTCACACATTGATATGGATATCCTGGCAGTGCCAGTGCTTTGCCATCCTCCTGAAAGCAAGCATGTCCTGAAAGAAAGTAGTCCTCCAAGACACAAGAGAAACTTTATCAGGCTTAGTGCTAGAAGGCACTGACAGCTATGTTTTAAATAATCTCTAGCAATACTTGTTTGGGAGTGCAGGAAAATTCTCCTAGCAGAGAAATGCCTTCACTTATTTGAAGAGTAGAGAAGTACTCAGAGGATTTAAGCCTTGTTTGTCACCAGTCTGCCCTCCTCCAAGCACTTAAAAACCCTCCTCCACATTCAGGCGACTCAGTCATTCTAGCAGAGGCTGGAGGAGGGGCAGGGTCCTCACAGCATCCTGGTAAAACAGTGCAGAAAGTCAAGAGTGCCCCAAATCATTATGAAGCAATGTCCTGAAATACATTTTCAAAAATCTCATTGCAACACTTTCAGCAAACCAAATGGTTTATGTTTTGTTATTCAGTTTTCCTGAATGAATGATAGCAAAAACTGTCTGAGCCATGAAGCTGATCTTCCACAGTGGTAGACAAGGGCCCTAAATGTGGATTTATTGCCCTTTTATTGCCCTGATATCAACCCCTAGGTTCCCACACCCTGCCAGGGAGTCCCCATGCTCAGCCTCAGAAAACAGGAGACTTGTCATTCTCTGAGGTGCTCGACCTTGACCAGTGCAGCCCACCAGCTTCCACCCATGGCTGTTAAAGGAGAAGGACACGTTTCGGCAGCTCTCCCCAGGGGCAGGGCATCTGAGCAGCTTTGGCCCTTTGCAAGCGCCCCAGTGACCCCCACCAGGTGAGTTCCCTGTGTGGTCATTGCCAGTCTGATGGAGCCACTGCTGTGGTTCATTCTCAGCATGCTCCTCTGGCACTCAGCTGCCCCACATGCCCCACATCTTTTAAGTCTTGCAGCATATAGTTAGTGTTGATGATGACAATTGGCAGCTGTATCATTTTACACCAGGCTGTCATCTTCTCTCATAGATATTTGTAAATATTTCCATACCTACCAAGGCATCTTCATTTTACCACCATTATCAGCCAGATAATGTCACCATTATGAAATTCAGCCAGAGGAATTGATACCTACATGTACACTTGTGACTTCTTCTGAGTCCGGGTATAAGGTGCACTTGAAAATCCAAGAAATGAAGTGGCTTCCTATAGATTTCCTTTGCTGAAATCCATCTTCTGTTCTCATAGCTATTCCTTCTTCATTGCTCAGCTGGTGCAAGATTCACGTAGAAATTTCTGCTGTGTCCCGGGGTGTGTGGGCTTCCTTTCTCCAGCTGCCCTTCAGCAAGCCCAAAAAATGCTGGTCAGCAAAGCTGGCATGTAAACTTAATATTCAAATAATGAAAGAGAAGAAGGAAAAATGAACCCTATTTTGCTTTTAGCCATGGTAGATATTTAGTAACCATATGCTACTCGCTTAGCACTACATTAAATTTTGTTATTGCCCTTTTCATTGCACTTTTTAGGACATAGCTGGAACCTGGAGGCCAGAACAATATCAAGAAGGACAGTTAGATACATTCCCACAGGTTGCTTCAGCATGGGAAGGTGCTGCTTTGTAATCGTAGCAGCTGGAAACACCAAAATTTGAACTATGGTAGGGAGAATAATGTGGCAGTTAACATGCATAAAGTATAAAGTTTTATAAAGCCTTCAATGTATGTGCCTTTTTGGAATTTACAATAATTTAAGGTGCTTATTATTCCTTCAGGCATGGAACTCATAAATATTACTCAGTGCTATTTGTCATTGGCTTTTCTGTCATGCATAAAGCAAAATTAAATACTTATCTCTATATCGTTAACGTATTAAACATTAGGATTTATGGGGTTTGAGATTTTACTTGCTCTGAGAACATTAGCTTCCTGGTGAAAGATCTAAATGCAAATAGAAGGAATGCCAAAATACCCTGGAACATAATTAAGGATACTGAGGTGTGAAGAAGCCCCAGGCAGAGGAATGTGCAGTTTTCTTATTTCCACTGTCATGGTGGGCTAATTTTCTTTGTTCTACATTTTTACACATTGCCCCAATATGCCGCCTTGTTTCTTTCTCAGGAGGTGAAGAACATGTTAGTTCATTCTTATATAGATCAACAGTTAAAGAGTGTTGCTGGTTTAAAACATATCCTTGCTACCTGTACTGGGCAACAACAATTCTGAAGTGTCTAGACTTCAAAAAAAACCCACTGATCATTCTTTCCATGGGAAATAAAAATTCTCTTGGTAGCTTTACTTGATTACTTGCTTTTGTTGCTACCCAGGGTTCCTGCAAACAGGAATTGAAAGGAACAACTTTTAAACAAATGAATATTTCTGCTGCAGAAAATATATACTTTCTGTGCTGGTGTACATGTGTAACTAAATCTACATCCTATTTTGTCCACACCATTCAGAATGATCTACCACACTTGTTGTCCTCTTCACAAGATGCCAAGCTATGTCCCAGCAGCAATCTTGGCAGCCACTCCAAACAGAGAGATGGAGCTGGCTGGTTCTGTAACATACTGTATCTCACCCCAAAGGACTAAGGTATTTTATTCAGAAGACATTTTCTGCTCTACCTTGTTCTAGTAGATTTAAATCTCCTTAGCGATACACTTGACACTTCGCTTATGAAACTTACTCACAGCCTTGCAGATCTCACTGCCAGCCCAAGCTTTGCCATTATTCATTCATTCTATCATTCCATCAGGAATGATAGAATCATTCCATTTATGATCCTGAGGAACTCCTCTCCCATTTATAAGTCTGCTATAACATCTTACCTTTTAAGCCAACCAATGTCTGCCACATTTTTCATCTCACTATTGGCCTATTTTTATTATATTTTGAGTCTTGCTAATATTTGTGACTATTTCTATTTAAGTACACATAAGTAATTGTATTAATCACTCTATAAAAAACCCACAAGTTAATGAGTTCAATCTTCACACTAACAGTTGAAAAATCCAAGCTGACACTCCCCAGTGCTAATGAGAAGCAGAGAACACTGAGGGGGGTTCCAGTGCCACGATTCACCCATCGTACTGCTTTGTCTCATGCTGTGTGGTTGGGTCCACCTCTGTTCATCTGCGTTTACCTGTCCATGCTCCAGTCAGAGAGCACCAGGTGGCTTTTACTAACACATGCTAGGTACTGGAGTTACATCTTGCTGTTTGTACACCAGCTTCATCCCAATACACCAATCGGAAAAAGAGGGAAGACACTGTACCTTGCTTCCCCTCAAGGAAACTGGGAGGGAGGCCTTGCATCATTCTTGGTAAGATAAACACTGTGATAGATTTGCTACATCAGTGCAGCAGAGGATTAGCAAAACTTTGTGCTGTCCTCCATGAATGAGCTACCATCTAGCATTCAGTACTCAGCAGCTGGGGGAGCTTCTCTTTGTCTTGATAAAAGTGCCTTTCACAGGTGGCAGGAACTGATTTAATCAGACTGTTGGAGGGAGCTCAAAAAATTTTCTCATGTACAGATCAAAGTACACTAGCACTATCTTCAGAGTAGTGACGGTTGTCACACAAATAATCTCCCAGCTTTCTCCAGGTCACTGCTGCATTTGTGTCAGTCTCTTTACTCAGATCAGCCTCCAGAGAGCATGGTACACACAGAACCCTCCACCCTCACCATGCTGCTTTCTGAGCCTGACCTGTGACAGCAGCTTCCTACGGCTGTGCTGGCCCCCTGTGCTCCCCAGGATGCCTCTGAAAACCTCACTCTAAATTTCAGGGTTTATGCAGATCAATCTATTCACAAGCCAAATTGTGCTCCTATTCCAGGCTGCTGTAGATGCATGTGGTGAGACTTTGAGGGGAACAAGACACAGGTGACAGCTGACTTCAGCTCCACTTGGTCTCTGTGTTATTTTCTAGGTTGAGGTCAAAGAGCTGTCTCTTCCCTTGTTGCTTGTACTGTGCACAGATTAAGGACCTTTATTACCTATTAATAACTAAAAAAAATAGTGATGTCTTCACATGAGCAGAGTAAAAGATTTTTTTAAAAATTAAAGAATCTTGAAAAATTAAAGAATTTGGTTTTTGTTGGCAATTATAAAATCCAAAATAAATACAAAAATGTCAGCAAAAAGATTTCCAGTACATCAGTCTTCTCTTTTAAGGAGGCCTTGCTCATTCCACGCATTACGGATGTTTAAATGAAAGGTTACACACAGGGTCATCAACAAGGCTCACAATGCCTCCAGCCTCACAATACACTCCACTTCAAAGGGATTGGCTGCATTCCTGAGCCTTGTACCAATAAGCACTAATAACACTGAAAAATGAAAACTGAACCAGATGTCTCCAATAGCATTGATTCTTATTAGCTGTTCACAGCTATTCTTACACCTCTGGGCATAACGAGGCAGAGCCACGTTGGGTGTGTGGCTCTTGAGCCGGTAATGCCATTGGAATGCTCTCACGCTGCTGTGAGCTGCATTCTTGACAGACTGTCTCCATTATGATCTTAAAAAAAAACTTCTTTAAAATGTCATTTAAAAATGCATCAAATATGTAAACTCTTACTCAATCAGGATAGGATTTGACAGTAGCATGTACTTAAAATTAACTGAAGAAAGTGACCAAATGGACAGCAGAAGTGATCCATACATTTATCTGTGCCTTGCTGCTGATCCCAAAGCAGTTGAGGCCACCCAGACTGAGTTTAGGGCAGGTCTGTGGCAAGAGAAGAGAAGAATGGCAATCAATAGTAAAAAAAAGTATGCTGCTATGCTGTAAATACCCCAAGCAGACAAGTAACAGCCATAAGCTCTTTATACAATCTGCTCAGTGAACAGAAGTGAAACTGCTTTGGTAAAACCCAAAAGGGCAATGAGTATCTGCATCCTTGTCCAGAAAACCAGAGCCTCTTTGGGTTTGCAGAACTCACTTATCTGCCTCTTTTTCTAGTACACTCTTGTTCTTGGACATCATCTTTCTGCTTAGGAAAAAGGGCAGCCCTGACAGACAGGGAGGCCAGAGGGAACAGATTTTAAAATCATTTAGTTCACATACCACGAAGATTGCTCCTGCTGCAGAAGTAGATAATAATTTTATTCTGAAGGTTGGTAGTTCAAGAACACCTTTCAGAGTGCACCGGCAACCTGTGTGACAACAGGAAAGGGAGAGATAGGTAAGGAGAGATGCTGTGAAAGGGGAGATGCTGATGTAAGCAGAGCTGAAACAGCTGATAAATTCTGTGTCCTTTCAGCTGCCAATCCAAAATATTTTCTGTCACTAAAGGCTACCCAGTGAGGTGGATCCAGATGCTTCATCCAGATGAAGTTTAAAATTCAGGAATTTCAATTACGCATCTGGTTAGTAAGAAAGCAGTAATAAAAGAATAATTTCTTATTAATAACCGAAGAATCTCTTCTCCTTGGTTAATGTAGAAGTTGCTGGTGCAGGTAGCATGAAGATCTTTGATACTAAAGAGACCCAGTCCCCACACTACAACTTGAAGACCATGAGCCCAAATCCTGCCACTGCTGCTTCCAAAGCAATGCTGAGATACAGCTTAAATTAGCAGAGAGTGCCATGATTGCTGAACTGGCCAGGACTTTAAACCTCTTGGCTGAGGAACAAGAACTCCAATAAAAACTTTCTCTTGAATTTGATAAAATGGATCCCCTAGCACTCACTGAGTGCTGGGAGATGGGGACCATGTGCAGCTAATATGCCTTGTCCCCCCACCATGGTGGTGCCAGGAGGTCCTGTGCACCCTCCCCAACACCCCCGCCTGACTGGGCAGCATAAAGTTGTGTGTGTAATTACTTTCTTTGGAGCCAGAGCCAAAGGATTACCATGCAGGTTCTTTACCAGTTGGCCATTAAGCATTCTCATAATAAATCTAAACAAAAAAACACCCCAAAGACCCCATAAAAGCAGACAATGTAATTATTACCAAAGGGAAGGAAGACCAGAGAAGAAGAAAGCTAAAAAGTCTTCCATGGAGCAGCCGTCCACATTAATAGCACAGGCAAAAGCACAAGACCTTCTGCTTCAAGAGAAATTCATCCCCTGCTCTGCTTTCCCACTTCCCACTGCCAACTAATTCCAGAGTTATTCTAAAGGCTATGCAGTGATGAAAAGCACAGTAAAGGAGGAAGCAAGAATGTGTGCATCAAACAAAGAAGTTTCATAGAGCAGATATTTATTGTGTTCACTTGGATGCATTGATGCATAACAAGTGGAGAATCATTCAACTAATTGGATGGAGCTCAAGGTAGACAGACAAATTTAGGACTTAACCAGAAGTAAGAAATGCTGCAATGACTTGTAAAACATGTCTGTTGGATCTTGGCTTCAGCCATCCCCACTTTTGTTCTTAAAATCCATTCCATGAGTTCTGTATTGGGTAATAACCCAAATGAGATTATTTTACACATGACTATATTTAATTTGCAGTGAGGGGAACACCTTCGTTTGTTTTATGTCAACATGCCTGTTTAATTGGGCTTCTGATTATTTAATGTCACTGCTGAAAAGGTAGTTTTTATGAAGCACAAAAGAAAATTTAATGAAAATTATTCACAAGCCCAACTTCTGACTAGTAAAACCAAGAGCTTAATGCAAGACCTGAAGTCCCCATCTGCTGCTTCTCTGAAAAGAAGAGCCTACATGAAGGATTTATTGTGACATTACAATGCTTGATGTCAAATAATCTAGCCAGAGGAACAATATTGCCCTAAAGAGAGCCATCAGGCCCAGTGTGACATGGGTATTTGAAAGGATTAACTGCACTTAAATCAATATGGGCAATGAAAACAGAAATAACCAATCTCTTGGCCGCTCAATTATTTAAGACTGTCTTTAGTCCCCACAGAATGGAATTAAACGCTTGTTTAAGAGGACTGACAATTAAATCTATTTCTTTAATGTCAAGATAAGAACATGGGATCTGTGGCTGCAGTACAGAATCAGGAAGTGGCATCTCCCAGAGAGGAACATGTGAAAAGGAGATGTTGGGTGTGACTGGCAAGGGGCTTTCCCGGGGAGGGAACCCAGCTGCCCCTGCCGACACAGCCACTCTGTGCTGCACACTGCCTGAGAATCACAGAATCACAGAAGGGATCAGGCTGGAAGGCACCACAGTGGGTCATCTGGTCCAACCTCCCTGGTCAGTCAGTGTCATCCTAGAGCACATGCTACAGGATTCAGTCCAGATGGTTCTGGAATATCTCCAGAGAGGGAGACCAAATAACCTCTCTGGTCTCTGTTCCAATCACTCCTTTTGGAGAGAAGTTCTTTCTTGTGTTCAGGTGGAATGTCTGTGCATCAGTTTCTGTCCATTGCCTCTTCTCACTGCTCAGCACCATCAAGAAGAGCCTGAATGGCTCTTAGCATCCTCCTTCTTGGCATCCTCACTTCAGACACTGATGAGTTCCCCGCTCAGTCATTCTTCTCCAGGCTGAACAGGCCAACTCCACTTTTCAATAAGAGAGATGCTTCTGTCCCTTAATCAAACCTGGGGCCCTCTGCTGTATCTGCTCTGGGAGCTCCCTGTTTGCCTCGCACTGAGGAGCCCAGACCTGGTCACAGCACTCCAGGTGTGGTCTCACAGGGCTGAGGAGAGCAGCAGGATCACCCTGTTGGTGTCCCCAGCCACGGCAGTGTCCGTGGCTGCTGCCAGCCCATGCCCCAGGCGGCCGCTGAGGCAGCACGGGGCAGGGGCACACAGCAGGTCCTTGCAGTGCTGGCCAGGTGGGACCACACACACACACCCCAAGTCCTGCACCAGGGCCCCTGGCCACACCTGGGAGCTCCTAGGAAAGGCTGCATCCACAGACAGCTCCTTGGCTGTCATCTTCCCTTCCTAGTGCTATGCTTTAGGAGTATAAAATGCAGGCTTTAAAATTCACAGACGACTAATAACTGAGTGTTATTGCAGCTGACAGCACAAATGTAAGATCATTTAATTGAAGCGGACTGACAATTTCCCAGTTATTTGACTTCTGAAAACTTTGTCAGACCTATCCCAATATTGTTTTTAAGACCTTTTAAAAATGTTTTACAGAGCAACCACTGTGACCTTTCCTGCTGATACTATTTCTCCTGAGGTGTTTGTTCATCTCAAATGCAATGAAAAAATTCCTGGTGTGAAAACTTTTAATAAGAAGTTGTATTTTCAGATGATAAAAAGGAGATCACAGAGAAGGATGTATGCAAAGCACGGAATGTTCAACCATCATATTGCAGATACCCTAGGCTACAGGGAAATATCAGATGCCTGCATGTGGTCAGTTAGAGTTCCTGGCCTGAAAAACTGAGAGATGTTCTTCAATTGGAGACAGCCCATTGCACCAGAAATTTGAGGAAAATAAGTAGTTCTAGTCACTCTTGTCAGTCATGAATTTCAGTTTTTCCAAGGCTTCTGTGAGAGGCAGGACAGATAAAAAGTCTGATTTTTGATTTTTAGGCTGCTTTAAAACACAGCAAGTCTCTGCAGAAGCTCTTCTCTGCTTGGTAACCAACATATCACAGTAATTCTAAATGTGCCATAAGGACTTCTTTCTGTCATTGAGCTCCTAGTCATGATAGAAAAGCCCTTCCTAGATCTTCTGCCCCTTTTATGTATTTTTATCTCTCCATTAAAATATAATTTGATATTAATTCCTTTCAGCCAGGAAAAAAAGGTGCTGTCCAGAAAAGCTGATACTTTGCTAAGTACTTTTTAAAAAACAATTTGTGAAAATGTATTGCAGAAAATCATTACTCATAATCTTTGTCTTGACAATTATAAGCATAATAGCTTGGGGGTATTGTTGATTAATGATTTCTGTTTCCTCTGATGTTCTTGTCCTAACTTGTCCACATTTCGGAGTCATAGACTAAGGCATAAAACAAACAAAAAAAAACCCAAAACCCAAAAAAACCCAAAAAAAACAAAAAAAAAAAAACCCAAAACAAAAAAATACCCAAAACCAACCAACCCAAAAAAACCCAAAACAGTTGCCACTTTGTAATCAGAGACATAGATTAAAATCAGTAGATTTTATGATTTATATGCATCCTGACAGCTTTGCATACAGTTCTCAACTTTATCATTTGCCATTGATCCAACAGCTGCAATGCTGAGCCTTGCATTCTGCACAACTGGTTTCGTTGTCACCTCACTAGTTATTTTCATGCCCTTATTCTTCTGATCATCACAAAATTATTTATTTCCTCACCTCCTGCATCAGTATTACAGAGTTGTTCATTCTTCTTTAAAGCATTTGGATCACTTTGTCCTTTCTGTACGCTTCACGCGTTTCATGGCAGTTCCACCACGGCTGGGCACACATCTTTCAGCCACACATGAAGCCCTCTAAGCTGCAGTTATACTGATGCTAGCACTATTATTAGCTGCCCTGATCTGCTGACAGTTTTGATATAAGACCATTCACAATAAGCAAAGATCACACAGATCTACAGAACATCAGGTATCAATCAGCTGATGCGGGCCCACATGGTCAGAACAGTCACAACCCACCTGCAGCCGAAGCACTGCTGCTGCTCTGCTGCTCTGCTAGCCACAGGTGCGTATTTGCCATCGCAGCCTGTGCCTGCAGTCACAGGCAGGCACGAGGAGAATGCAAGGGACTGCCTGCAGAGCTGAACGCTCTTCCCGAGCCACAGTGAAGGGCAGACACAGCCCGCCAGGGAAAGGACGCTCTGCTGTGGGCATCTGCTTTGCACCAGCACGTTCAGGTGCCTAGGTGAGAGCTGCAGTGTCCCTTTTCCAATCCCTTGGAAACAGTTCAATAAACCTCATGGTCACATGGACTGTTTTATGTCATATAATGTCAAGGTACTGACAGTCATGCTTGGTAAGATTTGCATTAAACTATGTGTTTCTACAGGTTAGAGGCAGAAAAGGCAGATTTGACTTATTTGTGGGTTTCAGAATATCATAATTCAGAACTAAGGCAGAATTTCAGAGGAGCGATTTTTTTTTTCTCCAGCATGGACTTATTCTATGAATTCAAATTTGGAGCATTCTTTCCCTACTAGCTTTCTTCTACAGCACCTGAAGCATTTGGATTTTGAATATTTGTGACAGTCCTGACATGATGTTAGAGCCCGTGAAGCTGAGAATGAGCTAGTTCAGCCAAAAATCCTAATGCAAGCAGGCAGACCACTACTGGGCTGTTCAGTGCTGGGACTGGGGAGGGACTGGGCAGCACAAGCCCCTCCGCTGCACTGACCTTGGCTGCCAGCAGAGCTCTTGGGCACTGGAACAAAAAGGGAATCTCCCCCTGACTCCAAGCCTGGATTTCAGCCCCGCTGACACAGGCACAGGGAGCTCTGTTTTACCTTCCGCCCTCTTTGCCTCAACGAGAGCTATTGTTACTGCACACTGCACATAAACCCTGCCAAAAGCGCTGGCTGCAGCCGAGGAAATACTTGTGCGGAGCCGGTTCCGCGCTCCTCCCCTCCCACTCCTTGACCTGAAGGCGATTTCTAGTTCTCCCGGTGGGAAGACACAAGTCCCAGCCGGCGAGCTTCAGCCGAGGCGAGGAGGAGACGCTGTTTTCATCCCTGTCCCAGTTGTTTTGACCCAGTCACCTGTGGCTGCTCCCTGGCAGGGCTAGTTCCTGCCTGCCTCTTGCCACTCGCTGAGTGCGAGAGCTCAGACTGTGCTGTCACTTTCATTCTCTTGACAGCAGACTGGTCTGACACGGTTCTTGTCACTCAAGTGGTGTAGAGCGCAGATCCCTTTAATCCATCTAACAAGTTCTCTTGTCTTCTCTCAGCGCCAAAGCTAATTACAAAGCAAACCACAAGTGTGTGGTTTCATGCAGGAATATAAGGAAAGAAGTGTTTGCATGGGGGTGTACAAAAGAGCCAGACATGAAGTCTGTCACATTTTGCCTCCTTTCAGCCCATTTTTTGCACCTGAGAGAGGACAGGGCACAGTTTAAATCCAGCACAGTGGTTAAAGCCTCAGCTGGGTTCACCTGTCCTGATACCAAACCCTTGGCGCACTGTGGCAGGCCAATGCTGTGACTCCCGGTGCAGATTTTCTTCCACAGGCTTTGCTGCAAGCTGCAGCAGACTCTGCCCATTGGTTCTGTGTCCTCCTCATTCACAGAATGGTTCAAATCATGGATCCCCTTCACAGGACCTGAAATTTTCCACCTATAGGCATGTCCAGTTGGCCACAATTCCTGTGGCAAACTGAAGCTGATGCCTTCAATTTTCTGTGCCAGGGGTCTTTCCTTATTTTTGAAGTTTCAATAGAAGAGAGATTCAGTTTTTTCCAGATGAGAAAATAGGGATGTTTTCCCCATATTAATTATTCCTACTGTTCTTTAGCATCATAACAAAACTGGAGCATTACACTTTCATTCTCTTCTTTGTCAAGTTGCTGATTGATGGACAAGAAAATAAAATTAAGCAAGACAAGAATTTATCCAATGCCTGTGCTTGTTACTTGTCTTGGTAGTTGAGATCTGTGCAAAATAATTAGAAATACAGTCATGTCTTCTTAGGCAGAAAGACAAAGAATGAGCAAGAAATAAAATAAGTCTAATCTTCCTAATTGTTCTCAGCCCAGGGAACAAAGGGCCAGGAAGGAAGGAGCTGGTAGAACAGTACATTATTTATTCTCTTATGAAGAAATCTGACTTGAACTGTGTGTTTTGGAAGGACTGTGCTGGACAAGTTTGAAATCAACATTTTACTTTGTGACTGTTAGTACATGGTGTGAGCACAACTATAAGTAGATGCACAAGAGCACAGGATTTGAATCATGTCTCTACCCGTTGTAGCTATCTACTGCAGAAAAAATGTAATTCCTGTCTATAAGTTACAGAAATGGAAAGGATGTAAAAGAACAAGCTGTAAAATCCAAGGCATAGATCAAAATTCCATTCCAAAAAGTAGCAAGATCTTTCTATCCTGCATTTCTTATTTGGTTCATTTGTCAGGACATAACACAATCAGGAATCCTTCAAAAATCTCACCTGATGTTTCTTCTGCACTAATGTGAACAAAATTGATGGCATCCAAAGTAAGATACTAAAAAAGTACTTACTAATAACTAAAATATTAATAAAAGGCATGGCGCATCAGAGCCGGAAGTGACATGTCATTTTGTGGGCCTTTTTGGAAGCAGGGGCAGTTCTGAAGGCAGCACAGAGGCAAAGTGTGTTTGTGCAAAATGAGGGAGAGAGGTGGGGTGTTCTGGCCTCTTTTGCCCAGAAGGAATGGACAACACCTGCAGCACATCGTGATGGACCTCTGAGTGTCTGCTGGGGAATCGGCAGGTTCAAACGGATTCTTATTTCTAGAAGCCAATAATTCTGCTTGTTCCTATATGAAACACAGGGAGTGACTTGAAATGTGATCCTGTTTCAAAATACACCTTAGCTGCAATAAAGGAACATTTCTGAAGTCTCTCCTGTCTGTCACTATGGCAACCTGTGCAGTGCAGTGCAGCAGAACCTGCACTGGGGCTGCATCCCCTGGTTGCGTCGAAGGGTGATCCCATATGGCACAGAAACAAACACTGGTTAAAATCTTCAACAATATGTTGAGCAGGACTTTTCAGCAAACTGAGGATTGACAAACAGCTGCCAGTAAAATTACCATTTGGAAATCCTTTCTGACCACTTCACTCCCCCAGCCCCTCGCTGCTGTGACACAGGGGTGATGGCTGGCAGCTGGCCTTTGGAGCAAGTCCAAGAATTGCTGTTTGCATATTTGTAAGACCACTAAGAACTTGTTAATATTACATTATTTAATATTAAATATCACATTAAGCAAAAAAAACTTTTCAAGAGAGAACTTCTCAGATAGAAGTCTTTAGTGGTACCAGAGGCTCAGAAATGAGAAATCACATTCTGCCTTTTTACTCTATTTTTAAAGAAATACAGAATGATTGCATGGTGTAAAGGCAGATGTTGGTAAACATTTCTGCTGGCAGCCCAGACTCGTCAGGAAAACATCAGTTTTGTTTCACCACTTCTACCAAAGCATATTTTTCTTAGAACGTCTGCATGGAGAAAGGGAAAGAAAAAAGGTCCTTTTCAAAAGAGGTCCTTTTTCTTGTGTGATGTCTGGGGATATTTATAGATTATTAAGTATTGAGGTTATTAAGTATTTTTGTTTTGTGTAACAGAAACAAAATCCTTTAAGAAGTAAATTCAGACATTTTGCTGAAAACAAACATCCTGAGCTGCAAGTTAATGCCAGTTCTGCAGGTAGAGTTCTCAGAGTGATAAACTTCTGGCATACTTACTGAGGCTGATCTGCCATTCACCAGGGTCTGCTCCAGAGACTGATGGAGCATACAACAGCCTTTCCCTAAAGCCCCATGGGGTTAGGTCTAGCCCATATGAAGACAGCCCTAAAAATGGATCCTAAATTGCCAACATATGTACTAAAACTTCTATTCCCTCCCCTGGACCAGAAGCAGAACTGCCCCTCTCAGCATCCTGGAAAGCTCATCTGTGAGCAGAACATTCAGACTTCTTTTTTAAAACACAGAGGCATAAAAATTACTGCAGAAATATATTAATAACTCAGTAAATGTGCCATAACTTATAAAAGGAGCAGAAATAAGTCCATGTCTCCCATAAATATGGGAGAAAAAGACATTCTGTTTGTCTCATTCAAAAAAAAGTTCTTCAGAAGTCAGAAAAGAAACATTAAATGTAGAAAATATATCATATGTAAGATTAATACCTGTATGTGTTTTTAAGGATGTGGTTACTTTGTTTCTAGCTTCGAAGAACTCATGAGCTGTGTGAATACAAGGCTCCAAGTCTTGGTGGAAACAAAAAGGTCAAATCCCTCTGCTTGAGTCTCGGATGACCAGCCCCAGAGCCAGTTCTAAGCCTGGTTCTGGCCTTTTCCTACAAGTGAGGTCAAGCCTACGAGGTTTTACGCTCTGGAATGCTGTTACACAGCAAATGTTGAAGTATAGTTCACAGCATATTTGGAAATCCCATTTTAAATTTATGCTGTGAGAACATTAGTGGTAAGGTTTCTTGGAAATCTGATACCTATTCTCT
This sequence comes from Taeniopygia guttata, assembly GCF_048771995.1. NCBI lineage: Eukaryota > Metazoa > Chordata > Aves > Passeriformes > Estrildidae > Taeniopygia > Taeniopygia guttata. The sequence goes on from NC_133042.1 coordinate 11,147,068, forward strand.
GCTCTGAGAACACCGTGCCCTACAGATGCAGTCAATTGTGCTGGAGGAGAAGAGACTTCATCAATTGCACTTAAAGTTTTTGGGTTGGTCAATTATGTTTGAACGTTTTCAAAGGTGATAGAAGAAAATAATAATATTGTTTCCAGAAAATAGAATAAGGTCATAATTTGCTTGTGGGTATTTTACAAACAGGAAAGAGGACACATTTGCTTAATAAATGATTCACCATGAATTAGACACCAAATATAGACAAAAATAAAGTTCATTAACACAGCCATGACTCAGCCTTCATGGTTTCAGCTGTTGCTTTCTCTTTGAAGTGGCATTTTATTAACAAAAATCAATAAGAAGATATTAGGTGCTTTCTAATTATCTCTATGATCAGTGCAATATCATCTGCTGAGATAGAGGACCAAGAAGTAATAAAGAAGAACCCCAAATGTAGGCTCCAGATTTTCAGTGCACAAAGATGAGGCAGGGATGCAAATTAACTAAAAATTATTCTTACACTAAAAAGGCATCTAAAAATAATAGTGGACAAACACTGTCCTTTAGCCAATGCTCCAGAAGGCACAACAGGGTTCCTAGAGAATTACTGGAACTGTGGATAGAGCACTGTGTGTCTGAGATGCTCAACAGAAGCATAATTATTAGAGATTATTAATACTCCAGTTATAATAACTACATCCTTTCAAAGCAGGTCACTTCAGCCTCCCTTCACTGATATCTCTTTAGGGCCAGTTGTGGAATAAACTTGTTACTGGGATGAATTTGTGGTGTAGATTACTTTGGAAAGAGCACTATGAAATAACTGGGGAGGTATTTTTATGTGCACACACGGGGCTTGGGGCCCAGAATTCTTGTCCAAATGCTGGACATTATCTTGCACAATTATGAACACAAGATTGGCTCTTCGTGCATTTCTGTGCTCGGGATTTATAGAAGATGCATTTTCATTAAAAATGGCTGAGTGGTAAGATGGAGACAAAGACAGCGAAGGTGAACAAAAAGACCTGTATATTTATCAAAAGGTCTGGCATAAATATGGTGTTGGTAGAGGGTTTCAGCTGTTTTATGTCTCAGCAACAGTTTAGACAATAACATTCATATCATAGAATGGTGTAGATAATATCTGCAATAAAACCGTGTCTTTTATGTTCACGAGCAGACAAAGCCGGGGAAACACATTGATAAATGAAACGGAACCTCTGCATTTCCTTGTGGTGGAGCTCCCTCTAGCTTATAGCATTAACCCCGTGTCTGTAAATCATATTTGCTCAAACTCCTACCTCCATTTTCAGGGTAGAAAAGGCTTCTGATTCTGTATTCTTGGAAGCATTTATGACATTTATAATTCGTCTGGGAAAAAAAAAAAAAAAAAAAAGTCCCTAAAGCTGAGCTGCTAGCTGAATGGCATTAACAACATTGATGACAGTAAATTCCAGACTTTTTAAAAAAGCAGTATAGAGAAAAAATTTGTGACATCAAGGGATGTGACTGTCATAAGCACCTTTCCATCTCTTCCAACTTTATTCTCTTTTTTTTTTTTCCACACATAGAAATATACATATATATCTTCACCCACTTTGTGGAGACAACTAGCCATTTCAAAATGGCAGTGAGAAAGCTAGGGACATTTTGCTAGGTAAATTTATTTGTTAAATGAATAACAGTGCATTAAATACCAAATTAGTCAGAAGAATCCCAATTTATCAAAAATAGTCTATTCACCTTTATTTATTGATAAGAACAAATCAAAAAATAAATTAAGGAGTATCTTAGTCTGATTAAGGTATCACCATCACTTCTTTTGTGCAGAATAGTTTCTTTTAGTTGCAGAGTCCACACATGTTCCTCTCTTTAGGATTAATCTGTTTTTCAAGGATGAATTAATGGATGTAAATACTAACTACACCTTTAAAAAAGTGTAGTGAATGGTCCATTATGGAAACATTGTTTTGCTGAAATGCTAATTTGTGTAGATTAAGGAGACATTTCTGAAGAACAATATCCAAAATCTGATATGAAGCCTGAATAACTGCTGAAATGATAAGCAGGCAGAGCTACAGGAGAAGAGTTAATTAAAAATCTCCAAGGCAACTTATATTCCTTTGTCACAAAAGAAAGGCTATGCTGCTGATACTGTACCTGGAAACTGAAAAATCACCAGCTGCTGTAGCTAAGCAGAGAATAGAAAAGGATTTACTGGTTAGCAAAGTCACAAATATTCTGCTTTTTAAATGTATTTGGCCACATTGCTTCATAAATATTGCTCCCTGGGTTTTTTCTTTAACTTCAAAACTACGTATCCTAAGCTCCTTTACACACTGAAAAATTAGGTTCATTCGTGTTAAAATTAACAACAAAGAATTGGCTTATTGCAGACTTTGAAGAATCTGATTCAATAAGAATAAATATTAAATTCTTATTGAACACTGAGACACAATAGATGCTTAACCTACCTTGTTTGGGATTCAAAAGCCTAATGAAAACCAAAACTGTAATAGTCTTTAGGGCCTAAACTGTGTCTGTATTATTATTTCTGCTCCACCACCCCCATAAATTAATATATGAGATTAATTTTATTTTTAAAAATTAAATATGCTATTTAGATGTGTAAGTGTGCTGAGATTTAGGAGCAGAATGCTCTGAAAATTTTTCAGTCAGTACGCCAATTTATCTGCTAAACTACAGCATTGATAAAAGTTTAAAAAATGTTATTTTCTGCAGTTTTACTCTTTATTAGCTAATGAGAAGTAATCTTCCACAGTAACTGCTGTAATCAAATCTCATTTGAATGTATCCTAAACAGATGAATTAAAAAAGAAAAATACTGTTTTAAAGGGAAGAATATCACACTTTGTTCCATTATTTCTCATTGCCATGTCTTAAAGTGGTTTTGGATTGTATCATAATTAAGGAAACACAAATTA